>NC_090319.1:143648117-143960403 GCF_040869045.1 Eurosta solidaginis | reverse complement strand
TCCATAGCTCTGGTTTCGGCCGTGAACCGATGCGTGTGCCAAGGGGCT
The DNA here is from genome assembly GCF_040869045.1 of Eurosta solidaginis. Classification (NCBI taxonomy): domain Eukaryota; kingdom Metazoa; phylum Arthropoda; class Insecta; order Diptera; family Tephritidae; genus Eurosta; species Eurosta solidaginis. Next base: position 143,960,355 of record NC_090319.1, on the reverse strand, counting down.
ACCGCTGTGCCGTTAAGTTGCACTTCCCCTCAGCGCACGGATAGATCTACGGTGTCTCGGCTGGTACAGCCCCGCCCCCTTATGACCCTTCTATTAGCGTGCAGGTAGGGAGGCGGGGGTGTCCAGCGGTGAGAATAGCAGGGAAACCAACACTAACCCGAGTCCTCGCAGCGTGCAATAGGTGACCGACCCCGCCTACTATCGATTCTGCCGAAGACTACCCATCAATCCGATCCCTCCGATACCGTAAACCGACCCTGCCCGGAACGAGCGGCCGCTGTCCAGGTAAACCCCATCGCCAGCCTACTTCCCCTCTCACCCCGGCCCTGATACGCGCTCCGTAGCCCACCGCCGCTGCCGTCGCATCGTCGCCCCTCTGGTGCCGCTGCTGCTTCCATCCCGACCGTTGGCCGTCCGCCATACTACCGCCGTGCCGATCCCGCCGCTGCAACACCAACCACTGGCCGTTCGCCATCCTACCGCCGTTAAACCGCTGCTACTTCACGACCGTTGGCCGTCCGCCATCCTGTCGCCGTTACGCCGCTGCTTCCATACCGCCGTACCAATCCGTCCGTTACCCGACCATTCAACCGTCCTGCCGAACCTCCTCTGCTCCAACGACCGTTAGCCATCGCTCCGACCCCTCACCGCGACGGAAAGCTGCTGCCCGCCTAATACCTCCAGTGGTGTGTGCGTGTGTTCGTAACACATAAATATTATGTTTTCATTCAGTAGGGGTTTGTGGGACCTCTACTCGACTCTGGATTGACTGAGCGTTACCCCAGCTTTAGACGAAACCCACCTCATAAATGGCGCCCGAGCTGGCTCCTCCGCGGATGACCGTGGAAAACCAAATACAACCACCAACACTGCCGGGGCGGGTTCGACGAACACACCACCAGAAACAACAAACACACCGGCCTCGAAGTTACGATGCTGAATACCGACTCACTGAATTGGATCTACTTATTGAAAGGGAGGGGCTGATAGAGGAGTGCAAGAAGCATAAGATTCACGTGGAAGACCAAGCCTTAGCCGATCTGCGCAGCACATTGAACACGTACGTGCAAGCAAAACGCACGAGGAAATCAAGCGAAGACTTACTGAAAGAGTTGGAGAAGGAAGTAGAAGAGGACGAAGGAAAACCAGCCAAACTACCAACACCGACACTAAACATCACCCCAACACAACGGACCAAGTCAATACCCGCCATCCAGGTACAAAAGCTCCCTCGCATGCGCATGAGAGAGAACGCGCGCAGCCGAAACGAGAAGAAATGAGGACCGGTGAGGTAATGTGTAACGAACCACGAATGTCCGGTTTATAGCTGGGGTATAACTCAGCGATTTATTATTTTTTTTTTTTTTTATAACTCAGCGAATGGGTTCGCCTATGCAATAAAAGATATTAACTAAACGTTATAAAAAATGATGATTTATTTCAATCCTTCGGAAAATCTATATACATTTGTATATACGTATGTGATTATAATATGTTTAATCACCGTGTTCAAAACATAACAAAACTCAAATCTACCCGATGAATGTCAACTCTGGTTCGCATTTCTCATTAACATACCTGGTTGTCGCTGACATGAAAGCAACATATAAAACGGCAATTTTGGCAATTGACATTTGCTTTACATATACTTTTTCTTTTTGCTTCTGTGTGCTCTGTATAATACAAACGTTGTATTAGCTACATATTTTTTCATTAAAGAACATAATTGAGAAGAAAACATAGCAAGTTCGTGATTACTTCTACTGGATTAACAGCGTGAGTATATTCCGTAAACATCTTAGACATTTTGGCAACCCTTGCGGGGAATCTGCGGCCTTCGGAAATTTTCTGCACAGTTACATATGTTGTGCTGAAAAATTTATTGCAAAGCCATTGCTTCACAACGTAATCGCTGGATGCTTTAACACGGCACATGTGTTTTCCTGCGACGTAACCTCAAATTTCACCTGTCTTCTTAAGTACATGAGCGTTTTAGCAAATAATTGGCCGTAGAATAATACTTTGGGTCACAGCAATGGAGAAAACGATCAAGCAACTGTTGTCTAGCAAAACAGCGATTCTAAATTTTGCTTCAAACACGCGCAAAACGGCGAAAGCAAAACAAACGAAAGGCTTCTTACAAGATAGAAAGGAGCTTTTGACACAATATTGGGCTAAATTCGTCAGTCTTCACGAACATATAACCACCGAGGGCACTGTAGAAGATATGGAAGTAGCTGGAATTTCAACGCCGTCAGACTTCGATGAGATGGAGTGTGCTTATACCGAAACAATGGGCGAGCTACACGATCTTTTCGAGGGCACTCCTTCGCTTACCAACACCTCTATGTTACAGCCTTTCCAGTCAACGCAGGTGGTTGCTCAACCACTTCCCCGCATACGCATTCCACCATTCGATGGTAATTTTCTGCAATGGTTTACTTTTAAAGATCTTTTTAATTCCATTGTTACGTCTAACACGTCCTTAACCAATACGCAAAGACTGCAGTACTTGAAGGACAGCCTCTCAGGGGAGGCCAAAACTGCATTAGACCATATTACGACCACAGATTCCAATTTTCAAATTACTTGGGAGCTACTTCAATCAAAATATGAAAATAAGCGGATAATAATCAGCGCTCATTTAGCAACGATTAGTAAATTGCCAGCTGTTCAAAAGGAATCTGCTTCAGCACTGAGACAATTGGTTGATACGATGACTGCGTCCATTCGCGCGCTAAAAAATCTAGGTCGGCCAATTGAACACTGGGATGATTGGTTAGTTTTTACAATAACCAACAAATTTGATTCGACCACTCGCAAAGCATGGGAGCTTTCCCTTAAATCAAATTACAATATTCCAACTTTTAATGAACTAACAGAGTTTCTTACAAGAAGAACCCAATCACTTGAAATAGTTAAAAGCTTTACCGAAGTGAAGCCTCCCGGGAAAGAGCATGTTCCCAAGAAAGGGGGCATCACATCGGGTATTTCTGGATATCACGCTGCATCTGGACGCTGTTCTATTTGCGGCGGTAAACACATTTTGATGTTTTGTGAAGCTTTTTGCAAAAAGGCGCCACAGGAGCGCTATAGCTATGCACTGCAAGCAAACCTGTGCATTAATTGTTTACACGGCGGTCACCAGCAATCAACTTGTTCCTCCGAGTATCGATGCAAAACCTGCAAATCCAAACACCATAAAATGCTACATGAATATTTCGCCAATAATACGACCAACGTTAGTAAGCACCCCGTTGCTTCTCATAATGCATCTTCAGCAAGTCATTCCACTCACGGATTGCCGCCTGTTTTGATCGGCACAACACTTATTGAGGTTAGGGCAGAGTCTGGACATACGGTAGTTTTGCGAGCTTTATTGGATAGTATGGCAGAAGCAACTTTCATAAGCGAACCTGCTGTCAACCTACTACATTTGGTGAAATCTAACGTAAAGGTACCTATTAATGGCGCCAATGGGGGAAAAGTAACTACCGCTAAGGGATTAGTACGGTTTCATGTACGGTCGCTGAAATCTGACTACGAGCTTGATTGCATAGCATTAGTGTTGCCTCGAGTTGGTAACCGCACCCCATCAGTACACATTAAATCCAAGGACGTTACACATTTTAGTGGTTTGGATCTTGCTGATCCTACGTGGAACGTGCCGCAGCCGATTGATGTGATTTTAAACGCCGGAGATTACGCCGCTGTTTTGTTAGGTGGAATACAGCGTAGTGGTAACAGTAATTTGATTGCTCAAAGTACACGACTAGGTTGGGTGATATTCGGCAGTTCTGCCAACAGTGAATATCCTAACGCCATGCGAGATGTGATTGACTGCTATAACAGCCAACTCGATCTTGACCAAACACTGCGCCGCTTTTGGGAAGTGGAAGAAGTTAGCTCAGCACCTAGTTTATCGCAAGAGGGTCGATTTGTAGAGGACAATTTTAACCGCTCTACACGGCGAGCGGTAGACGGTCGCTACATTGTCCGTTTGCCAGTCAAACCAGATGTTGACCTTACGCAACTGGCCCCATCACAAAATGATGCAATTGTGCTTCTCGCCCATCTAAATCGATGCTTGTCGCGAGATCCGAATATGCGAGATATGTATGAAGAGTTCATGGACGAATATGCTTCGCTGCAGCATATGGTAAGAATTAATGTGGAAGACCCTGGAGCGACGACCATCTGTTACCTCCCACACCACGGCGTCTGGAAGGCATCGAGCAGCACTACAAAATTGAGAGTTGTTTTTAATGCTTCAAGACGCTGTAACAGTGGAAAATCACTAAACGATTGATTATACTCTGGTCCAAAACTTCAAAACGACCTAACTTCAATTCTAATAAATTGGCGTCGATACCGAGTGGCGCTGACCGGTGACATTGCTAAAATGTATAGGCAAATCTTAATCGATGAGAGAGATACAAATCTGCAACGCATTGTTTGGAAATCAAAAACGCAGCAAGCTCCTACACATTTTCGACTAAAAACTGTCACCTACGGTATTAATTGTGCGCCGTATTTAGCCATCAAAGTACTGCACACTTTAGCTGGTGACGCAGGCTCCCGTTATCCTGACGCTGATCAGATCCTACTCAAGGAATTCTACGTTGATGATGTACTGACAGGGGCAGATAGTATAACAGATGCTTGCAGACGACGTGAAGAACTACAAGCCCTTCTCCAAACCGGTGGTTTTGCCCTTCGAAAGTGGAACTCCAACTCAAACCAAGTATTGCAGTCCATCGATCCCGCTGATCTTGAATCAAAATCAGCACACGAGTTTTAACTAGACGGTGAGTTCAATAACTTGGGGTTGATCTGGGCAGTGAGAGATGATTGCTTGACCTATGCAGTCAAGCTTGACTACACAATAACCACATTCAAAAAGAGGCATTTACTTTCCGACGCCGCAAGGCTTTTTGACCCTCTTGGGTTTCTAGCGCCGTTAATCATTCGGGGTAAAATATTTATCCAAAAGCTCTGGATGACTGGTTTAAACTGGAATGATAATCTTCCTGAAGATTTGCATGAAAAATGGATATCCTTTCGAAACGAACTTAAGAGCATTTCCGAAGTTCGCATATCTCGATGGATTTATACATATCAGGGTGCGAAAGCGTATGAGCTGCATACGTTTGCGGATGCATCTACCAGTGCATACGCTGCTGTTGTGTATTTAAAGGTTGTAACACAATTCTCTGTGCACATTCACCTACTTATGTCAAAGACAAGTGTCGCACCACTAAAACAATACCGCGCCTTGAGTTGTGTGCTGCGGTACTAGCCGCACGTCTAATGGAAAAGTAAGAAACACGCTTCATTTAACACCTCAAATCTACCCGATGAATGTCAACTCTGGTTCGCATTTCTCATTAACATACCTGGTTGTCGCTGACATGAAAGCAACATATAAAACGGCAATTTTGGCAATTGACATTTGCTTTACATATACTTTTTCTTTTTGCTGTGTGCTCTGTATAATACAAACGTTGTAATAGCTACATATTTTTTCATTAAAGAACATAATTGAGAAGAAAACATAGCAAGTTCGTGATTACTTCTACTGGATTAACAGCGTGAGTATATTCCGTAAACATCTTAGACACAACGAGTGTTTTACATGCCTCGGTGGTATGCCTGGTGAATATACGTAATTGGTGAGCGTTTTACGCAACTCACCGTATCCCTAGTAAAATACGTAATCAGTGAGCGTTTTACACAACTCACCGGAGCCCTAGTAACATACGTAGTCGTCGAATGTTTTGCACGACTAGGCGGTATACCTATTATAAACAGCTGAAGTTCGACACCACCAGCTGCTCCGTAGTGGATGTTCAACACATCCCACCATATACCTCACTCTACGACTTCTAAGCCAAGAGTCCCTTGTTCTTGAATTTGCCGCTCCTTTTATACGATTTTTGAGTCGGCTTCCGTTGCTTTCCAATAAAAGTTCTTATAACTAATCTAAATATATGCATGTATTTTCGCTATCGTTTGACAATTCCATTTCTCCTTGTTCGCTTATACGTAAGTATGTATGTTTGTGCATAATTATGTGAGTTCTTACACTCTGCGATAAAAGTCTTCATCTCATATATATAATTTAATATGTATTATCATTATGTATGCTTTAAAATGTATGTATGATTGTACAAAGTATATTTAATTCAAAATGTATGTACATATATGTATAAGTAAATTCATTTCATGCCATATGAATAAAAATTTTTATAATTCAGTTTATAATTTTAATATGAGATTGTATTATCTACAATGAAAAATCAAAATTTGTGGAGGCCCCGAAAGCCTGTAATTTTGGGGTCTTTACATCCCCCCTTACTTCCAGGTCGTGATTGTTACCTCGCCGCCTCTGCTGATCCATTGTCATCGCGTGAAATCTCTAAATTTCGTCCAAAACCATCTAATCATAACCCGAACCGTGTTGGTATTTCCTTCTTTAAATTTCCAAAGGTATAAATGAACGTCTGAGTTTGCTAGTTTCTTACTTGTTGTTGTTGTCACCAAATAATTATTCCTTCTTAGGTTACGTTGACCTTTATTGTTGTACTACTGGAGCCTTGCAATTCTTATGTTAGTTGCTGTCGGTATCCTCGTGTCTTTGCCCTTTCTTGTATTGCTTATGTTTGTTGTTGTTGTACCACGGTATCTTTTCATTTCGTGCTTGCTTGCGTTGTTTGTTGTTGTACCATGTTTTCATTTGCCGTTGTTGTGGCCTCGCCTGTGCGAAATGTTCGCTCGTTGTATAGGACGTTGGGGATTCGCGGCTCTCGTCCTTGTACCAAGAATGTTTGGCTGTACCCTGTTGCCTCGCACACACTCGAATTTAGTGCTAACATTATCTCTGGTAATAAATAGTCGCAGTTGCGTTGTTATTTTCCCGTGAATTGTGCAAACATCCTTTAGACGTTTCGGTTTGCCCTCTCCGTTGGGTTCTCTTGTGGTGCATAGGGTGCTGTTAATTGGTGTTTTACGCCATAGTCCTGAAGGTGTCTCTTGAATTGTCTGCTCGTGAACTGGGCGCCGTTCTCTGTAATAAGGACTTTCGGAACTCCAAATCGTGATAATATACGGTCTCTAAATGCTTTGATGAGGATATCCGCTGTTGCCTTACGTAATGGTACAATCTCTACCCATTTGGTGAAACGATGTAAAAATACTAAAACCATGGTGTTGCCGTGCTTTGAACGTGGTAATGGTCCAACGAAATCTGCGCACACCGTTGCCCACGGTTCTTCTGGAATTTGGGTTAACATTTTCCCCGCTGCTTGCTGTTGATTAGGCTTGTAAATTTGACCGTTTTATATCTCGAAACACTCCTGGCCAGTAATACCTTGTGGCTGCTCCAGCTATTGTCTTCCGGATACCCCTGTGTCCGGCGCTTGGACTGTCGTGCACTTCCTGTAATAATTTACCGCGTTGTGGTTTCGCTACACATAGCTTCCACGGGATCGCGTCTTGATCGACGATCTGAACTGCTATGTGCCGACATAACTACCCGTTTTAAATTATGTAGTCTGGAAACTTCTCCGGGTTTCGTTTAACTTCCTCCTTCCTTTTTTAAAGCCATTTACACGATGATTCGTTTCCGTGTTCCAGTCTGTTGAGTTGTGCGTCTTGCTGGCTGTCGTAACAGTTCATCCGCTACTACGTTCAGATTACCTTTCCGTACTGTAAATCGAACGAGTATTGCTGCAACTCTAACGCCCATCTAGCAATATGTCCCGAACGACTTTCGATGGCGTTCAACCATTTCAATGATAAGTGGCCCGTGGTTACCGTGAATTCGCATCCCTCCAGATATCGGCGCATTTTGCGTATAGCCCATACAGTGGCTAAACACTCTTTCTCCGTGGGTGAATAATTAATTTCTGTTTTGTTGAGGCGGCGGCTATCGTACGCGATTACCCGCTCTCCGTCGTCTAGCTCCTGTGTGAAGACTGCTCCTAGTCCAAAATCGCTCGCGTCTGTTTGTAATGTGAATCTTCGTGTAAAGTCTGGGCACGCCAGTACTGGAGCTTCGGTGAGTGAATTCTTCAGTGTATGAAATGCTGTTTCTTGTATTTCGGTCCATTTCCATCTGTTACCCTTCTTTAAATTGGTTGTCAGCGGATTCGCTATTTTTGAAAACGCTGGTACGAATCGGCGGTACCAAGATGCTATACCTAAAAAACATCTTAATTCTCTTACGTTTGTTGGTGCTTGCAATTCCTTAATCGCTGCTACTTTATTTGGTGTGTATACCCTTTTCGTTTACGACATGTTCCAGATACTTCAGTTGCTTCTTGAAAAATTCGCACTTTTCGGCGTTGATTCTTAGATTTGCTTTTCGTAGGCGTTTAAACACTTCCGTTAGATGTTTAATATGCTCCTCTAGTGTTGAGCTTGTAATTATGATGTGTTCTAGGTATGCGAATGCGTTCGGTTCTGATTCGGGCCCGATTACTTGATCTAATGGCCTTTGAAATGTTGCGGGTGCTGAATGAAGGCCAAATGGCATTACGCGTCATTGAAACAGCCCGCGTCCAGGTTTAGTAAATGCTTTATATTGCTTCCTTTCTTCCTCCATAGGGAACTGCCAGTAGCCGTTTTTCAGATCCAGGCGACTTATGTACTTCGCGTTTATTAGTCGGTCTAGTATGTGTTGGATCCGCGGTAGTGCGTATGCATCGGGGACTGATCGTTCGTTGAGCTGGCGATAGTCTATACATAACCTCCACTTACCATTCTTCTTTACGAGTAAGATCGGTGCACTATGCAGGCTTCGCGATGGCTCGATGCACCCCTTCTCCAATAGCTCGTTTATTAATTAATGGTTTCCTGCATCTTCAGATTTCGTGGAAAGTATCTTTGTATTATCGGCCGATCATCACGCATGATTATTTTATGCGCCGCGATATTTGAGGTACCAGTCATATTTTCGAAGCTAAGTATCTGTTCGTCTAGGAAATCCTTAACTCTTGTAGTGTTTTTAAACGGGCTTTGTTGGTCCGTATAATTTACATCGGGCTCGCCTGACTCAGTTATTGTTCTGCACATAACCGTGTCTTTGATTGCCTCTTCTGCTTGTAGCGTTACCGTGTGGCCGCCAAAACTTAATGATGTGTTTTCCCTGGCAAGTATGTCCATGCCGATGTCACCTTCCTCTATTAGCCCTAGAAGAACGAGTATTTCACTGTTGTACTTCTCTTTCTGAATCTCTACATCTGCCACTATTGTTTCCTCTATCGTGCTGGCTCTACCATCGGCCAATATCACTCGGCTTCGTACCTGTTTCAAAATTGCCTTACGTAATCTCCTCGGACATGTCTCACTCATAAAACTCCTTGTCGCTCCTGTATCTACTGTTGCTGTTACTTTGCAGCCATTTATCTTTATGTCGGCCAAAATACGCACTTCCGTTTGCTTCAAAATAGTTAGACCTCCCGAATTTGTATTGCTGGGGACCACACCCCCTCGGGTCTGATCGAGTCTCCGGTCATTTCCCGATGATGCGCGGCAACAATTTTTTGTGAGAATGTTGTGCCGACCACATTCCCAACAAAAGTCTCGACGTTCGTTGCGGCACGCATAGGCACGATGTCCGTTTTCTCCACATCGCCTGCACGCGGTCTTGGGATTCGTATACGGTTGTCTTGTTGGTGGGTTACTTCGCTGTGTATTGCCATTGCCAATCCTGCTGCTTGGCTCTCCATCTGGTAATTCTTGTATGAAAAAATGCCGGTCATCTGAACGCCTTGCTGGAGGTGCTTTTGCCACTACTCTCTGTGCATCTCTGCCATTTGTAATATTTTCTAAGTCCTCTGCCAGACTCACCAAGCCTTCAAGCATCTGAAATTCAGTTCGCTTTATACATAATTGGTTTCGGTATATTTTTTGCAGTCTTTGTTCCTCGGTGAGGTTCGAGTGTCTCATGAGGTTCTGTAGTTCCAAAACGTAATCCTTGAACGACTCTCGTGGTCGTTGTGTTCGCTGACATATCTCGTCTTCCAGCTTTTCGAAGTATGATGCGCTCAAGAAGAAGCGTAAAAAGTCGTGTTTAAAACTGTTCCATTCGCTCCAGTGACGATTATTGTTCCGCAGCCATATCAGGGCTCGGTCCTTGAATAATTCTGGTAGCGCTCGCGGAAGTGAATTAAGGTCCACTTCATATCCCCTCCGCCAGCTCTTCTACTCTCTCGACGAAACTCAGTGGGTCACTTTTGCTATCGTACTTAATTCCCCATTTTCGTGCTCGGTCCATTACGCAGACGGTAGACGGAGGTTGGGTAAGTTGTCCTGCAAATTGAAATGAACTATTAGGTATCGCATGTATGCTTACGCTTTCAATGTTGTTGACCGGGGTCGCTGGTCGACTTCCGGAAGCGGTTCCACTGTAGACCTTGTTGACTATTGGTTAATGTTGTTTTGGAATGCTTTGTCTCCAACTCTGTGAAACGTGTTTCGTAGCTCGGATTTTGGTTAACAAATTGGGCGAACTCCTTCCTCAACTCGTCGACTTGCTCGGGCGCCAACTGTGACGAACCCCGAATGTCGGGTTTATAGCTGGGGTATAACTCAGCGAATGGGTTCACCTATACAATAAAAGATGTTCATTAAACGTTATAAAAAATGATGATTTATTTCAATCCTTCGGAAAATCTATATACATATGTATATACGTATGTGATTATAATATGTTTAATCACCGAGTGTTTTACACGCCTCGGGGGTATGCCTGGCGAATATACGTAATCGGTGAGCGTTTTACACAACTTACCGGATCCCTAGATACGTATTCGTCGAACATTTTGCACGACTAGGCGGTATACCTATCACAAACAGCTGTAGTTCGATACCACCAGCTGCTCCGTAGTGGATGTTCAACACAGCCCACCATATACCTCACTTTACGACTTCTAAACCAAGAGTCCCTTGTTCTTGAATTTGCCGCTTCTTTTATATAATTTTTGAGTCGGCTTTCCAATAAAAGTTCTTATAACTAATCTAAATATATGCATGTGTTTTCGCTATCGTTTGACAATTCCATTTCTCCTTGTTCGCTTACACGTAAGTATGTATGTTTGTGCATAATTATGTCAGTTCTTACACACTGCGATAAAAGTCTTCATCTCATAAATATAATTTAATATGTATTATCATTATATATGCTTTAAAATTTATGTATGATTGTACAAAGTATATTTAATTCAAAATGTATGTAGATATATGTATAAGTAAATCCATTTCATGCCATATGAATATAAATTATTATAATTCAGTTTATAATTTTGATATGAAATTGTATTATCTACAATGAAAAATCAAAATTTGTGGAGGCCCCGAAAGCCTGTAATTTTGGGGTCTTCACATGCCCCCTTACTTCCGGCTCGTGATTGTTATCCAAACGCCTGAATTGAATTTATTCACGCATGCAATAAGTTGGTTGATTTTAAAGCAATGTCGATTATGTTCGTTTAAGCAAGTTGGATCATTGAACATGATCATGTTGCCGAATGTAATCGAAAGTTGTTGTGTTCGATTTTTGCTGTTCTCTGATATGTATGTAGATGGTCGTTAGGCAAATTTTCAAGGAAACTTCTTTATGAAATTATAGTAAAGTTAACATGTACATTTGTATATTTAATAAATTGCAGAATTATTATGAAACAAAATATGATTAAAATATAAGTGTTCACTTCGTACATACATATGCTTGCATATTAAAAATATAATATCACCAACAAAGTAAATACGTAGCAGAATGATAAAGAAATTTACTAACATAGACATCAAAACATCCCATATTTGAATTGTAACGACCTAAAAAATCAAATGATCCTGAGGCAAGGGGGGTTTAACGTAGCGTTACAATAACATAACCCCCCTGTACTTCCTTTTCTTCACTTAAGCCTGAACCCCCCGTACTTCTTTTTTTATAGCATAGCCAACAACCACTATGGTAAATAACCACACGCTACCAACGACTGATGGCAAACCAATGGTGCGTTTCGTCAACAAGATCATCACAGGCGACAATCACGATAGTGGTGTATTAATTTCTCAAGCAGTTTGCGGCACCCCCCGTATAAAAACAGAGAATTAGCATTTTGCAATTCAGTCCTCGCAGGTGAGCCAGCGGAAGTGGTTGTCTTTTCAAAGACAAAATAACCACTCCGGCTAGCTAGCTGAGTGGAAAGGGCGCTGTCATGGCGCGGGTCACCCTCCACCAGGGCTGGACGACGCGAGTGGTGTCTTCGGATTACTTTTCCCTTCGTCGCCCACCTTGATGCTTGAGCCAATGGCACAAATAACCCCTCCCCCTCAGCTCTGGTTTAATAGGCTGGCCGGAGCGGTGGCACTACTTCCACTAGTTAGATAGGGAGAAGAGAGTGCGACCGTTGCGCGTGTTACCTTTTGCTGCACCAGGACGACGAGAGTGGTCTCTTCGGACTACTTCTGCCTCCGTGGCCCTGGTCTTGTAAGGGATTACCCGCTGCCCGAACGACCGCACGACCCCTCTCCATAGCTCTGGTTTCGGCCGTGAACCGATGCGTGTGCGCAAGGGGCTACCGCTGTGCCGTTAAGTTGCACTTCCCCTCCGCGCACGGATCGACCTACGGTGTCTCGGCTGGTACAGCCCCGCCCCCTTATGACCCTTCTATTAGCGTGCAAGTAGGTATCGCATGTATGCTTATGCTTTCAATGTTGTTGACCGGGGTCGCTGGTCGACTTCCGGAAGCGGTTCCACTGTAGCCTTGACCTTGTTGATTAGTGGTTAATGTTGTTTTGGAATGCTTTGTCTGCAACTCTGTGAAACGTGTTTCGTAGCTCGGATTTTGGTTAACAAATTGGGCGAACTCCTTCCTCAACTGTAACGAACCCCGAATGTCGGGTTTATAGCTGGGATATAACTCAGCGAATGGGTTCACCTATACAATAAAAGATGTTCATTAAACGTTATAAAAAATGATGATTTATTTCAATCCTTCGGAAAATCTATATACATATGTATATACGTATGTGATTATAATATGTTTAATCACCGAGTGTTTTACACGCCTCGATGGTATGCCTGGCGAATATACGTAATCGGTGAGCGTTTTACACAACTTACCGGATCCCTAGATACGTAGTCGTCGAACATTTTGCACGACTAGGCTGTATACCTATCACAAACAGCTGTAGTTCGATACCACCAGCTGCTCCGTAGTGGATGTTCAACACAGCCCACCATATACCTCACTTTACGACTTCTAAATCAAGAGTCCCTTGTTCTTGAATTTGCCGCTTCTTTTATATGATTTTTGAGTCGGCTTCCGTTGCTTTCCAATAAAAGTTCTTATAACTAATCTAAATATATGCATGTGTTTTCGCTATCGTTTGACAATTCCATTTCTCCTTGTTCGTTATACGTAAGTATGTATGTTTGTGCATAATTATGTGAGTTCTTACACACTGCGATAAAAGTCTTCATCTCATAAATATAATTTAATATGTATTATCATTATATATGCTTTAAAATTTATGTATGATTGTACAAAGTATATTTAATTCAAAATGTATGTAGATATATGTATAAGTAAATCCATTTCATGCCATATGAATATAAATTATTATAATTCAGTTTATAATTTTGATATGAAATTGTATTATCTACAATGAAAAATCAAAATTTGTGGAGGCCCCGAAAGCCTGTAATTTTGGGGTCTTCACATGCCCCCTTACTTCCGGCTCGTGATTGTTACCCAAACGCCTGAATTGAATTCATTCACGCATGCAATAAGTTGGTTGATTTTAAATCAATGTCGATTATGTTCGTTTAAGCAAGTTGGATCATTGAACATGATCATGTTGCCGAATGTAATCGAACGTTGTTGTGTTCGATTTTTGCTGTTCTCTGATATGTATGTAGATGGTCGTTAGACAAATTTACAAGGAAACTTCTTTATGAAATTATAGTAAAGTTAACATGTACATTTGTATATTTAATAAATTGCAGAATTATTATGAAACAAAATATGATTAAAATATAAGTGTTCACTTCGTACATACATATGCTTGCATATTAAAAATATAATATCACCAACAAAGTAAATACGTAGCAGAATGATAAAGAAATTTACTAACATAGACATCAAAACATCCCATATTTGAATTGTAACGACCTAAAAAATCAAATGATCCTGAGGCAAGGGGGGTTTAACGTAGCGTTACAATAACATAACCCCCCTGTACTTCCTTCTCTTCACTTAAGCCTGAACCCCCCGTACTTCTTTATTTATAGCATAGGCAACAACCACTATGGTAAATAACCACACGCTACCAACGACTGATGGCAAACCAATGGTGCGTTTCGTCAACAAGATCATCACAGGCGACAATCACGATAGTGGTGTATTAATTTCTCAAGCAGTTTGCGGCACCCCCCGTATAAAACCAGAGAATTTGCATTTTGCAATTCAGTCCTCGCAGGCGAGCCAGCGGAAGTGGTTGTCTTTTCAAAGACAAAATAACCACTCCGGCTAGCTAGCTGAGTGGAAAGGGCGCTGTCATGGCGCGGGTCACCCTCCACCAGGGCTGGACGACGCGAGTGGTGTCTTCGGATTACTTTTTCCTTCGTCGCCCACCTTGATGCTTGAGCCAATGACCCAAATAACCCCTCCCCCTCAGCTCTGGTTTAATAGGCTGCCCGGAGCGGTGGCACTACTCCCACTAGTTAGATAGGGAGAAGAGAGTGCGACCGTGGCGCGTGTTACCTTTTGCTGCACCAGGACGACGAGAGTGGTATCTTCGGAATACTTTTCCCTCCGTGGCCCTGGTCTTGTAAGGGATTACCCGCTGCCCGAACGACCGCACGACCCCTCTCCATAGCTCTGGTTTCGGCCGTGAACCGATGCGTGTGCGCAAGGGGCTACCGCTGTGCCGTTAAGTTGCACTTCCCCTCCGCGCACGGATCGATCTACGGTGTCTCGGCTGGTACAGCCCCGCCCCCTTATGACCCTTCTATTAGCGTGCAAGTAGGTATCGCATGTATGCTTACGCTTATGTTGTTGACCGGGGTCGCTTGTCGACTTCCGGAAGCGGTTCCACTGTAGCCTTGACCTTGTTGATTAGTGGTTAATGTTGTTTTGGAATGCTTTGTCTCCAACTCTGTGAAACGTGTTTCGTAGCTCGGATTTTGGTTAACAAATTGGGCGAACTCCTTCCTCAACTCGTCGACTTGCTCGGGCGCCAACTGTAACGAACCCCGAATGTCGGGTTTATAGCTGGGGTATAACTCAGCGAATGGGTTCACCTATACAATAAAAGATGTTCATTAAACGTTATAAAAATGATGATTTATTTCAATCCTTCGGAAAATCTATATACATATGTATATACGTATGTGATTATAATATGTTTAATCACCGAGTGTTTTACACGCCTCGGGGGTATGCCTGGCGAATATACGTAATCGGTGAGCGTTTTACACAACTCACCGGATCCCTAGATACGTAGTCGTCGAACATTTTGCACGACTCGGCGGTATACTTATCACAAACAGCTGTAGTTTGATACCACCAGCTGCTCCGTAGTGGATGTTCAACACAGCCCACCATATACCTCCCTTTACGACTTCTAAACCAATAGTCCCTTGTTCTTGAATTTGCCGTTTCTTTTATATGATTTTTGAGTCGGCTTCCGTTGCTTTACAATAAAAGTTCTTATAACTAAACTAAATATATGCATGTGTTTTCGCTATCGTTTGACAATTCCATTTCTCCTTGTTCGCTTATACGTAAGTATGTTTGTTTGTGCTTAATCATATGAGTTCTTACACTCTGCGATAAAAGTTTTCATCTCCTATATGTAATTTAATATGTATTATCATTATATATGCTTTAAATTTATGTATGATTGTACAAAGTATATTTAATTCAAAATGTATGTACATATATGTATAAGTAAATTCATTTCATGCCATATATATATATATATATATGTATATATAAATTATTATAATTCAGTTTATAATTTTAATATTAAATTGTATTATCTACAATGAAAAATCAAAATTTGTGGAGGCCCCGAAAGCCTGTGATTTTCGGGTCTTCACAAACGAATACCGCTCACCACTGGGATCTGCATTTTTCGGGAGAGGAGTCGCTGCACGAATTTCTGGAGATAATAGAGGAGCTCATCGAATGTTACCGAGCGTGCGCGCGGTAGTGGACACCGGCGCCACCCTATCATACGTCACCTGTAGAGTAAAAACATCAAACCACGTCTTAACAGGCGGAGCGTCCTATTGGCAGACCAGACGTGTCTATAGTTCGAATTCCTACCCAGCAAGGATTACGTACCAAGGACGAACGACTAACACAATAATGTCCGTCATCCCGAACCTGGCAGAACGGATGATCTTAGGAATGGACTTTCTACGGGAAAGGGGAATCACCCTCACGCTAGATGGCCAGCCGCTAGAAGTTATCTTGACCAGGAGATCAGCCGAGCTAGACACACTATGCGCAATAGCCAGCCGGGAACACGTGAACAAATTTCAAAATACGGAGTGCCACCAGAAGCGATTGAGCAAAACCTTTAGCCCAATTACCGCAGCCGAACATTCGACCATCCTTAAACATATCCGACCGCTGCAGCCACGCTTCTACCCCCATTACCCGGCTATACAAAAATAAAACGTCAACAAAGAGTACCGAAAAAGTGGGCCCAACGCGATATGCAAAGCGATCTCAAGCCGCCCGTTACAAAACACCGAGCCAGACATACTTTACACAATAAAAAGCGGCAGAGAAGAGCACGGTGAGATTATTGGCAACCACGCAATATCCGCAGCCATGGGAAATAGTAACCGCCCACTTCGTGCCACCACTACCACGTTCCAAGCAAAGAAGCACTTACTGCCCCGCCATGATCTACAAATTCTACAAGTGGAGGGAGTTAATCCCGGCGCGCCAAGCAACAACGGCAAGCGTGCTTAAGGCGCTACAAGAAACGCTCACATACCGACTTGGTTGTCCGAAAACCTTCCTCACCGACAATGGGAAGCAATTCGGCTGAAAAGCGTTAGCACCGTTCCTGAACGACCACCGCACAAAGGATTAGGAGATTCCACAAATGGCATTTACAGTAAACATGGTCAGCAAAGATGGTATAAAATCACTTCATTAGACATAAACTTCGGCTACCTAAAACGACGTCAGAGCGGGTGAACACGGAGGGAGCAGTACCAGTGGACAGCCAACCGAGCGGAAGCTCAAAGGGTACCAATTGTTTCTTCGGGCGCATTTTACCGAACACCTGAGGGTCATGATGAAATCAAAACCCGAGGAAGATGGAAACGAAGAAGAGGAGGGTTATGTATTATAATAAATTGTATGAAATTGAAATATACTCTGTTGTAAGAACAATGAAATATAATTACATTTCCGTTATACAACTGAATTAAAAACGTGACATGTAAACATTAACTCTGTTAGATATAAGTGGAATGATTCTGTATATTGTTGAAAGAAAAGAAAAAAAAAAAATTAATAAAGAGCTTCGCCCACATAGCAGAACCGCCCTCTACTTTTCTATAGCATAGCCAACAACCACTATGGTAAATAACCACACGCTACCAACGACTGATGGCAAACCAATGGTGCGTTTCGTCAACAAGATCATCACACGAGGCAACCACAATACTGGTGTATTAATTTCTCCAGCAGTTTGCGGCACCACCCGAATAAAACCAGCGAATTTGCATTTTGCAATTCAGTCCTCGCAGGTGAGCCAGCGGGAGTGGTTGTCTTTTCAAAGACAAAATAATCACTCCGTCTAGCTAGCTGAGCGGAAGGGGCGCTGTCATGGCGCGGGTCACCCTCCACCAGGGCTGGACGACGCGAGTGGTGTCTTCGGACTACTTTTCCCTCCGTCGCCCACCTTGGTGCTAGAGCGACCCGCCGCCTCTATGACCAAATACCCCCTTCCCCCTAAGTCCGAGCTGCGTGGCAGGGGCGCCGTCATGGCGCGGGTAACCCTCCACCAGGGCTGAACGACGCGAGTGGTGTCTTCGGACTACTTTTCCCTCCGTCGCCCACCTTGGTGCTAGAGCGACCCGCCGCCTCAATGACCAAATACCCCCTTCCCCCTAAGTCCGAGCTGCGTGGCAGGGGCGCCGTCATGTCGCGGGTAACCCTCCACCAGGGCTGGATAACGTGAGTGGTGTTTTCAGACTACTTTTCCCTTCGTCGCCCACCCTGGTGCTTGAGCGGCCCGCTGCCTCAATGACTCAAATAACCCCTCCCCCTCAGCTCTCGTTTAATAGGCTGGCCGGCGCGTTGGGACCACTCCCACTAGTTAGCTACGGAGAAGAGGGTGCGATCGTGGCGTGAGTCACCCTTTGCTGCACAAGGACGACGAGAATGGTGTCTTCGGGCTACTTTTCAATCCGTCGCCCTGGTTTGGTAAGGGATGACCCGCTGCCCGCACGACCCCTCTCCATAGCTTTGGTTTCGGCCGTGAGCGGATGCGTGTGCACAAGGGGCTACCGTTGTGCCGTTAAGGTGCACTTCCCCTCCCCGCACGGATCGATCAACGTGTCTCGGCTGGTACAGCCGCGCCCCCTTACGCACCTTCTATTAGCGTGCAAGTAGGGAAGCGGGGGTATCTAGCGGTAAAACCAGCACTAACCCCAGTCCTCGAGACGTGCAATAGGTGACCTACCCCGCCTACTATCGATTCTGCCGAAGACTACCGATCAATCCGATCCCGCCGATACCGTCAACCAACCCCGCCCTGAACAAGCCGCCACTGTCCAGGTACACCCCATCGCCTACTTCCTCTCTCACCCCGGCTCTGGTATGTGCTCCGCAGCCCACCTCCGCACCCGTCGCATCGGCGCCCCTCTGGTGCCGTCGCTGCTTCCATCCCGCCGGTGCTACGCCGACCGTTGGCTGTCCGCCATACTACCGCCGTGCCGATCCCGCCTTGCTGGTGCCGCCGCTGCAACACCAACCACTGGCCGTTCGCCATCCTACCGCCGTGAAAACGCCGCTGCTACACGATTGATGGCCGTCCGCAATCTTATCACCGTTAAGCCGCTGCATCCAATCCGCCGCTACCACGACGACCGTTGGCCGTCCGCCATCCTACCGCCGTTAAGCCGCTGCTTCTATCCCGCCGTTACTTCCATACCGCCGTACCAATGCGTCCTTTACCCGACCGTTCAACCGTCCTGCCGAACCACTTCTGCTCCAACGACCGTTAGCCGCCGCTCTGCCCCCTCACCGCGACGGAAATCTGCTGAACGCCTAATACCTCAAGCCGTGTGTGCATGTGTTCGTAACACAAAAATATTGTGTTTTTATTCAGTTGGGGTTTGTGGGACCTCTACTCGGTTCTGGATTGACTGAGCGTTACTCCAGCCTTAGACAAAACCCACCACGCAATTTGTTCAATTTATTCTAATTATTAAGAATTTATGAGCTTAACACCGGCTTATAATAATTGAATATTCAATTATTATGTTTTGCTAAGAGAAACTGAAAAGAAAGAAAGAAACATTTACTGGTATAGTGCGATGGTACCAGTTCGAAAACTGCCACGAATTCATCATCAGGCAATTTCGTAATGTTATCAAAGGTTTCACTGAGATTCGAACCGCGAATCACATGATGAAACTGCAGTTGCCTTAACCACTAGGCTACCCTGCTTGTGTTTGTTTCCTTGCTTAATTCAGTTTATCTCATTTCTACACTAACAACACAATTGAGACATCCTAACTCTATTAATTTGCCTGTTATGTAGATTTGTTTTTGTAAATTTTCTTTTTCGTTGCCAATGAGAAGCTTTGTAAACTCAAAAACAAATCTATATAACAGGCAAATTAATAGAGTCAGAATGCCACAATTGTGTTGTTAGTGTAGAAATGAGATAAACTGAATAATCATGGAAACAAACACAAGCAGGATAGCCTAGTGGTTAAGGCAACTGCAGTTTCATCGTGTGATTCGCGGTTGGAATCTCGGGGAAACCTCCGATAAGATTGCGAAATTGCCTGATGATGAATTCGTGACGGTTTTCGAAATGGTGCCATCGCAATATGCCAGTAAATGTTTCTTTCTTTCTTTTCAGTTTCTCTTAGAAAAATATAATACTTGAATATTCAATTATTATAAGTCGGTGTTAAGCTCATGAATTCCTAATAATAAGTATAAATTGAACACAACATTAAAACAAACAAACATAAATATATAAAACTGAGCCCGAGTTTACAAAGCTTCTCATTCGCAACGAAAAAGAAACTTTACAAAAAAAAATCTACATAACAGGCAAATTGATAGAGTCAGAATGTCTCAATTGTGTTGTTAGTGTAGAAATAGATAAACTGAATTAAGCAAGGAAACAAGTACAAGCAGGATAGCCTAGTGGTTAAGGCAACTGCAGTTTCGTCATGTGATTCGCGGTTCGAATCAGGGTGAAATCTTTGACAACAATACGAAATTGCCTGATGACGAATTCGTGACGGTTCTCGAAATGATACCATCGCAATATGCCAGTAAATGTTTCTTTCTTTCTTTTCAGTTTCCCTTAGAAAAACATAATAATTGAATATTCAATTATTATAAGCCGGTGTTAAGCCCATGAATTCTTAATAATAAGTATAAATTGAACACATCATTAAAACAAACAAACATAAATATGTAAATTGAGCCCGAGTTTACAAAGCTTCTCATTCACAACGAAAAAGAAACTTTACAAAAAAAAATCTACATAACAGGCAAATTAATAGAGTCAGAATGTCTCAATTGTGTTGTTAGTGTAGAAATAGATAAACTGAATTAAGCAAAGAAACAAATACAAGCAGGATAGTCTAGTGGTTAAAGCGAATGTAGTTTCATCGTGTGAATCGCGGTTCGAATTTCGGGGAAACCTTTGATAACATTACGAAATTGCTTGATGATGAATTCGTGGCGGTTTTCGAAATGGTACCATCGCAATATGCCAGTAAATGTTTCTTTCTTTCTTTTCAGTTTCTCTTAGAAAAGCATAATAATTGAATATTCAAATATTATAAGCCGATGTTAAGCTCAAGAATTCTTAATAATAAGTTTGAAAAAATAAAATTAAAAAATTTTTTAAGAAAAATTTTAAATATCTAAATTATAAATGAAAAATATTAACGTAAAACAAAAATTTTAATTAAGAAAATTAAAAATCTTTGAAACAAAATTTTTTTTGTAATAATTTTTAAAATGTTAATAAGAAAAATAAATTAACAAAAATTTTAAGTAAAATGGAATGTATAGAATAAAGAATAGAATCAAGGGAATTTTACTAAATAGTTTGGTTGGCAGTTTTAATTTGCGTATTCGTGCTATTGATCATTACAATAGCTGTGATTCTCAAAAATTACATCAGGCATAAGTATAAAAATAAAAAAAAAAATTCAAGACCGTATCTAAAAAATTTCATTTGAACAAGATACAAATATCCATTTTAGTACCTTATTATTTAAAACTCAATCTGATTTTGAGGAAGAGCAGAAACCAATTGAAAATAAACCGTTAAACAGCAACCCGCAAAACGTCTCAATTAACTGTACAGGCAGCTTCATAAGCACTGTCTAAGTTCCATGGCAAATCAACAATGCTCCTGATATCTTTGAAAAAATCAAAGAAAGACATGAAACAATAACAAAATTCACATTAGATACTGTAAAACTCCCCAAATCATTCCCCACTGACACATCTGCCAACACTACTGCTGGCAATGGTAGACGTGTCATTGTGAATAGTGCATCTTGCTAGAAAGAATAAAATAATGTATGTTCATATGTATTCAGCTACTGTAATACAGCACATCAGAAAAAATACAATGTATTTATGTAAGGTGAAATATAAAAAAATTACGATTGGCAATAGTGCCATCGGCATTTTTTATAGCGCGCCAATATATAATTCTGGCACACTTGCCTTCGGACGTGTTTTTTTGAATTTCGGGAAATAAAATATATTTAAAATTACTCTGAAGTAACTCCAGTTGTTTTTTTTTGCGTATGAATATCAAAGTGTGGCGCAGACGTCCGCCACGGTAGTACATTCATCAAAATTACATACCATAGCAACAAATTGGAGGCGGCGACCTCCAAAAATGAAGGAGCATTAACAAAGGTAACTCCGCATGGCGGCACACGACGGATGCTTCCATTTTGGAACGCCACAATACCACAGTAGTTTCCATGGAAGTTATCGCAATACCAACCACGAAGGCTGTCAAAGTAGACGATTTATACCACAGTAAAAGATTTATACCAAAGGATAGAAAAATGGTAGCATAAAAGATACAAGTAACCTAATTGTTAGGATAAGATTGACTTAGGACAAGTGGTTATCAGGCTGTACACATGCTGTACAAATGCCGGCAATCTAGGTCTTGTAAAATAAAAAGACAGTGGTCCCTTAGGAGACAAATTGGTCAAGAATAATGACTACTGCAGTAGGCAAATTAAAAAAAAAATAGGTAACCCAGTCCTCAAAGATCTAATAATGGCATTAACCTCAGAAGTTATGCATGTGAAGAAGTCGACAAAATAACAAAAATAAAAATTAAAGTAATTATTCATAAATCATAAATAACATGACGATTCGGTTTGGCCGCCCTAGAAATGGCATGACACATAAGATCAGATAAAAATATGAAAAATATAAAAAGTAAACTGAAAAATAAAAAATTTGCATCCACTGTACCCGCTTCGATCCATGCTCTTCCATCAACTACATCTCCTAAATTTTTTTTATAATTAGTTACAGACCTCTTATTTTATATGTTCCAAGTTTAATAGAACTTAAATCAAATAACAACGAACAAGCTTTGTTTAATAGAAATAAATAAAATAAGGAAATCAGAATCATTTATCTATATTGTTTGTTAGAAATACTACATTAAAGAAATAAATATAAATATTGGTTTGCCGGTTTGAACTAGGAAAACCTAGCCTTTTAGAGAGGTCATAAGTTAGATAATAGGATCCCTTGTATCTATAGAATATCGATGGAGAAAACAATTTTTCATATTATTACAATTTATATTAATTACATTTAGAGTATAAAACACCAATAAGAAAATAATTTTACAATCTATTTCATAATTTACATTTAATCCCTTTAAAGTAGAAAATATTGATAAGGAAAATAAATTCAATATAAAATGTCGGTAAGAAAAATACTTTAACAAAAAAAATCTAATTGTACAAGTAAGCATTCCACTTTACTCATAATTCTAATTAAGAACTCGTAACTCAATATGTAAAAATGTACACATGTAAAAAATGCACAACAAAAAAAAAAAAACCTCAGCATAATATGTACACATGAAAAAACGAATAATATGTACACATATAAAAACAAAATCAAAATAAATAAACCAACAAATTCATTGTTTTGGTATAAAGTTACCGTTATGTTATAAATAACGACCACACAACGATTGAGTATGAAAGACAGTTGAAGTTTTGTAAACCCAAGCAAATTTTAAGTGGGCCATAAAACATAAAATTATACAAGACGGCACACTTTAAATTTAATTATGTCACTCGAATAGCCATACACAATTGGTGCACACAATTATATATGACTATTCTTCAAAGGCGGATGGTATAACATGCCTTAGAATTCGTTTCACTTTCACTGCATTCAATTGTCCATTACATATATATACACATGTAGTGAAATATTAATAACCCAAATTGCTACTTGAGCTCAGCATGAATTAGTTCATGCTTGCACATATTTTTTTACCTCGGTCAATTAGTCACGCTGACTGAAACGCTTGTCTATTTGTCAGATTGACCAACAAATACATTATACACATATATTGTAATATACTGACTTTGCATACAGGAAATTATGTACTTTTAGTTTGTAAGTATTAGTGTAAATAAGCCTCTGTAATATTTGTATAAAAGAAAGCATTTTTCCAATAAACAAATCAATTCTATTTGACCACTCAAACAACATCGTTTCATTTTATTATAGGGGTGATTTAAGGTATTATGTATTATTGTGTCGGTGGGCGTTGGCTTTCTATATACATATGTCGTAGTTAAATCTTTTGGCAACTTTATCAATATTTATCGTGATTCCTCCGTCTTTTTCCGTTTCAATCGTGAATTTTATATTTCCGTGCTGCTTGTTGAGGTACTCCAGTACAAGCTCTTCGTTATTAGTAGTTAAAGCGCATATTATGTTATTCACCTATTTAGCATAAAATGACACGCCTAGTTTGGACTTCAGCTGTTGTATGTACTTTTCTTCCAGATTTTACATGAACACTCCCATAAGAATGGCGGATGTGGGGCTTCCCATTCCAAGACTGCTTGTTTGTTGTTGTTGTTGAATTGAAAATAGTTTTGACGTTTGTGATTTGCATACTTTTCACTTTGTTTTTTGTATTATGAACTATTGTTGAACTAACTATGTCCAAAGTCTCCGATAGTGGTATTGGTGGGTATAAATCTTGTATGTCAAAATATACAAATTTGCTTTCAACAACCTTCTCAAGAAAAATTTTTATCAAATTTATTCCCAAGTCTCTTGTTTCTTTTAACAAAAACAATATCTCCAGGTGCATAGCTTTTCATTTTCCTATTACAATTAACCCTTTTTAAGTTTATTTCCTGAGTCTTTAACAAACGTTCTCGATCCTTACTCAGTTCTTCATCTAAGCTGTTATGAAGTATTTGAATTGATTTAGCATTTACTGTAGAATGAATACTGTTGTTGTATTTATTTGTCGCAAACAATATGATATCAACAGTATCAGTCAATTTTTGTTGTTCCTTGACACATCGCGATATTTCCATTAGTGTTGAATGAAATCTCTCAACTTGACCGTTAGATTCACTATGCAAAGTAGAAATAAAAAATTGATCTACTGAAAAACTATCTCTCAATAAATTTTTAATTATATTCGACTGAAATGACTTTTCATTGTCCGAAATAATTGTCTTTGTACCGTCAAATACCAATAACATTTTTTACATCGAATATAGATCGGGATGCAATCGGTTTAACAAGGGCAACCTTTGAAAATTTATCTATACATGTCAGAAAATACTGCCTATTTGTCATGAAAATATCAAGGTGTAAAATTTCTCCTTGATAATTAGGTACCGGTGTTTTACCGATTTCTAAATTAGCCGGTTTACGCTGATATTTATTTTCAAAACAAATTTTGCAATTTTCTATAATTGTCTTCAAATCTTTCTTAATATCTGGAAAAAAATATTCACTAGAAATTTGTTTGAAAGTCTCTATCAAATAACGGTGAGCACGATTGTGTTCAGTAGTAACAGTTTCAAGTTGGTCATTTCTGTTTGTCAAATCAATCACAACTGATTCAGTATGTCGAAATTTATTTCCTGGAAAGGAGGTGATAATATAATTTTGAATTTCTGCTAAAATGCATTAGTAACATTTGGATTAACAATATTTTTAAACATCGAATTAAATTTTTAATTGTGTCATAACAAATAGTATGCCGAAAATATTAAATAAAAATCTTTGTTGTCTTTGTTACCGAAGGCCTTCAATTGGTTTTTAAATTGGTTTACAGGGGTTTAACACTTCTAATAACATCACTTAAAGAATCTTCACTGTGTGCTGTATTAACGGAAGTACTATGATTATGAATGAACTGTCGCGAAAGAGCATCAGCAACTTTATTTTCTTTCCGTGGTTTGTACTGAAAAGTTGTAGAAACCTCCTCTACAAATGCACGCCACCTCTTCATTTTTGAGTTAGAATTTTTTTCTGATGGTCGGTAAAATTTTTTATATTTTTATCACCATAAAGGTAATGACGAAGCGTTCTAAGTGCCCAGACAATTGCTAATATTTCAGGCTCATTTGTTGCAAAATTTTGTTCCGTAGAAGAAAGTGTTCGAGATATCATTGTTATAATCATTGTTATAATAATAACCCTCTAAGCCGAGAAAAGAACGCAAACCACGTAATGTTTCTGGAACTTTATAATTTATAATATCGCGCACTTCATCTGGACAGGCCTGAATACCATGTTGTGAAACTAAAAACCTTAAGAACTCAACATTTGTTTAAAAAAAACGGGATTTTTCTATCGAGACTCTCATGTCACTCCTAACATTTTAAGTATTTTCTCAATATCTTTGATGTGGGAATCATCATCTTTTGAAAAAATTATTATATCGTTAATGTAAACGTGACAAGTTTTTCCTATCTCCTCCCGCAAAACATCATCGAGAGCACGCTGAAAATATTTGGAGCATTTCTTAAGCCAAAAGGCAACCGACAAAATTTGTATTTTCCATTATTGACACCAAAAGCCGTTTTTTCTTTATCCTTTTCTCGCAAAATTATTTGATGAAAGCCGGATTTTAAATCAAGTGTTGTAAAGAAGCGTGATTTTCCCAAATTAGCTAAAATTACCGAAATATCAGGTATCGGATATTTATCAGCTATTGTTTACTCATTTATTTTTCGAAAATCAATAACTATCCTAAGCTTCTGCTTCCCTTCTTCATCTACACCTTTTTTGTCAAACATGAATTGGTGAATTATATGGAGAGCACGATTTCCTTATAATGCCATCCTTTAAAAGATCCCTTATTTCCTGATTAATAAATTTTGCAGCTGAAATTGGGTAAGGCTAACTTCGACTAAAGATAGGTTCATCAATAGAAGTACGTATTGTACCTTCCAAATTCGTATTGTAAGGCAGGGCCCGATTTGGATGTGCAAAAGCATTTAAATTATTATTTATAATTTCACGAAATTGACTACAAACACTAAAGGGAACAGATTCATCCGCAAGAGAAATAAGATTGCAATGTAGATGCTGAAGATCTATTTTACCACTTCTGTAGTATAAATATCCAACTTCTATATCGACTTTTGCATCTATTTCTTTTAAAAAATCATAACCAATAACACCATCAAACGTGGTTAGACTTTCCAACAAATAAAATATCGAAGTATGGTTTAGAGCATTAATTAAACGTGTATTATTTATTAAATTACATCCATTAATTGATTTTAATTAAAAGGCTTTTCCAAAACTTGAATTCCTTTAAGTTAAGGAAAGTCTTTTACACAATTTTTTGATGTACCAGTATCTATTAAAAAAATGTAGCTCCTGAACATTTACCGTTTTTTTGTAATAAATGCACGAGCGACTACAGTTTAAAATATTTATTTGCTCATTAAATTTCCCTTCTTCATTTCATCATAAAATCGGTCTTCAGTTTCATAATCGTCACAACTTGACTCCTCATAAATTATATCATTTTCTAAAATCGATCTTCAGTTTCATAATCGTCACAACTTGACTCCTCATAAATTATATCATTTTCTACTGGCATACAATTAACTCTTGGATTTTTAGGTTGTGGTCTCTGAAATGAGCTAGATGAATCTCTATGTCGTTTAGTAGCTTCCGGTGGATAAGACAACTGCGCTGGTTGAGTATTGTTAGGCTCGTTTTTATTAAAATGTTGACTATTGTTTTGTTTGGGTCTAGAACTGCTAAATGAAGTCTGACGACGGTAAAATGATGATCCAGGATCAACTTCCATTGGAATGGGTTTACTAATAACATTTGACTTTGACGATGTGTTTTGAAAATTTTTATATGGAGCTTCCACTAGCTGAGATCCATTTGGCTTAGCCAAAGAAGAAAGGGTCGAATTGCAGAGCCAGTAATTTTGTTTCTTAGAATACCCATGGCAACGTAATATTTTTCAGTACCCTCTGGCTAAACGAGCGTGGCAACACCGGTACACTGGCAGGTGCAACCCTGCCGCCCACTTAACACACCACACCTCAACACTAACACATACACATACATACATAAATTGTCAAAACACAAATTGTCACACACACATTCACATATAACCATAAATCACAATTTGTATAACTTTCATACGAATCGGTCGATTTGCGCCATCGCAGCTACAATTTGTTGAATAAATAATTTCTATACCTTCATTAAAGTTTGAAATCCATTTTATTTTGATTTTATTTTCCCTGCGATTGTTCGAGGTGAGTACAGTGGAGTGAACAGCGCAAAAAAGGGCTAAAAGTATCTATGGTCCTAAGCAGGACGTAAAGAAAGGCATCTATGGACAGTGAAAACAAAAAATAAAAAACACAATTTATCAAAAAGAGACAATACAGTCCACAAGCAAAAAATATTTCAAAACAAAGAATATTAAAGAAATATAAAGCCCAAGTGAATAAAAACATTTTAAAATTCATAAACAACAAAAAATACAACATAAAATATAACTGGACACTTAAATATTAAAAATAATACGGGCGCGATAAATATTTACAAAACGGGTCTTAAAACACAAAAAATCACATAAGATAAAACAAACAAAACGGGCGCGAAAACCTCAAAAATATATAAAAACATACATATATATATACATACGTACAGTGAAACTGGATACATATTAGGGTGAAGAAAAAAAATTTACTTAAAAATCCGCAAAACACAATATTTTAAAATTTGTATTAAACTTTAAAAAAATTAAATGGAGGCTTAAATATAATTCCGGGCTTGTATTTATAACACAAACAAAAAAAAACAACAACAAATAGTAAAAAAAAAATTGTACACTAAAATTTACTTAAAAAACTATTACCAACAACACAGGTACCCACTCTAACCCCCTAATATATTGCGGTAAGTTGTATATAAACAGTTATAGAATTGCCTTAGTGGAAATAAGAAAAGAAAAAAGAAAAATTCCAAAAACGAAACATTATACACAACAGGCTAATGCTTATTTTCCTGTGCTAGCACAATAGCAAATCAAAAAGACCGCTATAATTGCAAGTATATATGTACTTGCCAATATTATCCCGCAATACTCCTTCGCCTTTCAAAAAAAAAAAAAAAAAAAAAAAGAGCTCGAAGCGGGATTGCTTAACAAAAAAAATATATACATATATATATAAGCATAAAAAAAATTAATGCGGCAAAAAGTAGAATTTGTATTTTCACATTATATACATACATATCACATACTTCTATATTACATATACAAATGTAAATTTATCGTCCCGTTGGTTGCACCCAAAATATAACATAATATACATATTTTTTATCAACCTTATGTAGGTATAAACATACGTTAGTCCATATTAAAATAATACATATATAGGTCCATAATAAAGGGCAAACACAAAAACAACAGAGCTACTGCTTAATTTTCGTGTTGCTAAGCGCAACTTCATTTATCTAAAATAATAACAAAAACAAACATTCAAGTATTAACTTGCAAATTTACCCGGCAATACCCCCTCTGCTTGCGTTCCTAACATATAAGTCAAGCAAAGGCAGGATTGTAAAAACTAAATAAGGCATAAAGAAAAAAAATCATCGCTAACGCACTGTTTGCGCGGCATAGGCTGTCACACGTACCATTTCCCCATTGTACTTATGTTTACCCATGAATTTATAACTAACCCATATTGTATTATATATTATTATTACATGGAGTTGTATTCGACTATATTGAATTATATTATATTGAATTATCCCTAGAATCAATGCATTGTATTTACCCTTAAATTCCCTATTGGGTCTCCTCATGGACGTGTGGCAGCCTCCACCGCGAAAATCCACCAAATGGAATTCGCCACAACTACATAGTAGCGTTACGGCAGGATCGCTACCTGTCAAAAAAACCACCACCTTTTGTGTATATATAAAATTTGATCTTTGTCATCCGAAAAAATCCGAATCAACCCGTTGTGCTTTTCGAGTTGATATTTTTTCGTAAATT
This sequence comes from Eurosta solidaginis, assembly GCF_040869045.1. Lineage (NCBI taxonomy): Eukaryota > Metazoa > Arthropoda > Insecta > Diptera > Tephritidae > Eurosta > Eurosta solidaginis. The sequence goes on along the minus strand of NC_090319.1, from coordinate 143,930,523 downwards.
TGCAAGTGTGCCAAAACCGCGGAATTATCTTTATATATACCCAATTTCAATTGAATTTTATGAAATTCAACCGGTTTGGTTTTCATTGGTGCTCGACAAATCCTAGTTCATTTTCCGGTGCATTATTATTACTGCCATGATATTTTTGGCAAACGCAAACCAACGCGCGTGAATACAAAGTGGCTAAACAAAATTTTTCGGTATATTCCATTTGGTGGTTGGGCAAAATATAATTTCTATATATAATCTAAATTGCAAGATATGCTATGTACACTAAAACTATTTTCATAATTGGTTTGTTGTTGTTCGAATCGAACCTTGAATTATAAACATATCTTAATAATACTGAAGTAATTTGTCGGTGGTGCATAATCCCTGTAAACGCGAAGAAATTATTAACGTGAATAAATATTAAAATTTAATTGTACGCAAAAATAGTTGCGAATATTAAACGGGAAACCTGTGTTTCGTTCAAGTAAAACGTAGGAGTCCTTTGAACAAACGATTACTATCCAGTTTCATCAAGTTGTCTGGGGCTGCTCTATCGAAATCTTCCCCAGAATTAACAAATAGACACCCACCTGCACATTGCGTGCAAATCCGTTTCGCTTAGCCCAAGGCTCGACGATAAAACAGTGCATATACCTATACAATTTAAAGAAGACAAGACAGCCACAAATCTCAGTGCAGATCTCAGAACGAGGCAGCGACAGCCAGCACAACCTAGCCAGCCTTCTCGCCACTCCAGAGCACCATATCACCAACGATCCGGAAAGCCACCAGCAACTCTATCACTACAAACCGGTGAGTAACAATTTCTCAATTAACTAATGGTCCTTCGTCGCCATTGACGAAACCAGCCTCTTAACAATACATACACGTACATATATTAAGTATATCCCCCGAATAAATTTTGGTGGCTCCCGCCAAATCCAAATTTCTCCCGCCAGAATTATAATTTCCCGCCAAAAATAAATTTATATATATATATATATATATATATATATATATATATACATTCTCACCCCCATATATACACATACGTAAAAGCGGTGCATTACAAACCGGCAAATCGCACTCATACTTTCACAAAGTTAACTTGCGTCCCTTGCGGTATAATTTAAATATGTATATATCCCCACTTTTACATTGTTGGCGATACCCAGCAGTATATTCGGCCACACTTACCTTGCTTGAAATACCCAGCAGTAAATTCTGAAAGTCATATCAACTGGTCGCAGACTACTCCCAATTAAGTCTAACTGGTCCTAGCCTACTATACTCTCAACCAATTGAAAAACTTATCCCTTTGGTTTTCCCGCACAAATAAACACTCAGCAATCTCAAAAAATTCCCAAAATAGCTAAAGTAAAATTAAGCAAGTCCCTCTTCAGAATGGCTACCGTGGTCGAAAATAAATTTATATCCGAAACGGATCTCTTTACTGATTACTGCGCTCGGTTCGGCACAACACAGATCGAAGATAACACCGAGGCATCCCTAAAAATAAAAGACAAAAATATCGATGTGTTCTGGGAAAGGGTACAGAGCGCATATGACGCCGTCGTAGAGTCAGATGACAACGACCTTCCCGACGACTTTAAGGCCTCAGCCTTCAATAAATACCTCGCCTGTCTTATAGCATATGAAGACACAAAGGCAAGAATAGGCGATCAGCTCCAGCTAAGGGTACTAAGCAATCCCGTCCCCGCTACAACGACCACTCCCCAAGAAAGTTCCGGGATGCACCTCAAAGTACCCGCCTGTGACACCGAATTATTCTACGGGAGTTATGATCAATGGCCGTCCTTCCGTGACATGTTCACGGCGGTCTATATCAACCATCCCAAACTCTCGAGCGCCCAAAAACTGTACCACCTCAGGTACAAAACCCAAGGAAAAGCCGGCCAGATAGTAAAGCAATTCCCACTTAGCGATGACAACTTTGCTCTGGCTTGGGAAGCTCTGAAATCCCGATACGAAAATAAAAGAGTCCTGGTCGACAATCAAATAAAAGTCCTCATGAACCTCAAGCCCATTCCGACTGAAAACAGCGAAGACATTCAGCGACTGCAATCTTCCGTTAATAACTGTCTCCAGATATTAGCAACCCAACAAGTCTCGACAGACAGTTGGGACCCAATATTAATATATCTGGTAACCTCAAAACTTCCGGAAAATACAGTTGCGCTTTGGAAGCAATCTTTAAGCTCCAGACGAGACCTACCGAACTGGTCCCAAATGGATCAGATACTGACTACTCGCTACGAGATAGTGGAAAAGGTGGATCAATGGCGACCAGCCAAACCCCGATATAATCCACCCTCCACCAATTTCTCAAAGCCTCCTTCAAATCAAAACAATCCCCAGTTCAGGCAGGCTCAAACCCCTAACCAAAGCCGCAACCCCCCGCAGAACAACAACTACTCCCAAAATCGTACAAATGCTCATGTGGCCGAGCATCAAAAAGTATACGCCTGCAGAATGTGCAAGCAGAACTCCCACACGCTACAAAGCTGCTTGCATTACAAAAAGCTGGCAACCCCTGAACGGAAGAAATTCGTGAGAGAAAGCAATCTATGCGAAAACTGCCTGTCCCAAACCCACCTCTTAAAAGATTGCACAAGCACAAGAACGTGCCTCTACTGCCAAGGTCGCCACAACTCCACCCTCCACGACGCCTGAGTGTCTCATAAAACCAATGGCCCTCGGAAAACAACAGCTCAAGTAGCAACTAGTCAGGACGTTACCAACCCAGATCCCAACGAGGAACTTCCCACCACCTCAAACGCTGCCCGCATCCAATCTTTGCATACAGAAAACGATAGCAAGATTATTCTCTCCACAGCGATAGTGTCCATAGAACACCGAGGGGACTGCTTCAGGCTCAGAGCCTTAGTGGATCAAAGGTCAGAGCGTAGCTTCATCTCATCAAAAGCTCAAATCAAGCTAGGCCTCCCATATAACCACTCCCTATTTGAAATATCGGGAAAGGGAGGCGGAGTAGTACAAACCTCCAACAAGCTATGCTCACTGACCCTAGTCTCAAATGACCACAAGGTGAAAATAAAGGCCCAGGCAATACCGCGGCTTACGAGGCAACTCCCAGATATCAGGCTAAATAACGACCAAATACGTAAATGGTCACACCTCAAGCTAGCAGACCAGAATTCTCAGAATACCTCCCAAATCGATCTGGTGTTAGGCAGCGATCTAATCCCTCAAATCATGCTAAATGGCATAGAAAAGATCTCGCCCACACTGCTAGCACAAAACACAATATTTGGCTGGATAATAAGCGGCCAAACCCCCGAAAAGGTCGGATCACACTCCTCTCAAGCGTGGGAAGTTACGAATGTCCATCTGAATGAACAGCTAAGACAATTCTGGGAAATCGAAGAAATACCCAGAGTGCGAGTGGAAACCCCAGAAGATAAAATGTGCGAAGACTTTTATCAAAGCACAACCACTCGCATGAATGACGGTCGATATATGGTTCGGCTCCCCTTTAAATCAACATTCCCGAACGATATCGACCTAGGTCAATCCCGTACTGCAGCCCTACGACAGTTCCACGACATGGAACGTACTCTCTCAAAAAAGGGCGATCTCAAGCAGCAATACGACCAGGTACTCGAAGAATATCTGTCCCTAGGCCACATGGAAGAATGCAGTCCCAATGAAATAGAATCCCTGGGTAAATACTGCTCATTCTATCTCCCTCACCATGCAGTCGTAAGGCCAGACAAGAAGACAACAAAAGTCAGAGTTGTGTTTAACGCCTCTAAAAAGTCGGGTTCCGGTCACTCCTTCAACGATGTTTTATGTACCGGACCAACCCTCCAACCCGATCTCCGACTTATGTTGCTGAAATGGCGAACATATAAATATGTGTTTAATGGCGACGTCGAGAAAATGTACCGCCAAATTCTCTTGCACCCCGATGACCGAGACTACCAACGGATAATATTCCGAACACAGTCCAATAAAGGACTACAAATTGAAAACGGTCACCTTCGGGGTTACGCTCGGGTAGACGCTCTCAATTCAGCCGGCTTTCCCCTAAAAAAGATCACGGCAAACCATCCCAACATCCTCCAAAAAATATCGAAAACTGATCTGCTGGAAACAAACTTTCTCGAGTTCGAAAAGACTAGCACCGCCAAGACCCTGGGCATCCAGTGGAACGCCCTAACGGATACCTTCTCGTATACCGTCGACTCAAATCCGACATCCACTGCAGCCACGAAGCGACAAATTCTCTCTTCCATAGCAAAACTTTTCGATCCCGCAGGGTGGCTAACGCCAATTATGATCCAAGCAAAAATCTTGATGCAAGAGCTATGGCTAGATGGGACTGACTGGGATGAGCCAGTGAAACCCCTCCATCTCATCAAGTGGGCGCAGTTCGCCGAAAATCTCCCAACGATCTCGGATATTCAAACACCACGCTGGATAAACTACCACCCCGATAAACCAGTTGAGCTCCATGGCTTCTGCGACGCCTCGGAAAAGGCTTATTGCGCGACACTTTACGTAAGAACCACGTAGGAACTCAAGTCTTCTCTCACCTTTTAGTCTCTAAAGGGAAAGTGGCCCCCCTAAAAACCATAAGTTTGCCACGACTAGAGTTATGCGGCGCGGTCTTATTAGCCAAGTTAGTCGCAGTTGTCCAATCCCATCTCGGCCTCAATCAGCGAAAGTTAACCATGTGGTCTGACTCCGAAATCGTTTTAGCCTGGCTTGAGAAACCACCTCATTCCTGGAAAACCTATGTCTCCAATCGAACTGCGCAGATCATCGACCTCATCGGCAATGCCACTTGGCGACATGTACGCAGCAAGGATAATCCCGCAGATATGGGCACCAGAGGATGCACCCCACTCGAGCTAGCTAACTCATCGCTATGGTGGAATGGCCCAGAGTGGCTTTCCCGACCCCCCGAGGACTGGCCAACACCAACGGCCAGAAATATTGTACCCCCCGAACTTCGCCGAGTTGAAACACTGCATGCAGCGGAAGAGTCAAAAGACTTCTTGGAACGGTTCTCATCCTATTCCCGCGCCCTACGCGTAACAGCGTACGTGTTAAAATTTGTAACTCGGCTTAGAAATGCTGTAGGAGGCAATCGTACCCCTAACGATCCCGCCCTCTCTTACGCCGACGTCATGCGCGCGAAAATCCGTCTGCTGAGCTTGACTCAGTCGAAATTCTTCGCTTCCGAAAGAGCCTCCCTCGAAAATTCAAAACCAATCGGAAAGCGAAGTGCCCTACTAGCACTTGACCCCTTCCTGGATACAAACGGGATTCTTCGTGCCAACGGAAGATTAGTAAACGCCGACATGACCTACAATGAGTGTCATCCTATCATTCTCCCCGAAAAGGCTAGATTTACTACCCTTTATATAAGGTTTCTACACGAGAGCTTCCTCCATGCGGACCTCCGCCTCCTGCAACAAGCTATGAGGCAGGAATTCTATACCCCCCGACTCAAACCTCAGCTGAAAAAATGTATTTTCCAATGTAAAGTCTGCACCATTCATAAGCGACAAACGCAATCCCAAATAATGGCACCAGCGCACCCCACATGGGCGTATTATAAGAATAATTTCTATATATAATCTAAATTGCAAGATATGCTATGTACACTAAAACTATTTTCATAATTGGTTTGTTGTTGTTCGAATCGAACCTTGAATTATAAACATATCTTAATAATACTGAAGTAATTTGTCGGTGGTGCATAATCCCTGTAAACGCGAAAAAATTATTAACGTGAATAAATATTAAAATTTAATTGTACGCAAAAATAGTTGCGAATATTAAACGGGAAACCTGTGTTTCGTTCAAGTAAAACGTAGGAGTCCTTTGAACAAACGATTACTATCCAGTTTCATCAAGTTGTCTGGGGCTGCTCTATCGAAATCTTCCCCAGAATTAACAAATAGACACCCACCTGCACACTGCGTGCAAATCCGTTTCGCTTAGCCCAAGGCTCGACGATAAAACAGTGCATATACCTATACAATTTAAAGAAGACAAGACAGCCACAAATCTCAGTGCAGATCTCAGAACGAGGCAGCGACAGCCAGCACAACCTAGCCAGCCTTCTCGCCACTCCAGAGCACCATATCACCAACGATCCAGAAAGCCACCAGCAACTCTATCACTACAAACGGTGAGTAACAATTTCTCAATTAACTAATGGTCCTTCGTCGCCATTGACGAAACGAGCATCTTAACAATACATACACGTACATATATTAAGTATATCCCCCGAATAAATTTTGGTGGCTCCCGCCAAATCCAAATTTCTCCCGCCAGAATTATAATTTCCCGCCAAAAATAAATTTATATATATATATATATATATATATATATATACATTCTCACCCCCATATATACACATACGTAAAAGCGGTGCATTACAAACCGGCAAATCGCACTCATACTTTCACAAAGTTAACTTGCGTCCCTTGCGGTATAATTTAAATATGTATATATCCCCACTTTTACATTGTTGGCGATACCCAGCAGTATATTCGGCCACACTTACCTTGCTTGAAATACCCAGCAGTAAATTCTGAAAGTCATATCAACTGGTCGCAGACTACTCCCAATTAAGTCTAACTGGTCCTAGCCTACTATACTCTCAACCAATTGAAAAACTTATCCCTTTGGTTTTCCCGCACAAATAAACACTCGGCAATCTCAAAAAATTCCCAAAATAGCTAAAGTAAAATTAAGCAAGTCCCTCTTCAGAATGGCTACCGTATCAGGTATATCAGGTATCGGATATTTATCAGCTATTGTTTACTCATTTATTTTTCGAAAATCAATAACTATCCTAAGCTTCTGCTTCCCTTCTTCATCTACACCTTTTTTGTCAAACATGAATTGGTGAATTATATGGAGAGCACGATTTCCTTATAATGCCATCCTTTAAAAGATCCCTTATTTCCTGATTAATAAATTTTGCAGCTGAAATTGGGTAAGGCTAACTTCGACTAAAGATAGGTTCATCAATAGAAGTACGTATTGTACCTTCCAAATTCGTATTGTAAGGCAGGGCCCGATTTGGATGTGCAAAAGCATTTAAATTATTATTTATAATTTCACGAAATTGACTACAAACACTAAAGGGAACAGATTCATCCGCAAGAGAAATAAGATTGCAATGTAGATGCTGAAGATCTATTTTACCACTTCTGTAGTATAAATATCCAACTTCTATATCGACTTTTGCATCTATTTCTTTTAAAAAATCATAACCAATAACACCATCAAACGTGGTTAGACTTTCCAACAAATAAAATATCGAAGTATGGTTTAGAGCATTAATTAAACGTGTATTATTTATTAAATTACATCCATTAATTGATTTTAATTAAAAGGCTTTTCCAAAACTTGAATTCCTTTAAGTTAAGGAAAGTCTTTTACACAATTTTTTGATGTACCAGTATCTATTAAAAAAATGTAGCTCCTGAACATTTACCGTTTTTTTGTAATAAATGCACGAGCGACTACAGTTTAAAATATTTATTTGCTCATTAAATTTCCCTTCTTCATTTCATCATAAAATCGGTCTTCAGTTTCATAATCGTCACAACTTGACTCCTCATAAATTATATCATTTTCTAAAATCGATCTTCAGTTTCATAATCGTCACAACTTGACTCCTCATAAATTATATCATTTTCTACTGGCATACAATTAACTCTTGGATTTTTAGGTTGTGGTCTCTGAAATGAGCTAGATGAATCTCTATGTCGTTTAGTAGCTTCCGGTGGATAAGACAACTGCGCTGGTTGAGTATTGTTAGGCTCGTTTTTATTAAAATGTTGACTATTGTTTTGTTTGGGTCTAGAACTGCTAAATGAAGTCTGACGACGGTAAAATGATGATCCAGGATCAACTTCCATTGGAATGGGTTTACTAATAACATTTGACTTTGACGATGTGTTTTGAAAATTTTTATATGGAGCTTCCACTAGCTGAGATCCATTTGGCTTAGCCAAAGAAGAAAGGGTCGAATTGCAGAGCCAGTAATTTTGTTTCTTAGAATACCCATGGCAACGTAATATTTTTCAGTACCCTCTGGCTAAACGAGCGTGGCAACACCGGTACACTGGCAGGTGCAACCCTGCCGCCCACTTAACACACCACACCTCAACACTAACACATACACATACATACATAAATTGTCAAAACACAAATTGTCACACACACATTCACATATAACCATAAATCACAATTTGTATAACTTTCATACGAATCGGTCGATTTGCGCCATCGCAGCTACAATTTGTTGAATAAATAATTTCTATACCTTCATTAAAGTTTGAAATCCATTTTATTTTGATTTTATTTTCCCTGCGATTGTTCGAGGTGAGTACAGTGGAGTGAACAGCGCAAAAAAGGGCTAAAAGTATCTATGGTCCTAAGCAGGACGTAAAGAAAGGCATCTATGGACAGTGAAAACAAAAAATAAAAAACACAATTTATCAAAAAGAGACAATACAGTCCACAAGCAAAAAATATTTCAAAACAAAGAATATTAAAGAAATATAAAGCCCAAGTGAATAAAAACATTTTAAAATTCATAAACAACAAAAAATACAACATAAAATATAACTGGACACTTAAATATTAAAAATAATACGGGCGCGATAAATATTTACAAAACGGGTCTTAAAACACAAAAAATCACATAAGATAAAACAAACAAAACGGGCGCGAAAACCTCAAAAATATATAAAAACATACATATATATATACATACGTACAGTGAAACTGGATACATATTAGGGTGAAGAAAAAAAATTTACTTAAAAATCCGCAAAACACAATATTTTAAAATTTGTATTAAACTTTAAAAAAATTAAATGGAGGCTTAAATATAATTCCGGGCTTGTATTTATAACACAAACAAAAAAAAACAACAACAAATAGTAAAAAAAAAATTGTACACTAAAATTTACTTAAAAAACTATTACCAACAACACAGGTACCCACTCTAACCCCCTAATATATTGCGGTAAGTTGTATATAAACAGTTATAGAATTGCCTTAGTGGAAATAAGAAAAGAAAAAAGAAAAATTCCAAAAACGAAACATTATACACAACAGGCTAATGCTTATTTTCCTGTGCTAGCACAATAGCAAATCAAAAAGACCGCTATAATTGCAAGTATATATGTACTTGCCAATATTATCCCGCAATACTCCTTCGCCTTTCAAAAAAAAAAAAAAAAAAAAAAAGAGCTCGAAGCGGGATTGCTTAACAAAAAAAATATATACATATATATATAAGCATAAAAAAAATTAATGCGGCAAAAAGTAGAATTTGTATTTTCACATTATATACATACATATCACATACTTCTATATTACATATACAAATGTAAATTTATCGTCCCGTTGGTTGCACCCAAAATATAACATAATATACATATTTTTTATCAACCTTATGTAGGTATAAACATACGTTAGTCCATATTAAAATAATACATATATAGGTCCATAATAAAGGGCAAACACAAAAACAACAGAGCTACTGCTTAATTTTCGTGTTGCTAAGCGCAACTTCATTTATCTAAAATAATAACAAAAACAAACATTCAAGTATTAACTTGCAAATTTACCCGGCAATACCCCCTCTGCTTGCGTTCCTAACATATAAGTCAAGCAAAGGCAGGATTGTAAAAACTAAATAAGGCATAAAGAAAAAAAATCATCGCTAACGCACTGTTTGCGCGGCATAGGCTGTCACACGTACCATTTCCCCATTGTACTTATGTTTACCCATGAATTTATAACTAACCCATATTGTATTCTATATTATTATTACATGGAGTTGTATTCGACTATATTGAATTATATTATATTGAATTATCCCTAGAATCAATGCATTGTATTTACCCTTAAATTCCCTATTGGGTCTCCTCATGGACGTGTGGCAGCCTCCACCGCGAAAATCCACCAAATGGAATTCGCCACAACTACATAGTAGCGTTACGGCAGGATCGCTACCTGTCAAAAAAACCACCACCTTTTGTGTATATATAAAATTTGATCTTTGTCATCCGAAAAAATCCGAATCAACCCGTTGTGCTTTTCGAGTTGATATTTTTTCGTAAATTTGCAAGTGTGCCAAAACCGCGGAATTATCTTTATATATACCCAATTTCAATTGAATTTTATGAAATTCAACCGGTTTGGTTTTCATTGGTGCTCGACAAATCCTAGTTCATTTTCCGGTGCATTATTATTACTGCCATGATATTTTTGGCAAACGCAAACCAACGCGCGTGAATACAAAGTGGCTAAACAAAATTTTTCGGTATATTCCATTTGGTGGTTGGGCAAAATATAATTTCTATATATAATCTAAATTGCAAGATATGCTATGTACACTAAAACTATTTTCATAATTGGTTTGTTGTTGTTCGAATCGAACCTTGAATTATAAACATATCTTAATAATACTGAAGTAATTTGTCGGTGGTGCATAATCCCTGTAAACGCGAAGAAATTATTAACGTGAATAAATATTAAAATTTAATTGTACGCAAAAATAGTTGCGAATATTAAACGGGAAACCTGTGTTTCGTTCAAGTAAAACGTAGGAGTCCTTTGAACAAACGATTACTATCCAGTTTCATCAAGTTGTCTGGGGCTGCTCTATCGAAATCTTCCCCAGAATTAACAAATAGACACCCACCTGCACATTGCGTGCAAATCCGTTTCGCTTAGCCCAAGGCTCGACGATAAAACAGTGCATATACCTATACAATTTAAAGAAGACAAGACAGCCACAAATCTCAGTGCAGATCTCAGAACGAGGCAGCGACAGCCAGCACAACCTAGCCAGCCTTCTCGCCACTCCAGAGCACCATATCACCAACGATCCGGAAAGCCACCAGCAACTCTATCACTACAAACCGGTGAGTAACAATTTCTCAATTAACTAATGGTCCTTCGTCGCCATTGACGAAACCAGCCTCTTAACAATACATACACGTACATATATTAAGTATATCCCCCGAATAAATTTTGGTGGCTCCCGCCAAATCCAAATTTCTCCCGCCAGAATTATAATTTCCCGCCAAAAATAAATTTATATATATATATATATATATATATATATATATATATACATTCTCACCCCCATATATACACATACGTAAAAGCGGTGCATTACAAACCGGCAAATCGCACTCATACTTTCACAAAGTTAACTTGCGTCCCTTGCGGTATAATTTAAATATGTATATATCCCCACTTTTACATTGTTGGCGATACCCAGCAGTATATTCGGCCACACTTACCTTGCTTGAAATACCCAGCAGTAAATTCTGAAAGTCATATCAACTGGTCGCAGACTACTCCCAATTAAGTCTAACTGGTCCTAGCCTACTATACTCTCAACCAATTGAAAAACTTATCCCTTTGGTTTTCCCGCACAAATAAACACTCAGCAATCTCAAAAAATTCCCAAAATAGCTAAAGTAAAATTAAGCAAGTCCCTCTTCAGAATGGCTACCGTGGTCGAAAATAAATTTATATCCGAAACGGATCTCTTTACTGATTACTGCGCTCGGTTCGGCACAACACAGATCGAAGATAACACCGAGGCATCCCTAAAAATAAAAGACAAAAATATCGATGTGTTCTGGGAAAGGGTACAGAGCGCATATGACGCCGTCGTAGAGTCAGATGACAACGACCTTCCCGACGACTTTAAGGCCTCAGCCTTCAATAAATACCTCGCCTGTCTTATAGCATATGAAGACACAAAGGCAAGAATAGGCGATCAGCTCCAGCTAAGGGTACTAAGCAATCCCGTCCCCGCTACAACGACCACTCCCCAAGAAAGTTCCGGGATGCACCTCAAAGTACCCGCCTGTGACACCGAATTATTCTACGGGAGTTATGATCAATGGCCGTCCTTCCGTGACATGTTCACGGCGGTCTATATCAACCATCCCAAACTCTCGAGCGCCCAAAAACTGTACCACCTCAGGTACAAAACCCAAGGAAAAGCCGGCCAGATAGTAAAGCAATTCCCACTTAGCGATGACAACTTTGCTCTGGCTTGGGAAGCTCTGAAATCCCGATACGAAAATAAAAGAGTCCTGGTCGACAATCAAATAAAAGTCCTCATGAACCTCAAGCCCATTCCGACTGAAAACAGCGAAGACATTCAGCGACTGCAATCTTCCGTTAATAACTGTCTCCAGATATTAGCAACCCAACAAGTCTCGACAGACAGTTGGGACCCAATATTAATATATCTGGTAACCTCAAAACTTCCGGAAAATACAGTTGCGCTTTGGAAGCAATCTTTAAGCTCCAGACGAGACCTACCGAACTGGTCCCAAATGGATCAGATACTGACTACTCGCTACGAGATAGTGGAAAAGGTGGATCAATGGCGACCAGCCAAACCCCGATATAATCCACCCTCCACCAATTTCTCAAAGCCTCCTTCAAATCAAAACAATCCCCAGTTCAGGCAGGCTCAAACCCCTAACCAAAGCCGCAACCCCCCGCAGAACAACAACTACTCCCAAAATCGTACAAATGCTCATGTGGCCGAGCATCAAAAAGTATACGCCTGCAGAATGTGCAAGCAGAACTCCCACACGCTACAAAGCTGCTTGCATTACAAAAAGCTGGCAACCCCTGAACGGAAGAAATTCGTGAGAGAAAGCAATCTATGCGAAAACTGCCTGTCCCAAACCCACCTCTTAAAAGATTGCACAAGCACAAGAACGTGCCTCTACTGCCAAGGTCGCCACAACTCCACCCTCCACGACGCCTGAGTGTCTCATAAAACCAATGGCCCTCGGAAAACAACAGCTCAAGTAGCAACTAGTCAGGACGTTACCAACCCAGATCCCAACGAGGAACTTCCCACCACCTCAAACGCTGCCCGCATCCAATCTTTGCATACAGAAAACGATAGCAAGATTATTCTCTCCACAGCGATAGTGTCCATAGAACACCGAGGGGACTGCTTCAGGCTCAGAGCCTTAGTGGATCAAAGGTCAGAGCGTAGCTTCATCTCATCAAAAGCTCAAATCAAGCTAGGCCTCCCATATAACCACTCCCTATTTGAAATATCGGGAAAGGGAGGCGGAGTAGTACAAACCTCCAACAAGCTATGCTCACTGACCCTAGTCTCAAATGACCACAAGGTGAAAATAAAGGCCCAGGCAATACCGCGGCTTACGAGGCAACTCCCAGATATCAGGCTAAATAACGACCAAATACGTAAATGGTCACACCTCAAGCTAGCAGACCAGAATTCTCAGAATACCTCCCAAATCGATCTGGTGTTAGGCAGCGATCTAATCCCTCAAATCATGCTAAATGGCATAGAAAAGATCTCGCCCACACTGCTAGCACAAAACACAATATTTGGCTGGATAATAAGCGGCCAAACCCCCGAAAAGGTCGGATCACACTCCTCTCAAGCGTGGGAAGTTACGAATGTCCATCTGAATGAACAGCTAAGACAATTCTGGGAAATCGAAGAAATACCCAGAGTGCGAGTGGAAACCCCAGAAGATAAAATGTGCGAAGACTTTTATCAAAGCACAACCACTCGCATGAATGACGGTCGATATATGGTTCGGCTCCCCTTTAAATCAACATTCCCGAACGATATCGACCTAGGTCAATCCCGTACTGCAGCCCTACGACAGTTCCACGACATGGAACGTACTCTCTCAAAAAAGGGCGATCTCAAGCAGCAATACGACCAGGTACTCGAAGAATATCTGTCCCTAGGCCACATGGAAGAATGCAGTCCCAATGAAATAGAATCCCTGGGTAAATACTGCTCATTCTATCTCCCTCACCATGCAGTCGTAAGGCCAGACAAGAAGACAACAAAAGTCAGAGTTGTGTTTAACGCCTCTAAAAAGTCGGGTTCCGGTCACTCCTTCAACGATGTTTTATGTACCGGACCAACCCTCCAACCCGATCTCCGACTTATGTTGCTGAAATGGCGAACATATAAATATGTGTTTAATGGCGACGTCGAGAAAATGTACCGCCAAATTCTCTTGCACCCCGATGACCGAGACTACCAACGGATAATATTCCGAACACAGTCCAATAAAGGACTACAAATTGAAAACGGTCACCTTCGGGGTTACGCTCGGGTAGACGCTCTCAATTCAGCCGGCTTTCCCCTAAAAAAGATCACGGCAAACCATCCCAACATCCTCCAAAAAATATCGAAAACTGATCTGCTGGAAACAAACTTTCTCGAGTTCGAAAAGACTAGCACCGCCAAGACCCTGGGCATCCAGTGGAACGCCCTAACGGATACCTTCTCGTATACCGTCGACTCAAATCCGACATCCACTGCAGCCACGAAGCGACAAATTCTCTCTTCCATAGCAAAACTTTTCGATCCCGCAGGGTGGCTAACGCCAATTATGATCCAAGCAAAAATCTTGATGCAAGAGCTATGGCTAGATGGGACTGACTGGGATGAGCCAGTGAAACTCCATCTCATCAAGTGGGCGCAGTTCGCCGAAAATCTCCCAACGATCTCGGATATTCAAACACCACGCTGGATAAACTACCACCCCGATAAACCAGTTGAGCTCCATGGCTTCTGCGACGCCTCGGAAAAGGCTTATTGCGCGACACTTTACGTAAGAACCACGTAGGAACTCAAGTCTTCTCTCACCTTTTAGTCTCTAAAGGGAAAGTGGCCCCCCTAAAAACCATAAGTTTGCCACGACTAGAGTTATGCGGCGCGGTCTTATTAGCCAAGTTAGTCGCAGTTGTCCAATCCCATCTCGGCCTCAATCAGCGAAAGTTAACCATGTGGTCTGACTCCGAAATCGTTTTAGCCTGGCTTGAGAAACCACCTCATTCCTGGAAAACCTATGTCTCCAATCGAACTGCGCAGATCATCGACCTCATCGGCAATGCCACTTGGCGACATGTACGCAGCAAGGATAATCCCGCAGATATGGGCACCAGAGGATGCACCCCACTCGAGCTAGCTAACTCATCGCTATGGTGGAATGGCCCAGAGTGGCTTTCCCGACCCCCCGAGGACTGGCCAACACCAACGGCCAGAAATATTGTACCCCCCGAACTTCGCCGAGTTGAAACACTGCATGCAGCGGAAGAGTCAAAAGACTTCTTGGAACGGTTCTCATCCTATTCCCGCGCCCTACGCGTAACAGCGTACGTGTTAAAATTTGTAACTCGGCTTAGAAATGCTGTAGGAGGCAATCGTACCCCTAACGATCCCGCCCTCTCTTACGCCGACGTCATGCGCGCGAAAATCCGTCTGCTGAGCTTGACTCAGTCGAAATTCTTCGCTTCCGAAAGAGCCTCCCTCGAAAATTCAAAACCAATCGGAAAGCGAAGTGCCCTACTAGCACTTGACCCCTTCCTGGATACAAACGGGATTCTTCGTGCCAACGGAAGATTAGTAAACGCCGACATGACCTACAATGAGTGTCATCCTATCATTCTCCCCGAAAAGGCTAGATTTACTACCCTTTATATAAGGTTTCTACACGAGAGCTTCCTCCATGCGGACCTCCGCCTCCTGCAACAAGCTATGAGGCAGGAATTCTATACCCCCCGACTCAAACCTCAGCTGAAAAAATGTATTTTCCAATGTAAAGTCTGCACCATTCATAAGCGACAAACGCAATCCCAAATAATGGCACCAGCGCACCCCACATGGGCGTATTATAAGAATAATTTCTATATATAATCTAAATTGCAAGATATGCTATGTACACTAAAACTATTTTCATAATTGGTTTGTTGTTGTTCGAATCGAACCTTGAATTATAAACATATCTTAATAATACTGAAGTAATTTGTCGGTGGTGCATAATCCCTGTAAACGCGAAAAAATTATTAACGTGAATAAATATTAAAATTTAATTGTACGCAAAAATAGTTGCGAATATTAAACGGGAAACCTGTGTTTCGTTCAAGTAAAACGTAGGAGTCCTTTGAACAAACGATTACTATCCAGTTTCATCAAGTTGTCTGGGGCTGCTCTATCGAAATCTTCCCCAGAATTAACAAATAGACACCCACCTGCACACTGCGTGCAAATCCGTTTCGCTTAGCCCAAGGCTCGACGATAAAACAGTGCATATACCTATACAATTTAAAGAAGACAAGACAGCCACAAATCTCAGTGCAGATCTCAGAACGAGGCAGCGACAGCCAGCACAACCTAGCCAGCCTTCTCGCCACTCCAGAGCACCATATCACCAACGATCCAGAAAGCCACCAGCAACTCTATCACTACAAACGGTGAGTAACAATTTCTCAATTAACTAATGGTCCTTCGTCGCCATTGACGAAACGAGCATCTTAACAATACATACACGTACATATATTAAGTATATCCCCCGAATAAATTTTGGTGGCTCCCGCCAAATCCAAATTTCTCCCGCCAGAATTATAATTTCCCGCCAAAAATAAATTTATATATATATATATATATATATATATATATACATTCTCACCCCCATATATACACATACGTAAAAGCGGTGCATTACAAACCGGCAAATCGCACTCATACTTTCACAAAGTTAACTTGCGTCCCTTGCGGTATAATTTAAATATGTATATATCCCCACTTTTACATTGTTGGCGATACCCAGCAGTATATTCGGCCACACTTACCTTGCTTGAAATACCCAGCAGTAAATTCTGAAAGTCATATCAACTGGTCGCAGACTACTCCCAATTAAGTCTAACTGGTCCTAGCCTACTATACTCTCAACCAATTGAAAAACTTATCCCTTTGGTTTTCCCGCACAAATAAACACTCGGCAATCTCAAAAAATTCCCAAAATAGCTAAAGTAAAATTAAGCAAGTCCCTCTTCAGAATGGCTACCGTGGTCGAAAATAAATTTATATCCGAAACGGATCTCTTTACTGATTACTGCGCTCGGTTCGGCACAACACAGATCGAAGATAACACCGAGGCATCCCTAAAAATAAAAGACAAAAATATCGATGTGTTCTGGGAAAGGGTACAGAGCGCATATGACGCCGTCGTAGAGTCAGATGACAACGACCTTCCCGACGACTTTAAGGCCTCAGCCTTCAATAAATACCTCGCCTGTCTTATAGCATATGAAGACACAAAGGCAAGAATAGGCGATCAGCTCCAGCTAAGGGTACTAAGCAATCCCGTCCCCGCTACAACGACCACTCCCCAAGAAAGTTCCGGGATGCACCTCAAAGTACCCGCCTGTGACACCGAAGTATTCTACGGGAGTTATGATCAATGGCCGTCCTTCCGTGACATGTTCACGGCGGTCTATATCAACCATCCCAAACTCTCGAGCGCCCAAAAACTGTACCACCTCAGGTACAAAACCCAAGGAAAAGCCGGCCAGATAGTAAAGCAATTCCCACTTAGCGATGACAACTTTGCTCTGGCTTGGGAAGCTCTGAAATCCCGATACGAAAATAAAAGAGTCCTGGTCGACAATCAAATAAAAGTCCTCATGAACCTCAAGCCCATTCCGACTGAAAACAGCGAAGACATTCAGCGACTGCAATCCTCCGTTAATAACTGTCTCCAGATATTAGCAACCCAACAAGTCTCGACAGACAGTTGGGACCCAATATTAATATATCTGGTAACCTCAAAACTTCCGGAAAATACAGTTGCGCTTTGGAAGCAATCTTTAAGCTCCAGACGAGACCTACCGAACTGGTCCCAAATGGATCAGATACTGACTACTCGCTACGAGATAGTGGAAAAGGTGGATCAATGGCGACCAGCCAAACCCCGATATAATCCACCCTCCACCAATTTCTCAAAGCCTCCTTCAAATCAAAACAATCCCCAGTTCAGGCAGGCTCAAACCCCTAACCAAAGCCGCAACCCCCCGCAGAACAACAACTACTCCCAAAATCGTACAAATGCTCATGTGGCCGAGCATCAAAAAGTATACGCCTGCAGAATGTGCAAGCAGAACTCCCACACGCTACAAAGCTGCTTGCATTACAAAAAGCTGGCAACCCCTGAACGGAAGAAATTCGTGAGAGAAAGCAATCTATGCGAAAACTGCCTGTCCCAAACCCACCTCTTAAAAGATTGCACAAGCACAAGAACGTGCCTCTACTGCCAAGGTCGCCACAACTCCACCCTCCACGACGCCTGAGTGTCTCATAAAACCAATGGCCCTCGGAAAACAACAGCTCAAGTAGCAACTAGTCAGGACGTTACCAACCCAGATCCCAACGAGGAACTTCCCACCACCTCAAACGCTGCCCGCATCCAATCTTTGCATACAGAAAACGATAGCAAGATTATTCTCCCCACAGCGATAGTGTCCATAGAACACCGAGGGGACTGCTTCAGGCTCAGAGCCTTAGTGGATCAAAGGTCAGAGCGTAGCTTCATCTCATCAAAAGCTCAAATCAAGCTAGGCCTCCCATATAACCACTCCCTATTTGAAATATCGGGAAAGGGAGGCGGAGTAGTACAAACCTCCAACAAGCTATGCTCACTGACCCTAGTCTCAAATGACCACAAGGTGAAAATAAAGGCCCAGGCAATACCGCGGCTTACGAGGCAACTCCCAGATATCAGGCTAAATAACGACCAAATACGTAAATGGTCACACCTCAAGCTAGCAGACCAGAATTCTCAGAATACCTCCCAAATCGATCTGGTGTTAGGCAGCGATCTAATCCCTCAAATCATGCTAAATGGCATAGAAAAGATCTCGCCCACACTGCTAGCACAAAACACAATATTTGGCTGGATAATAAGCGGCCAAACCCCCGAAAAGGTCGGATCACACTCCTCTCAAGCGTGGGAAGTTACGAATGTCCATCTGAATGAACAGCTAAGACAATTCTGGGAAATCGAAGAAATACCCAGAGTGCGAGTGGAAACCCCAGAAGATAAAATGTGCGAAGACTTTTATCAAAGCACAACCACTCGCATGAATGACGGTCGATATATGGTTCGGCTCCCCTTTAAATCAACATTCCCGAACGATATCGACCTAGGTCAATCCCGTACTGCAGCCCTACGACAGTTCCACGACATGGAACGTACTCTCTCAAAAAAGGGCGATCTCAAGCAGCAATACGACCAGGTACTCGAAGAATATCTGTCCCTAGGCCACATGGAAGAATGCAGTCCCAATGAAATAGAATCCCTGGGTAAATACTGCTCATTCTATCTCCCTCACCATGCAGTCGTAAGGCCAGACAAGAAGACAACAAAAGTCAGAGTTGTGTTTAACGCCTCTAAAAAGTCGGGTTCCGGTCACTCCTTCAACGATGTTTTATGTACCGGACCAACCCTCCAACCCGATCTCCGACTTATGTTGCTGAAATGGCGAACATATAAATATGTGTTTAATGGCGACGTCGAGAAAATGTACCGCCAAATTCTCTTGCACCCCGATGACCGAGACTACCAACGGATAATATTCCGAACACAGTCCAATAAAGGACTACAAATTGAAAACGGTCACCTTCGGGGTTACGCTCGGGTAGACGCTCTCAATTCAGCCGGCTTTCCCCTAAAAAAGATCACGGCAAACCATCCCAACATCCTCCAAAAAATATCGAAAACTGATCTGCTGGAAACAAACTTTCTCGAGTTCGAAAAGACTAGCACCGCCAAGACCCTGGGCATCCAGTGGAACGCCCTAACGGATACCTTCTCGTATACCGTCGACTCAAATCCGACATCCACTGCAGCCACGAAGCGACAAATTCTCTCTTCCATAGCAAAACTTTTCGATCCCGCAGGGTGGCTAACGCCAATTATGATCCAAGCAAAAATCTTGATGCAAGAGCTATGGCTAGATGGGACTGACTGGGATGAGCCAGTGAAACCCCTCCATCTCATCAAGTGGGCGCAGTTCGCCGAAAATCTCCCAACGATCTCGGATATTCAAACACCACGCTGGATAAACTACCACCCCGATAAACCAGTTGAGCTCCATGGCTTCTGCGACGCCTCGGAAAAGGCTTATTGCGCGACACTTTACGTAAGAACCACGTAGGAACTCAAGTCTTCTCTCACCTTTTAGTCTCTAAAGGGAAAGTGGCCCCCCTAAAAACCATAAGTTTGCCACGACTAGAGTTATGCGGCGCGGTCTTATTAGCCAAGTTAGTCGCAGTTGTCCAATCCCATCTCGGCCTCAATCAGCGAAAGTTAACCATGTGGTCTGACTCCGAAATCGTTTTAGCCTGGCTTGAGAAACCACCTCATTCCTGGAAAACCTATGTCTCCAATCGAACTGCGCAGATCATCGACCTCATCGGCAATGCCACTTGGCGACATGTACGCAGCAAGGATAATCCCGCAGATATGGGCACCAGAGGATGCACCCCACTCGAGCTAGCTAACTCATCGCTATGGTGGAATGGCCCAGAGTGGCTTTCCCGACCCCCCGAGGACTGGCCAACACCAACGGCCAGAAATATTGTACCCCCCCAACTTCGCCGAGTTGAAACACTGCATGCAGCGGAAGAGTCAAAAGACTTCTTGGAACGGTTCTCATCCTATTCCCGCGCCCTACGCGTAACAGCGTACGTGTTAAAATTTGTAACTCGGCTTAGAAATGCTGTAGGAGGCAATCGTACCCCTAACGATCCCGCCCTCTCTTACGCCGACGTCATGCGCGCGAAAATCCGTCTGCTGAGCTTGACTCAGTCGAAATTCTTCGCTTCCGAAAGAGCCTCCCTCGAAAATTCAAAACCAATCGGAAAGCGAAGTGCCCTACTAGCACTTGACCCCTTCCTGGATACAAACGGGATTCTTCGTGCCAACGGAAGATTAGTAAACGCCGACATGACCTACAATGAGTGTCATCCTATCATTCTCCCCGAAAAGGCTAGATTTACTACCCTTTATATAAGGTTTCTACACGAGAGCTTCCTCCATGCGGACCTCCGCCTCCTGCAACAAGCTATGAGGCAGGAATTCTATACCCCCCGACTCAAACCTCAGCTGAAAAAATGTATTTTCCAATGTAAAGTCTGCACCATTCATAAGCGACAAACGCAATCCCAAATAATGGCACCAGCGCACCCCACATGGGCGTATTATAAGAATAATTTCTATATATAATCTAAATTGAAAGATATGCTATGTACACTAAAACTATTTTCATAATTGGTTTGTTGTTGTTCGAATCGAACCTTGAATTATAAACATATCTTAATAATACTGAAGTAATTTGTCGGTGGTGCATAATCCCTGTAAACGCGAAAAAATTATTAACGTGAATAAATATTAAAATTTAATTGTACGCAAAAATAGTTGCGAATATTAAACGGGAAACCTGTGTTTCGTTCAAGTAAAACGTAGGAGTCCTTTGAACAAACGATTACTATCCAGTTTCATCAAGTTGTCTGGGGCTGCTCTATCGAAATCTTCCCCAGAATTAACAAATAGACACCCACCTGCACACTGCGTGCAAATCCGTTTCGCTTAGCCCAAGGCTCGACGATAAAACAGTGCATATACCTATACAATTTAAAGAAGACAAGACAGCCACAAATCTCAGTGCAGATCTCAGAACGAGGCAGCGACAGCCAGCACAACCTAGCCAGCCTTCTCGCCACTCCAGAGCACCATATCACCAACGATCCAGAAAGCCACCAGCAACTCTATCACTACAAACGGTGAGTAACAATTTCTCAATTAACTAATGGTCCTTCGTCGCCATTGACGAAACGAGCATCTTAACAATACATACACGTACATATATTAAGTATATCCCCCGAATAAATTTTGGTGGCTCCCGCCAAATCCAAATTTCTCCCGCCAGAATTATAATTTCCCGCCAAAAATAAATTTATATATATATATATATATATATATATATATACATTCTCACCCCCATATATACACATACGTAAAAGCGGTGCATTACAAACCGGCAAATCGCACTCATACTTTCACAAAGTTAACTTGCGTCCCTTGCGGTATAATTTAAATATGTATATATCCCCACTTTTACATTGTTGGCGATACCCAGCAGTATATTCGGCCACACTTACCTTGCTTGAAATACCCAGCAGTAAATTCTGAAAGTCATATCAACTGGTCGCAGACTACTCCCAATTAAGTCTAACTGGTCCTAGCCTACTATACTCTCAACCAATTGAAAAACTTATCCCTTTGGTTTTCCCGCACAAATAAACACTCGGCAATCTCAAAAAATTCCCAAAATAGCTAAAGTAAAATTAAGCAAGTCCCTCTTCAGAATGGCTACCGTGGTCGAAAATAAATTTATATCCGAAACGGATCTCTTTACTGATTACTGCGCTCGGTTCGGCACAACACAGATCGAAGATAACACCGAGGCATCCCTAAAAATAAAAGACAAAAATATCGATGTGTTCTGGGAAAGGGTACAGAGCGCATATGACGCCGTCGTAGAGTCAGATGACAACGACCTTCCCGACGACTTTAAGGCCTCAGCCTTCAATAAATACCTCGCCTGTCTTATAGCATATGAAGACACAAAGGCAAGAATAGGCGATCAGCTCCAGCTAAGGGTACTAAGCAATCCCGTCCCCGCTACAACGACCACTCCCCAAGAAAGTTCCGGGATGCACCTCAAAGTACCCGCCTGTGACACCGAAGTATTCTACGGGAGTTATGATCAATGGCCGTCCTTCCGTGACATGTTCACGGCGGTCTATATCAACCATCCCAAACTCTCGAGCGCCCAAAAACTGTACCACCTCAGGTACAAAACCCAAGGAAAAGCCGGCCAGATAGTAAAGCAATTCCCACTTAGCGATGACAACTTTGCTCTGGCTTGGGAAGCTCTGAAATCCCGATACGAAAATAAAAGAGTCCTGGTCGACAATCAAATAAAAGTCCTCATGAACCTCAAGCCCATTCCGACTGAAAACAGCGAAGACATTCAGCGACTGCAATCCTCCGTTAATAACTGTCTCCAGATATTAGCAACCCAACAAGTCTCGACAGACAGTTGGGACCCAATATTAATATATCTGGTAACCTCAAAACTGCCGGAAAATACAGTTGCGCTTTGGAAGCAATCTTTAAGCTCCAGACGAGACCTACCGAACTGGTCCCAAATGGATCAGATACTGACTACTCGCTACGAGATAGTGGAAAAGGTGGATCAATGGCGACCAGCCAAACCCCGATATAATCCACCCTCCACCAATTTCTCAAAGCCTCCCTCAAATCAAAACAATCCCCAGTTCAGGCAGGCTCAAACCCCTAACCAAAGCCGCAACCCCCCGCAGAACAACAACTACTCCCAAAATCGTACAAATGCTCATGTGGCCGAGCATCAAAAAGTATACGCCTGCAGAATGTGCAAGCAGAACTCCCACACGCTACAAAGCTTCTTGCATTACAAAAAGCTGGCAACCCCTGAACGGAAGAAATTCGTGAGAGAAAGCAATCTATGCGAAAACTGCCTGTCCCAAACCCACCTCTTAAAAGATTGCACAAGCACAAGAACGTGCCTCTACTGCCAAGGTCGCCACAACTCCACCCTCCACGACGCCTGAGTGTCTCATAAAACCAATGGCCCTCGGAAAACAACAGCTCAAGTAGCAACTAGTCAGGACGTTACCAACCCAGATCCCAACGAGGAACTTCCCACCACCTCAAACGCTGCCCGCATCCAATCTTTGCATACAGAAAACGATAGCAAGATTATTCTCCCCACAGCGATAGTGTCCATAGAACACCGAGGGGACTGCTTCAGGCTCAGAGCCTTAGTGGATCAAAGGTCAGAGCGTAGCTTCATCTCATCAAAAGCTCAAATCAAGCTAGGCCTCCCATATAACCACTCCCTATTTGAAATATCGGGAAAGGGAGGCGGAGTAGTACAAACCTCCAACAAGCTATGCTCACTGACCCTAGTCTCAAATGACCACAAGGTGAAAATAAAGGCCCAGGCAATACCGCGGCTTACGAGGCAACTCCCAGATATCAGGCTAAATAACGACCAAATACGTAAATGGTCACACCTCAAGCTAGCAGACCAGAATTCTCAGAATACCTCCCAAATCGATCTGGTGTTAGGCAGCGATCTAATCCCTCAAATCATGCTAAATGGCATAGAAAAGATCTCGCCCACACTGCTAGCACAAAACACAATATTTGGCTGGATAATAAGCGGCCAAACCCCCGAAAAGGTCGGATCACACTCCTCTCAAGCGTGGGAAGTTACGAATGTCCAGCTGAATGAACAGCTAAGACAATTCTGGGAAATCGAAGAAATACCCAGAGTGCGAGTGGAAACCCCAGAAGATAAAATGTGCGAAGACTTTTATCAAAGCACAACCACTCGCATGAATGACGGTCGATATATGGTTCGGCTCCCCTTTAAATCAACATTCCCGAACGATATCGACCTAGGTCAATCCCGTACTGCAGCCCTACGACAGTTCCACGACATGGAACGTACTCTCTCAAAAAAGGGCGATCTCAAGCAGCAATACGACCAGGTACTCGAAGAATATCTGTCCCTAGGCCACATGGAAGAATGCAGTCCCAATGAAATAGAATCCCTGGGTAAATACTGCTCATTCTATCTCCCTCACCATGCAGTCGTAAGGCCAGACAAGAAGACAACAAAAGTCAGAGTTGTGTTTAACGCCTCTAAAAAGTCGGGTTCCGGTCACTCCTTCAACGATGTTTTATGTACCGGACCAACCCTCCAACCCGATCTCCGACTTATGTTGCTGAAATGGCGAACATATAAATATGTGTTTAATGGCGACGTCGAGAAAATGTACCGCCAAATTCTCTTGCACCCCGATGACCGAGACTACCAACGGATAATATTCCGAACACAGTCCAATAAAGGACTACAAATTGAAAACGGTCACCTTCGGGGTTACGCTCGGGTAGACGCTCTCAATTCAGCCGGCTTTCCCCTAAAAAAGATCACGGCAAACCATCCCAACATCCTCCAAAAAATATCGAAAACTGATCTGCTGGAAACAAACTTTCTCGAGTTCGAAAAGACTAGCACCGCCAAGACCCTGGGCATCCAGTGGAACGCCCTAACGGATACCTTCTCGTATACCGCCGACTCAAATCCGACATCCACTGCAGCCACGAAGCGACAAATTCTCTCTTCCATAGCAAAACTTTTCGATCCCGCAGGGTGGCTAACGCCAATTATGATCCAAGCAAAAATCTTGATGCAAGAGCTATGGCTAGATGGGGCTGACTGGGATGAGCCAGTGAAACCCCTCCATCTCATCAAGTGGGCGCAGTTCGCCGAAAATCTCCCAACGATCTCGGATATTCAAATACCACGCTGGATAAACTACCACCCCGATAAACCAGTTGAGCTCCATGGCTTCTGCGACGCCTCGGAAAAGGCTTATTGCGCGACACTTTACGTAAGAACCACGTAGGAACTCAAGTCTTCTCTCACCTTTTAGTCTCTAAAGGGAAAGTGGCCCCCCTAAAAACCATAAGTTTGCCACGACTAGAGTTATGCGGCGCGGTCTTATTAGCCAAGTTAGTCGCAGTTGTCCAATCCCATCTCGGCCTCAATCAGCGAAAGTTAACCATGTGGTCTGACTCCGAAATCGTTTTAGCCTGGCTTGAGAAACCACCTCATTCCTGGAAAACCTATGTCTCCAATCGAACTGCGCAGATCATCGACCTCATCGGCAATGCCACTTGGCGCCATGTACGCAGCAAGGATAATCCCGCAGATATGGGCACCAGAGGATGCACCCCACTCGAGCTAGCTAACTCATCGCTATGGTGGAATGGCCCAGAGTGGCTTTCCCGACCCCCCGAGGACTGGCCAACACCAACGGCCAGAAATATTGTACCCCCCGAACTTCGCCGAGTTGAAACACTGCATGCAGCGGAAGAGTCAAAAGACTTCTTGGAACGGTTCTCCTCCTATCCCCGCGCCCTACGCGTAACAGCGTACGTGTTAAAATTTGTAACTCGGCTTAGAAATGCTGTAGGAGGCAATCGTACCCCTAACGATCCCGCCCTCTCTTACGCCGACGTCATGCGCGCGAAAATCCGTCTGCTGAGCTTGATTCAGTCGAAATTCTTCGCTTCCGAAAGAGCCTCCCTCGAAAATTCAAAACCAATCGGAAAGCGAAGTGCCCTACTAGCACTTGACCCCTTCCTGGATACAAGCGGGATTCTCCGTGCCAACGGAAGATTAGTAAACGCCGACATGACCTACAATGAGTGTCATCCTATCATTCTCCCCGAAAAGGCTAGATTTACTACCCTTTATATAAGGTTTCTACACGAGAGCTTCCTCCATGCGGACCTCCGCCTCCTGCAACAAGCTATGAGGCAGGAATTCTATACCCCCCGACTCAAACCTCAGCTGAAAAAATGTATTTCCAATGTAAAGTCTGCACCATTCATAAGCGACAAACGCAATCCCAAATAATGGCACCGGCGCACCCCACATGGGCGTATTATAGGAATCTGCCGTCAAAAACTTTAAAACCCATCTTAAAAGGGTAGCCGGAACACACAGCTTCACCTTTGAAGAATTCTCCACTCTATTAATTCGTATCGAGGCCGTTCTCAATTCTCGTCCTATCTCCCCGCTTTCTCAGGACCCAGCGGATCTCACCGCCCTCACACCCGGCCACTTTCTCCGAGGCGCACCCATTCTCGCCATCCCCGAGCCGAACTATGAACACCTCTCTTTGATCAACCGTTGGGAACGGTTGAAAGTTTTACATCACCAATTCAGCAAGCGCTGAAAGAATGACTATCTCATGGAGTTACACAAGCGTTATCGATGGCAAACCGCTCAACCGGCGAGATAGTCGTCATCAAGGAAGACAACCTACCCCCTACCGAATGGCGCCTAGGACGCGTGGAAGACACCCATCTAGGAAGAGGCGGCCATTTTCGAGTAGTCGATATACGCACCCAGAATGGCGTACTCACCAGGCCCATCACCAAATTGTGTTTTCTACCGACCTCTGAATCTGAATCAGGCCCTCAAGGCTCGGTAGTATCCCCAGAACGTTATACAGTCCAACCCCCTGTGCTATCGCAAAATTCACACCAATAATCAGCACCCCTACCAACACTCTCCTCCCAACATCATGAGTGACTAACACGTATTTATCCTATCTTCCTCAGATGGATCGCCAACGCCCCCTGGTTCCCACACTGCGCCGCTCCTTGGCATCGCAAGTGATAAGGCCAACGATCCCACCACGAAATGCCGATGTCGTCGCCGACTATCGACGATGCCGTTTGTGTATGCGGCACCACGCGCTCTCGACTTGCCCACTGTTTACGGCCATGGAACCCCAACAACGCGCCTTGATTGCCAGGGCGCACAAATACTGCACCAACTGCCTGGCATTGTCCCATCATACGAGCGTGTGTACGTCCCGTGAGCGCTGCCACGTCTGTGGGCTCCATCACCATACACTCTTGCACCTCGACACCGTGAGTCGCCAACCCCAGCATGCAGCATCACAGCCGGTGCGCCACCGTCGTCAGTCGCGCCGCCGCGAACTACCAAATCGCAGCACTGCCGAAACATACCAGCACCAAACGGCAGCAGGAGTGTCCGGCACCGCATCCAGTTAACGGCGCAACCCGCGCCCATCGACCGTATCAGATCGCACCATCCGATGCACCGCCACCGGTTTGCGCACCGCCACATATAAAGGCAAGGCATAAAGGAGCTCTCCGAGAGCTAAGACACACGTTAGGCGCTTAGTACGCCTAGGCGGGGCAGGATGTTTGCGCGGCATAGGCTGTCACACGTACCATTTCCCCATTGTACTTATGTTTACCCATGAATTTATAACTAACCCATATTGTATTATATATTATTATTACATGGAGTTGTATTCGACTATATTGAATTATATTATATTGAATTATCCCTAGAATCAATGCATTGTATTTACCCTTAAATTCCCTATTGGGTCTCCTCATGGACGTGTGGCAGCCTCCACCGCGAAAATCCACCAAATGGAATTCGCCGCAACTACATAGTAGCGTTACGGCAGGATCGCTACCTGTCAAAAAAACCACCACCTTTTGTGTATATATAAAATTTGATCTTTGTCATCCGAAAAAATCCGAATCAACCCGTTGTGCTTTTCGAGTTGATATTTTTTCGTAAATTTGCAAGTGTGCCAAAACCGCGGAATTATCTTTATATATACCCAATTTCAATTGAATTTTATGAAATTGAACCGGTTTGGTTTTCATTGGTGCTCGACAAATCCTAGTTCATTTTACGGTGCATTATTATTACTGCCATGATATTTTTGGCAAACGCAAACAAACGCGCGTGAATACAAAGTGGCTAAACAAAATTTTTCGGTATATTGCATTTGGTGGTTGGGCAAAATATAATTTCTATATATAATCTAAATTGCAAGATATGCTATGTACACTAAAACTATTTTCATAATTGGTTTGTTGTTGTTCGAATCGAACCTTGAATTATAAACCTATCTTAGTAATACTGAAGTAATTTGTCGGTGGTGCGTAATTCCTGTAAACGCGAAGAAATTATTAACGTGAATAAATATTAAAATTTAATTGTACGCAAAAATAGTTGCGAATATTAAACGGGAAACCTGTGTTTCGTTCAAGTAAAACGTAGGAGTCCTTTGAACAACCGATTACTATCCAGTTTCATCAAGTTGTCTGGGGCTGATCTATCGAAATCTTTCCCAGAATTAACAAATAGACACCCACCTGCACACTGCGTGCAAATCCGTTTGGCTTAGCCCAAGGCTCGACGATAAAACAGTGCATATACCTATACAATTTAAAGAAGAAAAGACAGCCACAAATCTCAGTGCAGATCTCAGAACGAGGCAGCGACAGCCAGCACAACCTAGCCAGCCTTCTCGCCACTCCAGAACACCATATCACCAACGATCCGGAAAGTCACCAGCAACTCTATCACTACAAACCGGTGAGTAACAATTTCTCAATTAACTACGCACTTTCTGGCCTCCCAAATAAATCATATTATTAAAACATACTTAAAATATTCGCACTAACAAATAAACGTTTGGTCAGCGACAAAGCTGCAGTATAAAAAAACCAAAACAAAACAAAATTATTATTTATCTATTGTTCTAGGCATACAAATAAACAAACACACTAACTTGTGTTTAGCCATCCCCGCAATAGCTTAATAGGCAAACATACTTATATATAAGTAAGATAATAGCCGGCCTTACTTGAAGCGCAACCCAACAAACTTTTTTAGCATAAAAGCATTAAGTTTGATAAAACATAAATAAAATCTGTTTGATTGCATATTTAGTAAATTAAAATAAAAGCATTCGATATATACAGTGTATATTATACACATATATATAAACCTATATAAATTTATTGAAAACCCAATAAACGAAAACGCGAATAATAAACAACATCCTGTGTATATTATACACAGTGTATATTATATACATATATAAAAACCTATATAAATTTATTGAAAACCCAATAAACGAAAAAGCGAATAATAAACAACATCCTGTTAAGCGAAGAAAACTCAATAAAAAAAGAGAGGAAACCTATTAATACACCTTTAAATTTATTTCGACAATAAATATCCGCTAGGCCTGGTCGATTTGTGGGGAGGCAAAAAAATCGCCCATTGCTCTGTGAAAATCATATTCTAGGGATCAAAGTAAGAAACTTTGCCGAAGGAACCATACCTCTAAAACGAATTCTGATGTCCCCCAATTTGGGTCGAACTTTTGGGTAGGTGCAAATTTTGAAAAATCCCACTTTGACCCATTTAGAGTGCTTCAAACGAGTCCAAATGTATGACCGACACCCACTAACTTTGGAGGCCCGACTCACCGATGCCAGTGGCACACCCCCTGGAACCCCCCTGGGGGTTCACCATACAAACATTTCAAAAAACCGCCGGTTTTGCACTTTACATGAAAAAATCTGCGAAATGCCTATGTTTTTTCTTTTTGGAGTTTATTTTTCTTTTTAGAAATTTATTTAGTCAGAACATATGTAAATGAAAAAATGAATTTAACTTAGTAATAGAAAATAAATTAAAAAAAATTATTAGAAATTAGCGTTTTTACAACCCTTTTAAAACCAAGGCATCATGCATGTGATGCATTTGCATGTCGTAAACATAGTTGTGTGGGTTTTTTATTCAACCGTTTTAAAAAATGAAGGTATCACTGTGACACAATTGCAGATCGTAAAATTGCTTGTGTTGTTTTTTTGAAGCCACCACAAGACACAGCAGGTAGAATTGAAATTACCATTTCAGATTAAAAAATATTTCAAAAAAAAAAAAAAATAAGTGAAGTGACCATTCCAAATCAAAAAGTTTACAATGAATCCACCATCCTCTACACCGCAAGGTGAAGCAACTACATCAACAACAATTGAGAACCCAATGAGTCATATACCCAAGCATGAGGTTACTGTTTTGGGTGTGTCTACTGATTTAACTGATCTTAATTTACCAACCCATCTGGATATCTTGAGATATTATTTTTGCTTAAGCGAACGTGCTAAAACAGAACAAAAAAGTTTCCCCATAAATCATTCACTATTCAAGTTCAAGATAAGTTGATTGGAATTTGGGAAAAACTTGGTATGGAAATAATGCTGAAAAAAAGTGTATTTAATAAATTGAATAAATTGCTTGACAAGTATCAAGAGCAAATCAAGAGAAGAAACAACACCCAACAATTTACAGAGTATGTAAAATCTCTAGAAACAATTTTATACTTGTGAAACTCTTCCGGTAAGTTATTGCTATCACTCATTTATTATAATTGTCAACCATTTTTAATTATTTTATTATTATATATTTTGAGTTGGTGGACGGCTTCCAGAAAATTGAGTTGCAAAATATGCCCCCTGCTCCACAAAAAATTGAATTTTCCACCGATTCGAAGTACTTATACGACATGGCCCATGCAATTTCTAGCGGCGTGGTTCCGGTGGATCTGACTAACATCAAACCAGGGAAAATTTTACATTCTCGGTGGCTCACCAAGGCCGCTAGATTATTGAGATTATATGTGACAACGGAAAATCCAGATGAAAATTTAAGAATTCTGGTTGAATTTATAATTAAATGTTATGTGCCAATGTACTTTAATATCAAGTATTACAGCTCTGTCGTGTACGGCAGTGCATTATTTTTTAAGTTCATTGGTTGGTCACGATTTCTAGAACCACGTTTACGCAAAACTGTCAATCAAGTAATTAAAGATAATTCATATTATGCGCATTCGGAAAATATCTTATTATCAATGTTGTTTGATGATAGCAATGAAAAGCGCGACTGTGCCATCAAGAAAATTCTACGCTATCGAACCGATGTTGACGAGCCAATGGAACTTAGAGTTTATAAAAAACCAGATTTAAACTTTCATTGCACAAGTTATACGGAAATGATCAATTTTAATGATATAAATATCGTATTTGAATCACCATTCACGCGAAGCATTCCGTATGATACATTGAAAGAATATTTAAATCAAGTTGATCCACCGTTTAATGATCCCAAAATTCCATCACACATCATACAAGGAACGGAACGAAATGTTCAATTGCTAGCTAGCGTTTCCAAACGGGTTATACCGGAAAATGTAGAGGCTGTTATGGCGACGACATTAGAGAGCCGTGCGAAATGGCCCAGACTTGAAAGTAAAAAAGACTTCAAACAATAATTTTTTTAGTTTCTTTTCTATAACTCACTTAAATTAATTTTTTCATTTACATATGTTCTGACTAAATAAATTTCTTAAGAGAAAAAATAGATATTATTATAAATAAATAATAAATATTATTATAAATATATAAATAAAAATAAAGAAAAACATAGCGTAAAGAGCAAAACCGGCGATTTTTTGAAATGTTTGAATGGTGAACCCACAGGGGGTTCCAGGGGGTGTGCCACTGGCATCGGTGGGTCGGGCCTCCAAAGTTAGTTGGGGTCGGTCATACATTTGAACTCGATTGGAGCACTCTAAATGGGTCAAAGTGGGATTTTTCAAAATTTGCCCCTACCTAAAAGTTCGACCCAAATTGGGGGACATCAGAATTCGTTTTAGAGGTATGGTTCCTTCGGCAAAGTTTCTTATTTTGATCCCTATAATACCATTTTCACAGAGCAATGAGCGATTTTCAAATCGACCCGCACTATATTATCCACTGACCCCAAAACGCCTCTTTTAATTCCATCAAAAATGGGTTATGAAGAAAAACCCCAAGGTACCCCTGCAGACGCTACACGCGCAAAACAGGGTTCAAAAGCCAAAAAAGGCAAAGATTTTTCAGCTGCAAAATTCGTTGCAGAAAGTGACAGTGTCATAAAATACTGCACTAGATTCTCCTCATTACCTATAGAGGAAAACACGGAATCGGTTCTCGAGGTAAAAGAAAGATCCCTTGAAAGATTTTGGACACGACTCCAATCTGCGTATGACGCAATTATCGAAACCGACGATTCAGATTTACATGACAATTTTAAAGACTCGGCGTATTTAAAATACGAAAACTGCTTAGACCGATACGAAGAAACAAAGGTTATGATCTCCGATCAACTTAAACTTCTAAAGCCTGTTACTGCACCTACTCCACCTCAACGAGTAGAGCTGCCCAAACACAAATTAACGAAGCAAGTTCAGGCATATATCTTAAAGTGCTAGCATGTGATACAGAAGTATATCACATGCTGGCCGTCCTTCCGGGACATGTTCACAGCCGTGTATATAAACCACCCAAAGTTATCACAAGCCCAAAAATTATATCATTTAGGAAATAATACAAAAGGTCAAGCAGCGGCTATAGTAAAACAGTTCGCACTTAATGACGAAAATTTCAATCTGGCTTGGGAAGCGTTAAAAAGTAGATATGAAAATGAACGAGTGTTGGTTGATAAACAAATAACCACATTAATGAACTTGCCAAAAATTCAAAAAGAAACAAGTGAGGAATTTCTTAAATTGCCAGCAACAGTTACAAACTGTTTATCGGTTCTAGCAACCCTAAATATTCCCACTGAAAACTGGGACCCCATTTTGGTAAATATTTGTGCTGCCACACTACCAGAAAAAGCCGAAAAATATGCCACAAAGCCGAAAAATATGCAACAAATGCAAAACAAAAGCTTCTTTAAACCCCAAGCCAATAACTATAATTCAAACAATAAGAGTTTCAATAGAAACCAGTCGTTCACTTCAGAACAACGAAGATATCCGTCATGCGAACTGTGCAATGGAGGTCATGTAATAAGATCTTGCGAGAAATTTAAAAACTTGTTAGTAAATAAGAGAAATAATCTGGTTAGAACCAAAAAACTCTGTACAAACTGCCTATCTAGTACTCATTCGCTACAGAATTGACCGAGCAAAAATAAAGCTGCTCACATTGCCAAAGGAGACATAATTCGTTGCTCCATAATAACAATTATAATAATAACCAAAACAGCTTTACCGCTAAAAGAACCACAGGACTAGCTGCAACTGCTACGTCTGAAAATCCCGAAACGGGAAATACCGAAAATTGCCAAGAACAACCATGTTGTTCAAAATCTGCCAACATTCAAACGCTTCATTCCGATAATGAAAGCAAAACCTTATTACCCACAGCAATTGTTTCTATAGAACACCGAGGATAATTGTTTAAATTAAGAGCCCTTATAGATCAAGGATCATAGCGATCCTTCATAACCTCTAAGGTCCAAGGCAGGTTGAATCTGCCAACCAGACCAGCCAATTTTGAAATTTCAGGTATGGGCGGAAGAGTAGTACAAAACTCAACTAAAATCTGCCTTATTACCCTGGCTTCTCACAACGCCGATCAAAGAATAAAAGCACACGCTATAGTTCTACCACGACTTACAAATATGCTTCCAAACTATAACATTAGCAGCAAGCATTGGCAAAAGTTTTCGCATCTGAAACTAGCCGACCCTAATTGCCATACACCAGATCAAATCGACATATTATTGGGATGCGACTTAATCCCCCAAATAATACTAGACGGTGTTGAGAATATTTCCAACACCCTTTTGGCCCAAAATACCATTTTCGGATGGATTTTAAGCGGCCAAGTCAAAGAAAAAATCTTCACATTCACAACGCAAGTGGAAGATATATCGAATGACGATCTTAACTCTCAATTGAAAACATTTGGGAAGTGGAAGAACTCCCTCCCATACCCGTTACTACACCTGAAGATAAGTATTGTGAAGCTTTCTATGAATCCACAACTACAAGATCAGGTAACGTCGTTCGACTACCATTTAAACCAGGGATGCAACTTAACGTTAAGCTAATCGTTTATCAAAAAATTTCCACCGTTTCTGTTGAAACACTTCGAAATATTATCGATAAAGAAATTATCAAGATAAATTGTATTTCGTTTTTAACCGAAACGAAAAGCTTTCGTTAACGTTAAAAACGTTAACAAAAACGTGATACTTTATGTTTGAATTGTGATGGCAATGCTATAGCCATGGTGAAGCCGTAAGGTGGTAACAGCGAGCGGACATACACACACAAACTCCATGTAATTTGTTTGTGTAATTCGTTGGTGGTAATGTCAAAAATACTCTGAGAAATGTTCGTACTGCCAAAATTCATGAGAAAAGTTGAAATCAGCTTGGCTAATGTTTTCACCTTTAATGACTCCGCCATCAATCAGCTTTGCCAGCATAGTTTGAAATTAATAATCAACATAAACGATTTGATTTCGTTTTGATATGCAAGAAAACGAAACAAAATCATTAGGTTAATTTTATGTTCTTAACGTTAATAAACGAAACGAAATGACTTTGTTTCGTTTATTACCGTTATTATCGTAACGAAATGATATCGTTTCGTTGGTTAAGCATGCCTGATTTAAACACCAGTATCCAGATACACTCGCCTTGGGTCAATCACGAACCTCAGCACTTCAGCAATTTCTAGGTATGGAAAGAAACTTACTTAAGAAAGGCGACCTAAAAACATCATATGATAACGTCCTTGAGGAATACCTACAATTATATCATATGGAAGCAGTAAATTCCTATGAAAAAATTGCAAACGGTAAATATCAATCATTTTATCTCCCACACCATGCAGTTATTAAACCTGAAAAACTTACAACAAAAGTAAGAGTGGTATTTAATGCATCTAAAAGAACGAACTCAGGTAATTCGCTAAATGATGTTCTATATACGGGACCAACATTGCAACCCGACTTAATGCTACTGGTTTTACAGTGGCGTACGAATAAATACGTATTCAATGGTGATGTCAAAAAATTGTACAGACAAAT
Source organism: Eurosta solidaginis (assembly GCF_040869045.1). Classification (NCBI taxonomy): domain Eukaryota; kingdom Metazoa; phylum Arthropoda; class Insecta; order Diptera; family Tephritidae; genus Eurosta; species Eurosta solidaginis. The sequence goes on along the minus strand of NC_090319.1, from coordinate 143,895,211 downwards.
CCTTGTACATACAGACGACCAAGATTACCAACGTATAATATTTGGTAATTCACCTAGTATTCCGATACGAACTGCGCCCCCTTTATAGCCATTCGAACATTGCATGAACTAGCAAAAGATACCAAAGCGCAACTACCTCTAGCCGCCCGGTGCTTAGCTCTCAAGCATATGTAGACGACATCCTGTCTGGAAGCCATAGCCTTCCCCTAGCGTGCGAATTACTGCATCAAGTAATCAAAGCTCTTGATTAAGCAGGATTCCCGTTAAAAAAGATAACTGCAAACCATCCAGAAATACTGGCAAATATAAATAAAGAGCATCTATTAGATACAAACTTTTTGAAATTTGAAAAAGAGAGCACCACCAAAACACTGGGAATACAGTGGAATCCGATATCAGATCAATACTTCTGTCATCTGTGGCAAACATTTTTGACCCCGCTGGATGGCATGCGCCAATTATGATACAAGGGAAAATCCTTATACAAGAATTATAGCTAGATGGAACAGATTGGGATGAAGTAGTCAAAACACTTCGGTTAATAAAATGGTCCCAATTTGCAAATAACTTGCATACTATATCCGAGATACAAATACCTCGGTGGGTGAACTTCTCACCCGATCATCATGTGGAACTCCACGGCTTCTGCGATGCTTCGGAAAAAGCATACTGCGCAGCTATTTACATACGAACGCAACACAATGGCAGAACTGCAAGCTATTTATTAGTTGCAAAAGGCAAGGTCGCACCCCTTAAAACCGTAAGCCTTCACGGCTCGAGGTATGCGGAGCACTTCTGCTCGCCAAACTAGCCTCAACCGTACAAAGCAGCTTAAAGCTAAGCAATCGAAAATTAGTTTTTTTATTTTGGTTAGAAAAACCACCGCATACATGGAAGACATACGTGTCAAACCGCACAGCTCAAATTCTTAACCTAGTTGGGCCAGCAATTTGGCGACATGTAGCCAGTGCTGATAACCCTGCGGATCTTGGCACAAGAGGCAGAAAACCACTGCACCTAACAACCACAACACTTTGGTGGAATGGCCCTCATTGGCTAATAGAATCACCAGAATCATGGCCAAAGTCCCCTGCACGTAATATCATAGCCCTGGAAAGTCGAAGGATCGAAGGATTCCATGCGACTCTGGAGGAAGACGATATCCTTGAGCAACTTTCGAGGTTCCCGCTAGCGTTAAGGGTAATAGCGTATATGTTTCAATTTGTAAATCGCTTAAAGAATAAAGTAAGAGGAATCCCACATACCTCAAGTTATGCTCTAACGCATCAAGATGTGCAGTGAAAAGGCATTGTTGACGGCATCAAAGCCCATTGACAAAAAGAGCCCACTGTTAGTTCTTACCCCCTTTTTAGACTCGAAGGGTCTGCTTCGGGCCAATGGTAGACTGGCAAACTCCCATATGAGCTACAATGAACGGCATCCTATATTAATTCCGGAAAAATCCACATTTGCCATACTTTTTATTAATTACCTGCACCTATTAATGTTACACGCCGAACCTCGGCTAATGCAACAAATGATCCGACAGGAATTTTATATACCCCGACTAAAGCCGTTAATAAAAAGGTGCATTTTCATGTGTAAAGTATGCACATTGCATAAACAGAAAATGCGCATGCAGATCATGGCAGCTTCACCACCTGAGCGCTACAATTTCACTCTGCCGTTCACTATCAGGGTTGTTGACTTTGCCGGACCTTTCCAGATAAAGGCCTCGATGCTAAGGTCTTCTACCATAACGAAGGGTTACGTGGCCGTCTTTGAATGTTTTACGACAAAAGCGGTGCATTTGGAGTTATGTTCTGATCTTACTACTTCAGCTTTTCTCGCGGCATTTGCACGCTTTGTCGAATGGCGAGGATTTCCCTAAAAAATCATGGGCGATAATGGAAAAACCTTTATCGGTGTAAAAAGAGCCACCGAAAAGGAGTTCATCCAGTTCGCTAAATTATTAAAATAAATTATTAAAAAATACGCACCCCAAGGCATTAATTGACAATTTATTCCCCCCAGTGCACCACACATGGGTGGACTGGGAATCAGCAGTAAAAAGCTTTAAATTACATTTTAAGAAAACAGCTGGCAATAATAAATTTATATCTGAAGAATTTACGACTCCTTTAATACGAGTGGAAGCCGTTCTAAATTCCCGGCCACTCTTAGCGCTCTCGCAAGACCCCTCCGATTTTACAGCCCTTACTCCTGGGCATTTTCTAAGAGGAGCTCCACTTCTGGCTATCCCTCACGCAAATGTGGACTCACTATCCCTCATAAATCGATGGGAACGAATTAAAATTAACCATCACGAATTCAGTCGCCGATGGAAGGAGGAATATCTAAAAGACCTCCTTAAACGATATCGATGGAAAAATACACAAGAGGCCCCAAAAATTGGAGAGTGCGTCCTAATTCATGACGAATGTCTCCCTCCAACTGAATGGCGGCTAGGTGGCATTGAAAAGGTACATTATGGCTCCGACGGTCACATCCGAGTAGTTGACCTGCGTACGCAAAATGGTACACTCACTCGACCGCTCGTAAAACTTTGCTTTTTACCTATCGACCCGGGTACCGATAATATTGATCACAAAAATATCTAATATCATAAAAATAAACCAAACCTAAACAAATTAACCGATCTAAACGAATATGCTTTAAAAAAACAATCGAAAACCCGCTTAAATGATAAATAAAGTATTTATATTTATATATTTACATACGTCCATAAAGCTGCTTCTATCAAGCACTCAATATGCCCTTATGAGACACTAAAGTCCATGAAAAGGGCAGTGCGACGCCCATTTTTCAAAATTTAAAATTTTTCCCATTTCTTGTTATAGTGCCACAAAATACGATGGGTACAAAACTATTTTTCGCTAAGATTTAACTTATTATTTTTGCTACGATCCTTTTTAAAGTCATTTATATAAAAGTGGGCGTGGTCCTTAACCAATCTTATCCATTTTTTCTAGAAATATTTCCTGCTATTGGGAAAATTTGCGCACCCAATTTTATTACGATGTGTTAATTTTTCTTCGAGTTATAGCTCCCGAAACATAGAAAATTTCTTAGTCATAAAAGGGGAGTTGCCACGCCCATTTTTTTTAAATTTTAAGGTTTTATTATTTGTCGTCATAAACCCACTCGGAAAATGAAATACCATTGATATAAACCTTTTTTGCAAAGATATGTCTTATTTTATTCGTCCACGACCCTTTTAAAAATCTTTTATATAAAAGTGGGCGTTGTCCTTAACCGATTTCGTTATTTTTTCTTCAAAGCATTACTTATACTAAAGGCAACCTCTCTACCAAAATTTGTTACGATAGCTTTAACCATTTTTGATTTATGATTAATAATATTGTAAAATTGATTTTATCACAAGCCTTGATATCAGTCCACACGTCAAATTTCAATATTCTAGGTGTATTATTTACTAAATAATCAGGTTTTTTGTGTGCTTCGAAAATGTTATATATATTTTAACGAAGCTTCTCTTTGCCCCGGTGCTTCTTCAATAAGTGCTGGGGTATACTCGCCGTGTTCAAGGTTCGCTTACAATAAATTTGTATTTCGGGGCACCTTGCAAATCGTTTTCATAAGAAATTCACTTTATTGTTTTAACTCTATATATTATAACTATAATAAAAAAAAGTATAATAAAAGAAAGATATGTTTGTATTCTTCACTTCGTTCGATGCTTGCCCTATGATTAGGGGTGGGCTAACGGTCCTCGTGTCCCGTTAGGACGCCTTGCTGGTCGTTGCCAGGGTGTGTAAATGTATCTCTGTGACGCACTGCGTCGGCGTGTCTCTCTTACGGCTAGCGATTGCGCTGTCTCTTGTGCGGCTTATGTCGGTGCGTCTGCGTGAGTGTAGCTCTGGTATGGTTGACGTCGTATATTTGCGTAACTCTGCAGCGGTCAACGTCGTTTGTTTGCGTAGCTCTGCTGCGGCCAACGTCGTATGCTTGCGTGACTCTGCTGTGGCCAACGTAGTATGCTTGCGTAGCGCTGATGCGGCCAGCGTCGTATACTTGCGTGACTCTGCTGTGGCTAACGTCGTATGTTTGCGTAGCGCTGCTGCGGCCAGCGTTATATGTTTGCGTAGCGCTGTTGCGGCCAGCGTAGTATATTAGCGTGACTCTGCTGTCGCAAATGTCGTATATTTGAGTAGCGCTGCTGCGGCCAGCGTCGTATGTTAGCGTGACTCTGCTGTTCCTTGCGTCGGCGTCTGCTGGTATTGCTGAGCGATGCTCTGCCACGTCTTGCGTCGGCGTCTAACTGTGTGGCTGAGGCGATGCTCTGCCGCGTTGTGTCGCGGCGCGGTCGACGTCGGCGTAGGCGAGCGGACGTCACCTGTTCGCGGGTGCGCGTTACTGTGGGGGGACCTTTGCCTACGCGGGTGTGAACGAAGTCTCAAGCGGTGTTTGGTGGTACAACCGACACATTCACCACTTGGAGCCCCGGCTCACTACTATGAAGCTATCTCTCTTGGTGGTACAACCGACACATTCGAGGTGAGCTTCACTGGTAGCTCCGGTCACGACCACAGCTCCGTGCTAACTAACTCTTGTGCTGCTGTGTCGCTACTTTTATGGTTGTTGTGTTTGGTGTTGCTAGCTCAAATGGTTGCGTTTCCATGGCTACCGTTTTGCTGTTAGATGTTGCGATCGTTCGTTGTGTTGCTGAGGCTTGTTACCGGGGGTGGGGGTGGGGGGACCTTTGCCTACGCGGGTGTGAACGAAGTCTCAAGCGGTGTTTGGTGGTACAACCGACACATTCACCACTTGGAGCCCCGGCTCAATCCTATGAAGCGATCTCTCTTGGTGGTACAACCGACACATTCGAGATGAGCTTCACTGGTAGCTCCGGTCACGACCACAGCTCCGTGTTAACTAACTCTTGTGCTGCTGTGTCGCTACTTTTATGGTTTTTGTGTTTGGTGTTGCTAGCTCAAATGGTTGCGTTTCCATGGCTACCGTTTTGCTGTTAGATGTTGCGATCGTTCGCTGTGTTGCTGCGGCTTGTTTGTTTGTCGTGTTGCTATTAAGTGCTGTAATCGCTGGTTGTGTTGCTGAGACTTGTTGGTTTGTCTTGTTGCTGTTAAGTGTTGTGGTCGCTAGTTGTGTTGTTGAGACTTGTCGGTTTGTCTTGTTGCTAGGGCCTTTTGTGACTGGCTGGTTGTGTTAATGCTGTTTTAAATATGTTGTGGGGTTGTTTTTTGTGGGCCAAATTAATGATGTTTTATTGGTCCCTCACACCTCCTTCCAGCAATACGACCCCAGGACGCTGATCTTCCTCCTCCTCGTAGCGCTGGCGCATACGCTTGACGCTGTTGGTCGGTTTAGCGTTATAGCTCTCCATTGTAGATTGTTAATTTGTAAAGAAAATTCGAAGCAAAAGAACGTTCTTGTCACCTCGGTGGTTTGCGATAGAATGACCGGTGCTTGCTTATCCTCCCATCCTTGATATTAGTTAATAATTATTAATTTTTGAATTTATTTTAATTTCACGCGATGGTCTCTGCTGCATGATATGTCTTAAGGTCCGCGATATTGACCGTTTTCTCCTTTCCTCCGTTGGATTTTCGTACTTTGAGTATCACTGGTGATACATATCCTAGCATTGGTAGGGTCCGTAATATTTGGGGGCCAACTTTTCCGCTAAATTTTCCCTGGCCTTGGAGAGATGGTGTTCCTTTGCGAGCACTAGCTCGCCGACTAGGGGGGTCCATTTTCTCCGCCGTAGATTGTAGTGCCGTGCTTGGTCTGTCACCGCTCATTCCATGTTCTGCCGCACTATTCTTAACGCCTCTTGCATTCTGTCGGATTTTTCTTCTACCGTGGTGGTAGCTGTGCCCGTCCCCAGGTTGAATTCTTCAAACAATGCCCCTGGTATTCGCGGTTCCCGTCCTTGTACGAAGAAAGCTGGACTGTATCCTATGGACGCGGCCACACTGGTGTTGATGGCCAGCTCGATCTCTAGGAGAAGGTCATCCCACTTGTTATGCTGTGATCTGGTGAGTTGTGCTATGAAGGCGCGGCGAAGGCCCTTTGCTGTAGCATGTCTTTTGGGGACCGCTTTCACCCATTTGCTGAAGCGGTCGAAAAATACTAATAGCATCGTGTTCCCGTGTGTGGATCGTGGGAGTGGTCCGACGAAATCGGCGCATACCGTGGCAAATGGTTCTAGGGCCACCTGTGTGAGCATCTTTCTAGCCGGCTTTTGCTGTGCTTCCATGTATTTCTGGCAAAACTCGCATTGTCGTACGTATCGACTCATGTCCCGAAACATGCCGGGCCAGTAGTACCGGTTGGCAATCCGCGCTACCGTCCGGCGGATGCCCATGTTTCCAGCGCTTGGAATGTCGTGGGGTTCTTCCAATATTCGTTGTCGCAGTGGTGTGGGTACATAAAATTTCCAAGGGACCGCTTCTTCATCGTATGACCGGCAGGGAATATGGCGGTACAGTTGTCCATCTTGTATTATGTAGTCAGAACATTTCTCGGGGTTAGTGCTCACTTCGTTCACGCGCTTGTGCCACCACTTGCATGGTCGCTTTGTTGTCGTTGCTAGTCGTAGGGCCTCCAGTGGCTGTCGTGATAGTGCCTCCGTGTGTTGCTGAAGTTCCAAAGCCCCTGGTGCTATAGGGCCGGAGGGGCTTTCGATGGAGTTTAGCCATTTTAGGGACATATGGTCCGCGATTACCTAGAATCGGTACCCTTCCAAGTATGGCTTCATCTTGCGTATTCCACAGACTATCGGGAGGCATTCCTTCTCGGTGAGCGAGTAGGTGGTTTCCGCCTTGTTGAGTTTCCTGCTGGCGTAGGCGATCACGCGTTCTCCGCCTTCCAAGTCCTGTGTCAATACGGCGCCCAGCCCGAAATTGCTTGCGTCCGTTTGTAAGGTGTAGGTCTTGGTGAAGTCCGGGCAGGCAAGTATCGGTGCTTCCGTGAGTTTTTGCTTTAAGACCTTGAAGGCTTCCTATTGTTCGGCCCCCACTTCCAGTGTTTACCCTTTTTCAGTAGGGTTGTTAGTGGCTGGCTGATCGTGTGCGAAGTCGGGTACGAAGCGTCGGTACCAAGATGCTATACCGATATATTGGCGCATCTCTTTCGCGTTCGTTGGTAGTTTCAGGTCTTTGATGGCCGCAACCTTCTCGGGGTCGGTGTGAATTCCCCTGTCGCTTACTACAGGTCCTTGGTATCGGATTTCCTTTTTGAAAAATTCGCATTTCTTCGGATTTATTCTGAGGTTGGCGCGCTGCATTCGTAGCGTTACTTCTTTCAAGTTGCGAATGTGCTCCTCCAAGGTTGATCCTATGATGATTATGTTATCAAGGTATGCGAAAGCGTTGGGTTCCATCTCCGGTCGAATAACCTGATCTAGCGCTCTTTGAAATGTTGCAGGTGCGGAGTGTAGGCCGAACAGCATAACGCGCCACTGGAATAACCCGCGTAACAGTACCGTGAAAGCTGTGTAGGGACGGCTCTGGGACTAGAGTGGTATTTGCCAGTAGTCAATTTTCAAGTCCAAGCTGCTTATGTACTTCGCTCGTCATAGCTTGTCCAGTATATGTTGGATTCTGGGTAAGGGGTATGCGTCGGGTACGGATCGGGCGTTGAGCTGCCGATAGTCCACGCATAACCTCCACCTCCCATTTTTTCTTCTTGGCTAGTACGATTGGTTCACTGTGTGGGCTACAGGATGGATCGATGTATCCCTTCTGAAGTAATTCGTCAACTTTGTTGTTGATGATGGTCTTCATAGCTGGGTTACGTGGGAAGTAACGGTCGTCCGTCAGGATAATCTTGTGCTCGGCTATTGTCGTCACCCCACTCATGCTCTCGAATTTTCGGAGTTCTATTGCCAGAAAACCGCGCACTCGTTCCGCCTCGTCCTCATCGTAGGCACCGTTGATCCTGTTGATCCTATCATCTATGTTATTGTTGTCTTCGTCTGGTGGCGTTACCTCCTCCGTGATCTGTGTCAGCTCGGCTGGTGGCAATGTATGATGTGTAACTGGCCTGGATAGCGCGAGATGACCTCCTCCGCACGATATGGTTGCTCCCATGCTCCCTAGCGTATCTAGACCCAGTATGATGTCGTCGATTGCTCAGGGCATGATGTGTAAAACTGTGTGGTTTGGCGCTTCTCCGAGGCGTACCTCAGTCATTATGGCGTCGAAGATTGTGGTGTTAGTCCCGTTTGCCATCGTTCTTTTCATGGCCACTCTCACCATTTCTCCGCTCCCAGAGTTTACCACACGTTCTGCAAGGCTCCTCGAAACGAAACTTCTCGATGCCCCTGTATCGAAGACCGTCTCGGCTGATTCCGCGCCGAGACTGGCTACAGCTTAAAGGCGGCCATGCTCTTGGCATATTACTACTGCCGATTCGGCGCTGGGTTTTTTGGGCTTACTGCTCCTTGTTCTTCGTGAAGCCCTCTGTCGTTTCCCTGACGTTGACGGCAGCATTCGATTGTGCGTATATCACTGCGGCCACACTCCCAGAAAAAATTTTTCCGTGGGTTTCGGCATTTATTGGCGTAGTGTCCTTGTTCACCGCACCTCCTGCATACGTTGTTGGAGTCGAATCTCTGATTGGAGTCGAATCTCTTCTTGCCTGGCGTGTGGTGCGGTATGTCCGGTGGAGGTGGCGGTGGTGGGGGTGCAGGTTTCCGTGGTGATGCCAAGGTCGTGTCACCTGCGATGTGTCGCGTAATTTCGCGGCGATGTCCGCCTGATGGTATTCGATAGTCCTCATATATGCTCTCGTATTCCACGGCAAGGGTTAGGAGTTCTGCGAGATTGGTGAAGTCCCTCCGACGGATGTAAAGTAGGTAATCGTGGTGGCTATTACGGAAGATTCGTTCCAGCCTCTGTTCGCTGGTGTATCCTGCGTGTCTCATCAAGCTCTGTATCGCTAGGACGTAATCCTTGTAATTATCCCTGTTATGCTGCCTTCGTTGGCGTATGTCGTCCTCCAGACGCTCGAAATACCTGACTGGCAGGAAGGAACATAAGAAATCCTGTTTGAAGCTTGCCCACCTTTCCCATTGCGCATTGTTATTGCGATACCATTGTAGCGCGGCACCCCCTAGTAGCTCGGGCATGGTTTTTGGTAGGAGATCCACGGTAAGAGCGTACACTTCGGCTAACTCCTCTAGCCGCTCGATGAACGCTAACGGATCCCGTCCACCATCGTACCTAACTGACCACTTCCACACTTGGTCGATGATGGGTGCGAACACAGCGGTCGGTGCTTGAGTTACCTGAGATGTATAATCTGTTGCTGGTACCATTATTCCCGATAGTACGTACGGTTGCGCGGGTTGCGTATTTCGTGGAGGTGTCTGAGATGTACCGTTGAATGATACCTCTGTTCCTGATGATAAGTACTGTTGTGGGGGTGCTGTGTTCCTCTGAGGAAACGCGAACTGGTCTTGCTCTTCTGGTCTATCGGCGATGTTTATGGTTCCCCCTCCGTTCGACGGAATCGGTGTCTTAACCTCATTTAACTCACTCGTGTCTGTAGTTTCCTTATAAGCGACTTTTAGGGATAAACATTTTTCGTGTATTTCCGAGTCAACATTTTTTTCCGAAGCCACTGCTGCTATGCGCTTCCGGATCTCACGGGTGGTCCCTGTCTGCTCAATACCCAATTACTCTGTGATGGATATCAGCTGCTCCTTTGAAATGTTGTCTAACCACGTGGTATCAATCTGGTCGGCCATTTTACGGTTAGGTTTCTAGTCAGGAATGTTCGTTGTACGATTTGCAGGGTCCCTGCTCGGGTGCCAATTGTAACAACGCTTTTCCTTGCCCCGGTGCTTCTTCAATAAGTGCGGGGGTATACTCGCCGTGTCCAAGGTTCGCTTACAATAAATTTGTATTTCGGAAACCTTGCAAATCGTTTTCATATATAATTCACTTTATTGCTTTAACTCTATATATTATAACTATAATAAAAAAAAATGTAATAAAAGAAAGATATGTTTGTATTCTTCACTTCGTTTGATGCTTGCTGTATGATTAGTGGTGGGCTAACGTTCCTCGTGTCCCGTTAAGATCGTTCCGTTAGGACGCCTTACTGGTCGTTGCCTGAGTGTGTGTAAATGTGTGTAGCGACTGCGCTGTCTCTGCTGCGGCTTATGTCGGTGCGTTTGCGTGAGTGTAATCTGGTATGGTTGACGTCGTATATTTGCGAAACTCTGCTGTGGTCAACGTCGTATGTTTGCGTAGCTCTGCTGCGGCCAACGTCGTATGCTTGCGTGACTCTGCTGTGGCCAACGTAGTATTCTTGCGTAGCGCTGCTGCGGCCAGCGTCGTATGCTTGCGTGACTCTGCTGTGGTAGCGTGACTCAGCTGTGCCATGCGTCGGCGTCTGCTGGTATTGCTGAGCGATACTCTGCCACGTCTTGCATCGGCATGCAACTGTATGGCTGAGGCGATGCTCTGCCGCGTTGTGTCGCGGCGCGGTCGACGTCGGCGTAGGCGATCGGACGTCACCTGTTCGCGGGTGCGCGTTACTGCAGGGGGAACTTTGCCTACGTGGGTGTGAACGAAGTCTCAAGCGGTGTTTGGTGGTACAACCGACACATTCACCACTTGGAGCCCCGACTCACTCCTATGAAGCGATCGCTCTTGGTAGTACAACCGACATATTCGAGGTGCGCTTCACTGGTAGCTCCGATCACGACCACAACTCCGTGCTAACTAACCCTTGTGCTGCTTTGTCGCTCCTTTTATGGTTGTTGTGTTTGGTGTTGCTAGCTCAAATGGTTGCGTTTCCATGGTTACCGTGTTGCTGTTAGATGTTGCGATCGTTCGTTGTGTTGCTGAGGCTTGTTAGTTTGTCGTTTTGCTATTAAGTGCTGTGATCGGTAGTTGTGTTGCTGAGACTTGTTGGTTTGTCTTGTTGCTATTAAGTGTTGTGATCGCTAGTTGTGTTGCTGATACTTGTTGGTTTGTCGTGTTGCTAGGGCCTTTTGTGACTGGCTGTTGTGTTAATGTTGTGTTAAATATGTTTTGGGGTCGTTTTGTGTGAGCCAAATTAAATAAATAAATAAATGTAAGGCGCGATAACCTCCGAAGAGATCTAAGGCCGGGCTTCTCTTCCAATTTGCGTCGTGCTACTCTTGATTTTCCCTACAAATTGGCCGGACGGGACCTACATGTTTTATGCCGCCTCCGAACGGCATCTGCAAGGCACATGTGTTTTCACTGAGAGCTTTTCATGACAGAAATACACCCGGAGCGCTTGCCAAACACTGCCGAGGGGCGATCCCGCTTAGAAAAATTTTCTTCTAATTTAAAATTCTTATTTCTAAAATTTTGATGTTGCTTTGCCCTGGGGGCGAACCCAGGGCATACGGTGTGGAAGGCGGAGCACGCTACCATCACACCACGGTGGCCGCCAAATTAATGAGGTTTTATTTGGGCCTCACAATATAAAAAGTGGACGTGGTTATCATCCTGTATATTCTCGCACGGTGCGTGGTAGCACGGAGAATATATATATATATATGTGGATATGGAAAAAGAAATAAAAGGCAAATAGTTATATTAGTAATGATGACAATAATTAATTTTATTTTGTGTTAAGTTGGTACAATATTTTACCTCTGGTATATGTATGATGTGGCGTGACAGCAGCAGCGACTTTCTTCCTCCTTGGTTGAAATAGAAAAGAAAATGGAAAGTGATCTCCGTGTTGTCGAACCGGAGATCGTGCGAGGGTTTTCCAATGGATATTTGTTATCTGATGGAAAACTCAGTTACCCGTGTTAACGTTGAATATATGTGATGAACACACATGAATGTGTATACATGTGGGTGTGCAGTACATGAAAGGATGTAAGAATGTATTTGCACTAAATAAGTTATGTATTAGGGTGGCCGTGTTTGCAGTATAAAGATATTTAGGTCCTGACCTAAACATGCCGGCCCCCTTGCGGTAAGCAACATCTTAAAATGAAGGAAAGTCATGCTGAAGCGGTCACGCGCACGTATTACTTAAAACTAGATACAATATGTTTGTATTATTGAATGAAAATTTGTTAGCTGATCACGTCCGGACTTGTTTGCATATAGTAGCCGCTGTAGGAAAAAGAAGCAACATATTAAAGCTGAAAACAAGAACGGGTTATAATTCAACGCACATTATACAGTATACATATTTGGACTGTATTTATTTGTATTTATCTCTTTTGTGTTCCGAGATTTTTCGTAGTCTGGACGTCTCCGTTCCAGATTTCGACGAATGTAAATTAATTTTCCATCTGGACAAAGAGCCCAAGTCTCTCTTCCAGATTTTAACTTTATGAGGTTAAATGTTATATCCAGACGAAGAGGACGCGTCTCCGTGCCAGATTGGATTTATTTTGTTAGATTATGTGACAATTAATTTGCCATCTGGACAAAGAGGCCAAGTCTCTGTTCCATATTTTAACTTTATGAGGTTAAATGTTATATCCAGACGAAAAGAACGTGTCTCCGTGCCAGATTGGATTTATTTTGTTATATTATATGTGAATTTTAATTTTTGGTTTGGTGGCGAACGCTGAATGGCATACATATTGATATGAAACTCTTTATATTCGTATTGACCCTCTGATAGGCGCTTATAGCAGATGGACCATGTGCATGGACCTGCTTATAGAAAATGAATAAATTACACTTGCGAGTGATTAATTCATAATTTCTACTGAATACAATAAATAAAAATTTGTATATTCGAATCTGATCGAAAATTTATAATTTGGTTTTTATTTTTGTGAATTAATTTGTCACAAAGTTTCCTGCCACCCAAGAAAGTTTCGCCTTTTCCAGCTAAATTTGTGGATTTCGGTAAAAATATTGTAGTTGAAAAAATGTTTGTTGCGAAAAAATTCAAGCCTTTCGAGTTTTGAACGATTTTCTTGCAATTTGTACTTATTTTGTAATACTGTTTTCACTAAAGTATTCGTGAAATCAGTAGTTACAAACATTAAAAAAAATTTGGAACGGATCATGTACCACTTAAACACCCATATTGGTGTAAAAAAAAGGTCGCTATGGCAATACCATACCGCGTTGATGAAAATGTCATGTAAATGACAAAAGCGAAATGTAAACATGCCGGTAAGTAAACATAGAGGAATTTTGTAATTTACATTAATTGTATGATTTCACTAACTTGTATTTACCTTTCTTTTCAGATTATGCCAATTAAATGATGTCCCTGTGTGTACATATGTATGCATATACACTATGCTGCAATTAACATCCAAGAAGGGATTTAAGTTGCAGTATTACCGGTCGCTGCACAGGCAACAACAACAAAGAGTAGGCAAGAATAAACTTTAAGGACTAATTAATGGAGTTCGTCCATCAGGTTTGCATATTTTAATTGATTAGGAAATCCGGAAATAAATGCTTTGTGCACAATTGTGTTATTTAAAGTGGAAAATTTTTATTGTTTTTGGTTCATTTGCTGTGTCTCCCAATACCCTACACAAAATGTTGTAAGTTATTATGAGCAATAAGAAACAGCAATTAAACTCTAAAAATATTATTTTCGATTCCGGTTTAAAATAAAGATGTAAATTTGTTTGCAATTTCAATGCTACGCATTATTAATACTCTGAACGAGTGGTAGGTTTATACCCGATTGCATGTGAGATTTATACCTACTTGCGAATTTGGTTTTTAATGAAAAATAATGGAATTGAATAAGAAAAAAATGCTTATGTATGGTAGTTGTCCAATTACACCAACGTGACGTGAAATTTTGAAGTTGTTGTAGTTGTACCTTGTAATTGAAACATTAAACCCTTTTTTATTTAGGTACATTTTGAAGAAGAAAATAAAGATGCTCGATTTTTGAAATAAAAATGGCGAATTGAATTTATTTTCCTGCAGCTTATGGACGAAAACGTGGTAAACTGTTTGTAGATTGTTGTGTAGTTTGGCTTGTAGTTAGTTAATGTTTTTAATTATTATTTTTCATTCTGTGGCGGATAAGCTTGGCTATCTGCGAGGGTTTCGTTTCGATAAATTTTTATTTTATGCCGATAATTCGAAGTGGCATAACATATTTTAAATAAGTGTAATGCCCTAATTTAAGGATCGGTTTGGTCATCGGTGGATACCTCTCCACTTGTTTCATTGGCTGGTGGAAGTAGAATCAGTTTGGTCAAGGGCCTTGTAATTTGACCTTTTTCAGTCGTGATGTCGACAACTCGTACAAGGTCATCTGCTCCCGGGTGGAGTTTGACCACTCTTCCAAGTCTCCATTCGTTTGGAGATACATTGTCGTCTTTCACGACGACGAAATCCCCTATTTTGATGTTTGCTTTCGGGTGTTTCCATTTAACCCGCTTTTGCATTTCTAAGAGATATTCTCTTTTCCATCTTTTGCAAAAGGTTTGATGCAAAGCTTTTAATTTATGCCACCTATTGACTATGGAGGCAGGATTCTCATTGGAATCTATTTCTGGAGGAGCGAGAAGATGTCCGCCTACCAGGAAATGGTCAGGGGTTAAGGGTTCTAAGTCGGTCGATTCGTTCGACGCTGGACTTAATGGTCGCGAGTTGAGGCAACCCTCTATTCGACAAAGTAGGGTTGTGAATTCCGCAAAAGTATGTTTATCCCTACCTGCCACTTTTCGAAAGTGGCTTTTGAAACTTTTTACTCCTGCTTCCCACAGACCTCCCATATGAGGAGAGGCAGTAGAGATGAAATGCCATTGCAGAAGTTGATGAGCATATTTAGACAATGCGTTCTCACGCGAATCAGCTATAAATGCCTTAAACTCAGATCTAAGTGATCGTGAGGCTCCGACAAAGTTAGTCCCATTGTCGGAATATATATTTTTCGGACATCCTCGCCTGGCGATAAATCTGGAGAGTGCCGCGAGAAAGGATTGGGTGCTAAGGTCGGTCGTGGCTTCCAAATGTATGGCTTTCGTAGTAAAGCAGACAAACAGACAGACATAACCTTTCGAAATTCGACAACCTCTACCTCTATACCTTTTTATGTCGAATGGTCCTGCAAAATCTACGCCTGAATTAGTAAATGGTCGGGAAAATGTGGTACGTTCCTTGGGAAGGTTACCCATAAGTTGGGTTTGCACACGTTTTATAGATTGTGCAGACCTTACAATTGTGAATGATGGATTTTATCATATTTTTAGGAATCCAGTATTGGGTCCTAATAAGCCTAAACATTAGTTGATTTTCTCCATGCAAAGAGATTTCATGGATAAACTGAACTAAAAGGCGAGAAAATTTGCATGTGTAAGGTAGGATTATTGGATGGCGTTCATTGTATGGTAGGTCTAGAGCTGCGCGGATGCGACCACCAGTCCTTATAATGCCATACTTGTCTAGGAAAGGGTCAAGAGGAAGCACTTCGCTTTTACAATCTACTAGCTTGCCTGACTTCAGATTTTTGTATTCTGTGGGATAAAACTGTTGTTGCGACATCTTAACTAAGCGTTGCGTAGCGATTTCGATTTCATCTGATGAAACCAGATATGACGTTTTATTAAAATAATCTTTTGCCTTTGGATGAGTTCTTTCGAGAAATCTCAAGACATAAGATATCACCCTTAAGGCTCGGGGTAGGTTCGAAAATCTATCCAGAATATCAAAATCCGTTTTGGTAGTTACTGCATGTGCTTGCACTCGTTTCTCCTCGATGGTTGTGTTGTAAGATATATCTTGTGTAGGCCATTTTGAGATGTCTTCTTGTAACCAAGAAGGTCCCTGCCACCACAAGGAATTGTTGACCAGTTCATGTGCTGGGAGTCCTCTGCTAGCCATATCGGCTGGATTTGATCCCGAACCCACATGACGCCAATTATCCTTTCCTATCTTTTCGACGATTTTCGTGATACGGTGTGCTACGAAAGTTGACCACGAACAAGGGGGTTTTCGTATCCATGCCAGTACAATCGTTGAATCGGTCCATAAGTAGGTTTTTGGATTCCCTAAGTTGAGATTTGTTAGAATTGTTTCCATCATTTCGGAAAGTAGTACGGCTCCGCATAATTTCAGTCGGGGAAGCGATATAGTTTCTACCGGAGCTACTTTTGTTTTTGCCAATAGCAAATTGGTCAGAACTTGGTCGTTGCTTTCCACTCGCAGGTATACCGCCGCGGCATACGCTTTCTCTGATGCGTCACAAAAACCGTGAATTTCCACTTTGTTGTGCGGGGAAAAGTGAGTCCAGCGCGGTATCCCAATGTTATTAATTTCATGATACGTTTCCATAAAGGTGTTCCAACGTTCCCTAGTAGTTGGTGATACATCTTCATCCCATTTTGTACCTTCAAGCCAAATGTTTTGCATGATTATTTTGGCTACAACTACTATTGGAGCAAGCCATCCTAATGGGTCGAACAATTTAGCGATTGCCGATAAGATCGCTCTTTTGGTTAAAGTGTTGCAATTTTCCATTGGTTTTGCGATGCAGTAAAACTCATCATTATGTGCATTCCACCTGATTCCTAGTGCCTTCACTGAACTTGCGTCTTCGAATTCCAGAAAATCTTTGTTAAGGAGATGCTGTTTAGGGATATCCTTTAGTATTTGGTCGGAATTGGCTGTCCATTTTCTTAGTGGAAAGCCGGCTGATTGCAATGCCTGAGATATTTGATCTCTGGCAGTAATTGTTGATTGGATGCAGTGTCCACCAGCAAGAATATCATCCACATACATGTATTCTCTTAGTATTGTGGATGCAATTGGAAAGGTGTCTTCGGCGTCCTTTGCCAATTGTAAAAGTGTCCTTATTGCTAGATAAGGAGCACAGTTAACCCCGAATGTCCCAGTCTTCAGTTCGTAAAGGCTGACAGGGCTTTCAGAGCTAGTACGGAATACTATGCGCTGGTATTTGGTTTGGTTTGGTTGTACCATAATTTGTCGGTACATTTTCTCGATATCGCTGTTGAAGAGATATTTGTAAAGTCTCCAGCGAAGTATAAGAATAGTTAGGTCAGCTTGTAGCGTAGGACCTGTATACAAAACGTCGTTCAGACTTACTCCGTTTGCGGTCGGACTAGATGCGTTAAAAACAACGCGAACTTTCGTGGAGGTACTTTCGTCCTTGATGACGGCGTGATGAGGTAGAAAATAATGGTCAGAGGAGTCTAGTGGCACACAGCTGTTGATCCTTGACATATGACCCAATTCCTCGTATTCGGTCACAACTCGATTGTATTCCGTTTGTAAAGTAGGATTTTTCGCGAGGCGTGTCTCGTTCCGGAAGAACTGAGAGCATGCTCTTTTAAGAGAAGGCCCTAGGGATATATTGGAAGGGAATTCTCGTTTAAAAGGTAATGAGACTGTGTATTTCCCGGTATTATCCCTAGTGGTGGTACTTCTGTATAATTCCTCGCAGTATTGTTCGTCCGCATTAAAGCGTTTGTTTTTAGGGATTCCTTCCAGTTCCCAAAAGGCGGATAATTGCTTATCCAATGATACGTCACTGTAATAGGAGACGATTTCTTTGGGTTGCTCTTGCACATCTGTACGGCCTGTAAGTATCCAGCCGAAAACAGTTTCTTGTGCTAAGAGCGTACCAAGGACATTCTTCTGTAATCCGTTCAAGATGATTTGAGGGTAAATGTCCCCTCCAAGAACTAGATCCACTGGTTCGTTGACAAAGAATCTTTTATCTGCCAACTCGAGATCAGGGAATGATTGTCTGGTCATCGCACTGATCTGGCATGTTGGAAGATCCCCTGTAAGCTTTGGCAGGACAAGAACTTTTGTGTTCAAAGAAAATAATGGGTCAATTAGTGACCGCAATTCTATTGAACAAGACTCTTTGACCTGTGCAGAGAATGAGTTAGTTATACCGGAAACTTGAGCGCGAATTTTCTTGGATGGCAGGTTAATTCGACGTTTGAGATGTTCGGTAATAAATGAACATTCAGAACCTGAATCAATTAGGGCTCTGGCTGAAAAATTGGTATTGTTATAATGTATGTTGACACGAGCGGTGCCTAACAGTACACCAGCGGTATTATGCGCATGGCAAGATTGCACATTGGAGGTATGCTTGTCATTGGACTTTGAATTTTGCATCTCTCATGCTTGTCGCGATGTTGAAGGGGTATCATCTTCCTTACTTGTATGAACTGCTGCTTTTTGCTGAATTTTTTGTATATGTAGGAGCGTGTTGTGTCGAGAATGGCATGTACTACAGTTATAAGAACTAGTACATTTCGACACAGTATGTCCAAACGATAAACAATTCAGGCAGCTATTATTGCTCTTAATAAAATCGACTCTACGAGCAGGTGAAAGTTTAAGGAATTTCGTGCAGTTGCGTATATTATGCTCATTTGTGTGACACATTTTACAATTAAATTTCTTGACGCTTGTTTGGAAGCTGCCAACCTTTTTTTGTTGGGGTTCAGGAGTTGGTTTTGTAATATGAGGCTTAAAACTTTTTGAAGTCTTATTGCCTCTATGGCCAGACATGTTTTCCAACGCAAGAAATCGGTCAGAAAGAAATTTGTTCATGTCCTCCCATTTAGCTATCTCTGTCTTGTTCCCCAAAGACTGTTCCCAAAGCGAGAGGCTGCTTTCGGGCAATTTTCTGCGCAAAGGTACACAAAAAGTGCATCCCATAAATCTATCTTATGCCCTTTTAATGCATTCATGCAATTATTTAATTTTAATTGTAAATCTTTAATAGATTTACCGCAATCCGTTTCAATAGGTTTTATTCCGAAGACAGTGTCGAGCTGAGCCTTAACTAAACTACGCTTGTTTTCATACATTTCAGTGAGGTTCTTCCACGCTATTTCAAACCCTTCATTTGTGACAGGTGCGTTGCTAACAATTTCGTTGGCCTCCCCCTTTGTTTTCTGACTGAGGTAATATAGTTTCTCAATCGGGTAAATATCGTCGTTCGAAATGTAAATGGCCGTAAACATATCTCGGAATGTTGGCCAAGACAAATAGTCACCCTTGAACACTTCGGTATCACATGGAGGGAGGCGAAGTTGGTGTTTGCGATCAGTCTGTTTTTGGGCAGGCTGGTCAATTTCCTCTGTTTCTGCTTTATTAAGGGTCTCTGTCTGAGCCGACATAGCAGACATACATTTAAAATAACTAGCCATAGAAAGCTTATGCTTCTTTTTTATGGCTTTAATTTCGTCTTTGGACAAACCCGCGGAGATTAACGCGTCATAAGCATTTTTGGTTTTTACCCACATATTTTTTAACTCTTCTTGTTGAAAGGAAAGAGTGTGTTTATCGAGATCAGTCACGTTACCGATATCTGATTCGAATTCGACAATTGCCTCTGCAAAAAGTATGTATGCATCCATTTTTACTTATGATGTGTATACAGATAGAAATCCGGAAGATTTAATGTATACTTTAGAGGTAAAAACCTCTTGTTGCCCTTTCTGCTCAGCTAGTGTTATATAATTAAGTACCGCAAGTAAGGTAGAAACCCTCAGTTGAGTTTTGATCGGTGGTAGAAACCCACCGACTCGTATACCTAGCTAAGTGCTACCGCAAGTAAGGTAGAAACCCTCAGTTGCGTTTTGATCGGTGGTAGAAACCCACCGACTCGTATACCTAGCTAAGTGCTACCGCAAGTAAGGTAGAAACCCTCAGTTGCGTATTGATCGGTGGTAGAAACCCACCGACTCGTATACCTAGCAAAATGTTAACGCAATTAAGGTGAAAACCCTCAATTGCGTAATAATAGGTGTTAAAATTCCACCGACTCGTATAACTAGCTAAGCTACTGAAAAGAAAGCTAGAGAAAGGAGGGCAACAAAAGCAAACGCAGACTAAAATGCATGCACTTTTTAAATTTTCACTATCTATTTCTTTTAGTGTAATTTTGTATGCGCGGATGTATATAGAAAATGCCGATTCGCCACCCACACAGATGTAATGGTTATTTTTTACAACAAAAAACCTGGACTTCGTTGTGTTAATCCAGTATATGTTAACCGCAAAAAATAAGGCAAAGTGTAAAAATAATAAGCAACAAATAAGCAGTTAAAATTATTGCAGAATTTTTTGTTGGGTATATGAACTAAAGTGAAGTACTGTTGTTGTTGTTGAAAATTAACAAACAACGAAACTAAAAAGAATGCATGGTTATGTGAAACCGAAAATAGTGCAGTTTAAGTTAAAATTAATATTGTTTCTACTAAAAATTCTGCACTATGTTACCTTAAGCTGTATCAGCAAAACCTTACCGCGGGTGGGGGGATAATGCTGATAGACAAAAGGCCTTTTTAACACTTAATTCACTTAAAAAAAATGTTCACTTAAAAAAACTTGTGCGCTGTAAATTATAACCACGTACCTTGTTTGTTGTTGCGGCTATCTATACTTGGTAGATGATGCAAAGATCTCGAAGGTCTTGTTTGTTGTGCCAAAAGTTATAATAGATAATCTTGATTTGCCTTTTCTGTGATGTGGACTGTATATGTAAAGTTCTTGTCGCTTGTATAAAAATCTCATGGTGAGAAAGGACCAAATGTATATTCTCGCACGGTGCGTGGTAGCACGGAGAATATATATATATATGTGGATATGGAAAAAGAAATAAAAGGCAAATAGTTATATTAGTAATGATGACAATAATTCATTTTATTTTGTGTTAAGTTGGTACAATATTTTACCTCTGGTATATGTATGATGTGGCGTGACAGCAGCAGCGACTTTCTTCCTCCTTGGTTGAAATAGAAAAGAAAATGGAAAGTGATCTCCGTGTTGTCGAACCGGAGATCGTGCGAGGGTTTTCCAATGGATATTTGTTATCCGATGGAAAACTCAGTTACCCGTGTTAACGTTGAATATATGTGATGAACACACATGAATGTGTATGCATGTGGGTGTGCAGTACATGAAAGGATGTAAGAATGTATTTGCACTAAATAAGTTATGTATTAGGGTGGCCGTGTTTGCAGTATAAAGATATTTAGGTCCTGACCTAAACACATCCGATTTCGCTCATTTTCAATACCAATCTATTCTGTGTCCAGATAAGCTAGTGCACCAAATTTGGAGATATCTCAATATCTACTCAAGTTATCGTGTTAAGGGACAGATGGACGGACGGACGGACGGACATGGATCAATCAATTTTTTTTCGATACTGATGATTTTGATATATGGGAGTCTATACCTGTACAACCAACCCTTATCCAGTCAAAGTTATAATACCCTGTGTACAAGTACTACTTACTTACTTAATTGGCGCTTAACCGTCTAAACGGTTATGGCCGTCCAACAAGGCGCGCCAGTCGCTCCTTCGCTCCGCCAACCGGCGCCAATTGGTCACACCAAGGGAGTTTAAATCGTTTTCCACCTGGTCCTTCCTACGGAGTGCGGGCCGCCCTCTGCCTCTGCTTCCGTAGGCGGGTTCCGATAGAAACACTTTCTTGGCCGGAGCATCATCTTTCATTCGCATAACATGGGTTAGCCAGCGCAGCCGCTGCGTTTTAATTCGCTGGACTATGTTGATGTCTGTGTATAGCTCGTACAGCTAATCATTAAATCTTCTTCGGTACTCGCCATCGCCAACGCGTAGAGGTCCATAAATCTTTCGAAGAACTTTTCTTTCGAACACTCCCAAAGCCTCTTCATCTGCCGTTGTCATGGTCCATGCTTCTGCCCCATATAGCAGGACGGGTACGATAAGTGACTTGTAGAGTATGATTTTCGTTCGCCGAGAGAGGACTTTACTTTTCAATTGCCTACCTAGTCCAAAGTAGCATTTATTGGCAATATTGATTCTTCGCTGCATTTCAGTGCTGATGTTGTTGCTAGTGTTGATGCTGGTTCCCAAATAAACGAAGTCTTTTACTATTTCGAAATTATGGCTGCCAACAGTAGCGTGGTTGCCAAGGCGCATATGCGCTGACTTTTTGCTCGATGACAGCAGGTACTTCGTTTTGTCCTCATTCACCATCAAACCCATCTTTACCGCTTCTTTTTCCAGTTTGGAGTAAGCAGAACTAACAGCGCGGGTGTTTAGGCCGATGATATCAATGTCATCAGCATATGCCAGTAATTGCACGATTTTATAGTATATTGTTCCTGTGCGGTTAAGTTCTGCAGCTAGTATAATTTTCTCCAGCATCAAATTAAAGAAATCGCACGATAGGGGGTCACCCTCTCTGAAACCTCGTTTAGTTTCGAACGGCTCGGAGAGGTCCTTCCCAATTCTGACTGAGCTGAAGGTGTTGCTCAACGTCATTTTGCACAGCCGTATAAGTTTTGCGAGGAAACCAAATTCAGACATAGCGGCATATAGGCAGCTCCTTTTCGTGCTGTCGAAGGCGGCTTTAAAGTCGACGAAGAGGTGATGTGTGTCGATTCTCTTTTCACGGGTTTTTTCGAAGATTTGGCGCATTTTGAAAATCTGGTCGATGGTAGATTTACCAAATCTGAAGCCGCACTGATAAGGTCCAATCAGCCGGTTCACGGTGGGCTTCAATCTTTCGCACAATACACTTGAAAGGACCTTATATGCGATATTAAGAAGGCTGATTCCACGATAGTTGGTGCATTTTGCAGTATACCCATTCTTGTGGACTGGGCAAAGAACACATAGATTCCAACCGTCGGGCATGCTTTCGTCCGCCCATATTTTGCTAAGAAGCTGCTGCATGCGCCTTACCAACTCCTCGCCGCCGAACTTGAATAGCTCCGCAGACAATCCATCAGCGCCCAGGGCCTTGTTGTTTTTCAATCTGGTTATTGCTATTCTAACTTTGTCATAATGGGGCGGGGGGGGGGGGGGGGGGGGGACATATATTACACCATCGTCGATTGCGGGATCGGGTTCTTCATCTCTGCCTCCATTTAGGAGAGCAGAAAAGTATTCCCTCCATAATCTAAGCAAGTACAGCTGGGTATAAAAAAATATCTAACACGTATTTACCCTGCAGCAAATAGGAGGGACAGTAAGCAAAGCGACAATTTTGTACAAGAGGTTTAATGACTTATCTCAGAACTTGTGCTATAATTCTACGTTAGTTCGAAACTGTGCGATTCGCTGCAGGGATGTAATTATAAATTTCTGTACGATCATCAATTTCTTTCCTCCAATAAGTGTGATATATTCATCCTGAATGGGTTATATATGAATTTGGATATGTAATAGCCGTGTTTTTTTTTACACGTATATACGTATAGGCTTAAACTTTATAAGGCCTGCTAAGCGTTAAACTTTATATACCTTTCTGAAGTTGCATGCGAAGATGCAACTGATATATGTGTCTATGTTTCGCCTCTATATATTATCTCTACAAATTTTGTGTGTCCTATATTCATCGGAACCGATTCAGCTATAGGTTATACACTATCGCCAACAGAAGTTTGTGTCTCCGTTTTTCGGTATAACATGTTCTGTACCTAGTTGCCGCGGTCTCCTAAACATTATCTAGACGTATATACGTGTAAAAACACTTCTAATATCAATAAAAAATTTGCTCTTAACATACATGCACATACATATGTATACATACTTATATATTGCTTGTGCGATTGTAAGTGTGATAAATAAAAAATTAAAATTTGGGTACATTCCCTAAAAAACCAAAAAATTTTAATAGCAATACATCGTCACTCTTATCTTTGCCAGTATACCTTGCATGTACTAGCAATAAAGAGGAATTACCTATGGTCGACTTAGAGTGCAAACCTGCTAAGAAACATACACAAATTTTACATGCCACAAAGAAAACTATCTTAAATTTTTATTGAAATCCAAAGAAGTAAATGCAATATAAAGTTGGTTCACATGGAGAATATCCAAAATATGATGCTACGATCTTACCTATGCAGATAAAGCAGTATTTTCTGCTCCACCAAACTACACCAAAATCAAGCCTTTGTCAAAAATAGTACTTAGCAGGTTTCATTCGAAGCTGACGAGCTGTACATAAGTATACATATTGTAACGAATTTACTGCAAATCCTCTTATTTGCAATCTTCTGCTAACGTTCGAATCACTAAACTGTTGAATAAATAACTCCAATATTTAATAATTCAAAATAGCCTTTATTAAAGTACTTCACAATTACACTTATAACTCGCAACTAATAGCTTGCTTAAATGAAACTGATAATACTCGCTAGATAGCGTCTTAAATCCAACTGATTCTCGCGCCTCTACTGTTGCTGCTTTTATACTTTGTGATTTCCTCGTTGCATCTTATAGGCGCTTCCAGAATTTACTTAGTTACTGGTATATAATTACAGATGCAGGTGTGTAGCTCTATTATGGGCGTGTATTTGTGAGCGACACTTCCACAATTACAATTGCATACTTTTGGGTACATCTGAGATAAGATATCTGCATGTGTTTGTGCGTTGCTTCTCCGCTGCGTGTACGTACATATGTGTAGACATAATGATTGAATTACTGATGTACATACACGTCACTGCTTAGCATCGCTTAGAGATGACAGTACCTCTTAGTGTTGCTAATATTCGTAACACTGCCCTCCACCTAAGTCTGATCGTCCCGATCAGACAAATCCCTCGATTTAACCGCCGCTGGCATCTCCAAATGTACCACTCTTCTACTTCGTGGTTTCCCAATGGTTTGTGTTCGGAAGATGGTATCTCTGATCTTCTTCACAACTTTGTACGGGCGTTCCAAACTGCACAGAAATTTGGATGGAACACCTTTCCCCCGGTTAGGGATGTATATCAGAACCAAATCTCCCTCCAAGAAACCTTCCGATTTATTGTTCTCATCCTACCTGCGTTTCATCTTACAACTCATTATCCTGGATCATTCCCTCACATTCTGTTGTTTGACCAATGAAGAACTACTTCGCAGAGCTTGATATTGACGGATTGACTTTGCATCAAAAGTATCGTCTTGACTTTTCACAACAGTAGTGCGCCCTGGCTCGCAACCACCCTTGCATCCTTTCTGGAAAATTCCGTTTGTCGTTTTAGTGCGTCCATTAGGCTTTGTCAATGCCAGTGTTTCTCTCGCAGGTATCTTTGATTTCGCTTTATTTGGCCCATTCGATCCATCAACCTTTGACTTTCGTGGTGTTTGTCGAGTCTTCTCCACCAGTACTCGATTACTACTGAACCCTTTCGCCAAACTGAATTTAAGTGGAATCTCCTGGTTCTTATAATGCTTAATCTTTCTCTCTATGTCGATTCTGATGTCATGGTCAACTAAGAAGTCCACTCCCAATATGACTTCATCAACGATCTCCGGCACAATGAATTTGTGTAGAACCATGACCTTTTCAATTAAGACTTCACATACCACTTCTCCCTGGACTTGGTTTCACTCGCCAGTAATCGTACGCAATCTTGCTTCAGGTAATGGCTTTACTCTCCTGTTGACCAAATCAGATCGGATCAAGGAATGAGATGCGCCAATATCGACAGTCAGTACACGTTCTTTGCCATCCACATTTCCTCTGATGTTAAGACTACTCGATTTTCTTCCAATTTGCGAGACAGATATTAGAGGACATTCAACAGATGGAGCTAGCTCTCGATTTTTACATCTGGCACAATGTTGCTCATCTCCTCCCGCTTTGCGTTTACGGCCACCCAAGTTGGAACTACCAGGACCGGTGCTGCAATGACGTGCAATGTGACTTGGGTTACCGCACTTGAAACAATTTATAACTCCGGCATTTTTCTGTTGTAACTTCTTCAGTGCTTCCAAAATTGTGTCTACCCAGTCTGGCCTTTCCACTTCCACGCGATGAGTTTATACGCTGGCTTACTCAAAAGTGAGGCTGTTTCTTGAGTCAGTTCATGCGATACCGTTTCAGCAAATGTTAGCTTTGGATTCGCATATGTAGCTCGTTTCGTTTCCACATCACGTATGCCATTTACGGAGCTCTGGATTTTTACCCTCTCGGTGTATTCCACGGGTGCGTCCGCATTTGCTAGATGGGCCAGTCTTTCGACATCCGACGCAAAGTCTCATTCACTTTTTGGTAGCGATTTTGTAACTCAATTTGATATATCTGTTTCCTATGCTCGCTTCCGTAACGTCTCTCGACAGCGGCCATCAATGCTTCATAACTGTTCCTTTCGTACGAATAGTCTGTAAGATTTCAGCTGCAGGCCCTTTCAATGCCACGAACAGTGCAGCAACTATATCTTCAGCAATCCAGTTGTTCACTGCTGATGCCTTCTCAAATTGAAGCTTGAATACCTCGGAAGGAACAGAGCCGTCAAAAGACGGAGTTTTTACCTTCGGATTGCTCGCTGGAACAGCTGGGCGATTTAGTTGTAACTGTTGCATAAGACATTTTAACGCTTCTATCTCGACATCAATTTTGTCCTCGAGTTGTAAAATTTGTGCATCTTGCTCTTCCAGTTTTGCAAAGAGCTGCGATGATACCTGTTCCGAAATTTTTGTCGACATTCCAGATATACGTGCTTCTTGCTCTTCCAGTTGAGATGACATATATGTCTTCTGTTCTCCAATTGAGATGACATTTGCGACGCCATTTCTGAAATGCGTGCCTCCTGTGACTCCAGCTGAGATGCCATTGTCGATGTTTTTGCAGATATTGTGCTCGTCACTGTCTGCGGTGTTTCGTTCTTTTCTTCCATTTTTGTTGTTGTTTTGCCGCGATCATAATGAAAGACATACCCCTCAGCATTGATTCCTTCAAACACTCAACTTTGCCATGTCCAAGTTGTATTCGAAGTCTTCGAAATTTATTCAAAAATTCCTCTTCTGACACCAATTGTAACGAATTCACTGCAAATCCTCTTATTTGCAATCTTCTGATAAGGTTGGAATCACTAAACTGTCGAATAAATAACTCCAATATTTAATAATGCAAAATGGCCTTTATTAAAGTACTTCACAATTACACTTATAACTCGCAACTAATAGCTTGTTTAAACGAAACTGATAATACTGCTATTGCTCGCCAGATAGCGTCTTAAATCCAACTGATCTCGCGCATCTACTCTTGCTGCTTTTATACCGTGTGATTTCCTCGTTGCATCTTCTAGGCGCTTCCAGAATTTACTTAGTTACTGGTATATAATTATAACTACAGATGCACATGTGTAGCTCTTATATGCGCGTGTATTTGTGAGCGACACTTCCACAATTATAATTGCATACTTTTGGGAGCATCTTAGATAAGATATCTGCATGTGTTTGTGCGTTGCTTCTCCGCTGTGTATACGTACATATGTGTGGACATAATGATTGAATTATTTATGTACATACACGTCACTGCTTAGCATCGCTTAGAGATGACAGTACCCCTTAGTGTTGCTAATATTCGTAACAATATGTTTAAAACATATTAATAGACTTAGATATAATGATGACTTTATGTGTGTCCGCAACCGATTTGATGTAAAGTTTTAGTTCTGTTTTTACCGTATTACTTAAAAGACGTCCAAGAGTTCCTAAGTTAATATGATTTTATATATTTTAACGGGAACTGTAATATTAATATGGTTCTATATTTTGTGGGCACGTAGACAATATTACAAGCTAATTTTTAAGTTACCGGGACCTCTGGGCTATCCCCTTGTGGGAATGGCTCTTCGGCTAATGAACAGAGAAGGTAAATTTATTAAATTATCAATATCGTAACACTTGTGGCCATACTTAATTGAGTTCTATTAAAGCGTTGGTATTTAATCCTTCCTTAAAGATTTTGTGTTACGTCATTTTTGATTCGAATAAACTAAAGCTCAATAGTAATTTATACACTATATACACAAAGAAAGTTGTATGTTTATATGCAGCTTATGTACTCCGAGCGACTCTGCCGACTTTATTCAAATATGCAGGATAGCTTCACATCACCGCGGATAGTATTCCTGTGAAGTAAATTCGAACAAATTCTATTCATGATTTGATTTGCCTGAAATTTTATATATACTGCTAGCCCTTTGCTTAAATAAATATTTACGACAACTTTTTTTCCGGGGAAAGCCCCTGGGACTGTGGCTGGAACTGTAACTAAATAAATAAAATAAATGTAAGGCGCGATAACCTCCGAAGAGATTTTAAGCCAAGCTTCTCTTCCAATTTGCGTCGTGCTCCTTTTTTATTTTTCCTACAAATTGACTTGTTTTATGCCGACTCCGAACGGCATCTGCGAGGCAGATGAGTTTTCACTGAAAGTTTTTCATGGCAGAAATACACTCGGAGTGCTTGCCAAACACTGCCGAGGGGCGGCCGCTTAGAAAAATTGTCTTCTAATTGAAAAACCTTGTTTCTAAAATTTTGATGTTGCTTTGCCCGGGTGTGAACCCAGGGCAGTCGGTGTGGTAGGCGGAGCACGCTACCACCACACCACGGTGGCAGCTAGTAACTGTAACTGGAATTGAGAATAAGGGATGGAGAAGAATAAGAAGAACTAAAGAGAAGAGAAAAGAGGGAAGGAGAAAGAGTCTCAGAAAGAGATAAAATTAGACCAGGGGTCCCCAAAATCAAAACTGTGGCTGTGTGAGTAAAACTAAAATCATCTTATTGGTGGTGGTTTAGTTGTTGATGAAAAATCAATGAGGTAGGACGTATGCACTCATGTTTGTTAACACACAAAAAGTAATTCTTAAATATGCCACATAAATACTACTTTATTGCTGGAGTCTAAGGAAAAATTTAAACAAAATAAATTGCTAACATTAAACCATGAAAACATTCTGCGCATGAGCGTTTGTTTGCAAAATATTGTGACGAATATTAGCAACACTAAGGGATACTATCATCTCTAAGCCGATGCTAAGAGTGACTTGTATTCACATCCACAAATTAATCATTATGTATCTACATAGACGAATGAATCATTATGTCTACTCATATGTACGTACACGCAGCGGAGAAGCAACGCACAAACACATGCAGTTGTGGAAGTGTCGCTCAAAAATACACGCACATATGAGAGCCACACACGTGCATCTGTAGTTATAATTATATACCAGTAACGTAAACGTAAAAGTAAATTCTGGAAGCGCCTAGAAGATGCAACTAGGAAATCAGAGAGTATAAAAGGCAGCAACAGTAGAGGCGCTACAATCATTTTTGATTAAGCACGCTATCTGTCGAGCAATAGAAGTGCTATTTTGAAAGTAGTCTAATAAAGGCCATTTTGCATTATTGAAAAGTGGAGGGAGTTATTTATTCAACAGTTTAGAGATTCGAACGTTAGCAGAAGTTCGTTACAATATCTTTTCTCAAAAGCGCAAATAAACAATAGGATCACCCGATGTTGCTACTCTGCTTGTTCAGCGACAACTAAAGCCAAATAAAGACGAATGATAATAATAATACCTGTTAAGTGGCGGCAATAATTTTTCAAGTAAATTGTGACACCTGAATTAGACGAAGATAGGGATAGATGGAGCGGAAAAGAAGTGAGAGGAAAGACGGAGAGGGAGAAAGAGAAAGGCGGAGGGAAGAGTAAATAAAAGGGTATGCATAGGGGGAGAGTGGGGAGGGAGAGTAAGAGGTAAAAACTTCTTAAGAGTTATACAAATAGACCAAAGTTAGGGCAGAACAACGTCTGCCTGGTCTGCTAGTCTATATATAAATTTTCGCACCCTTTTTACGGTCATACTATAGCTCTAGGGCAGTTGTCGGCAAAAATTTACATGTAAATGTATTAGTGAGAGCTGGAGCATGAGCGTTACAGCAGGAAATTAAATTTAAAACGGCAAAGTGCATTTATGAACATTTATTCAACAGTTTTATCAAACTCTTTGGATCATATGATTTTTGATTTAGAAATATATTGAAACATCGCGTTGTAGTCGCTTCGAAAAGAAACTGATATTTTGTTATTTAAATGCACATGAAGCTTGACACGGCCAATAGCGCAAAGATAGTGGCGATCACTCGCATAAAACATCATATCTTCTAAACTAATACGGGTTTCGCAATCAGAGAAAAAATACGTGGCTGACTCAAAAACAAACACATAAAGATACATTCGTGTTAGTTTTTTTTAAGTTGCTTTCAACATTCTATGGTATTTTTTGCAGACCAGAAACTAATTTTTTTGGCTCTTTTTGGAATTTATGTTTTGCGTCATAAAACCAATCCAGCTACCAACATTTTTTGAAATTTATATTTTGCGTCATAAAACCAATTAATCAACCAAATTTCATAAGCTTAGCGGTATTCGTTTTTGAATTATCTCATTTTTTCCATTTTTCTAAATTTTCGATATCGAATTCGCTCATTTCCAATACCGATCTATTCTGGATAAAGATATCTCAATATTTGCTCAAGGTATCGTGTTAGCGAACGGACAGACGGACGGACATCAAGTTTTTTTTTCGATACTGATGATTTTGATATATGGAAGTCAATATCTATCTCGATTTCTTTATACCAGCACAACCAACCGTTATCCAATCAAAGTTATAATACCCTGTGTACAAGTATAGCTGGATATAAAAGAGCATTACGATATTCCAATGACATACAAAATTCAAAAGAAAATAATGTAAGGCGGGATAACCTCCGAAGAGATTTTAGGACGAGCTTATCTTCCAATTTACGTCGTGGTCCTTTTAGTTTTTCCTCCAAATTGGCGGGGCGGGACCTACATGATTTATGCCGAATCCGAACGGCATCTGCGAGGCAGATGAGTTTCCACTGAGAAGCTCTTCATGGCAGAAATATACTCGGAGTGCTTGCCAAATCACTTCCGAGGGTCGACCTCGATTAGAAAAACTTTTTTCAAAATGAAAAAATGTGTTTCTGAATTTTGATGTTAGTTTGTCCGGGAGTTGAACGTAGGACCCTCGGTGTGGAAGGCGGAGCACGCTAAAAACAACTCTAGTGGTTAGCTATCTGATCTAATCTAATGAAGTAGCACAGAATTAGGTGATTAAGCGAAATTTGAAATTTTTCCTATTTCTAGTTATAATGCCACAAAATACGATTGGTACAAAACTATTTTTCGCTAAGATTTATCTTATTATTTTTGCTTACGACCCTTTTTAAAGTCATTTATATAAAAGTAGGCGAGGTCCTTAACCAATCTTATCCATTTTTACTAGAAATATTTCCTGCTATAAGGAAAGTATATGTACCCAATTTTTCTTCGAGTTATGGCTCCCGAAACAGTGAAAATTGCTTAGACAAAAAAGGGGCCTTGTTACACCCATTTTCAAAATTTTTAGTGTTTTCCAATTTAATGTTATAACTCTTTTTAGAAAGTAAAATTCTATTGATATAAAGCTCTTTTTCGCTAAGCTTATTTTATTCGTGCACGACCTTTTTAAAAATCTTTTATAGAAAAGAGGGCTTGGTCCTTAACCGATTTCGTTAATTTTTCTTCAAAGCATTCCTTATAGTAAAGGCAACCTCTCTGCCGAATTTTGTTACGATAGGTTTAAAGACTTTTGATTAATAATATTTGTAAAATAATATTCTTTTGTAAAATTGATTTTATCACAAGTGGGTGGTACGAGTTGTACAGAAGTAAACATATGTTTAAAACATATTAATAACTTAGATATAATGATGAATTTCCGTGTGCCTACAACCGATTCGATGTAAAGTTTTAGTTCTCTTTTTACCGTATTACTTAAAAGACGTCCAAAAGTTCCTAAGTAAATATGATTTTGTATATTTTAACGAGATCTGTAATATTAATATGGCTCTATATTTTGTGGACACGTAGACAATATTATAAGCTAATTTTTAAGTTACCAAGGGGCTATCCCCTTGTGGGCATGGTTCTTCGGCTAATTAACAGAGAAGGTAAATTTATTAAATTATCAATGTCGTAACACTTGTGGCCATATTTAATTGAGTTATACTAAAACGTTGGTATTTAATCCTCACTTAAAGTTTTTGTGTTACGTATTTTTTGATTCGAATAAACTAAAGCTCAATAATAATTTATGCACTACGAGCAACCCTTGTTTCACACAGGTTGCAATGTTTAAAATTAGTAATTTGTTGAATGTTTTGTTTTGAGTGGTAAGTGACAACGTTCAATTATTTTATACTAAAAAATAAAAAACACACACCTTAATGTCACTTAAATAATAATTTTTATTTTGTAACTTAAATTACAAAAACAATACAAATTGTTTCGACACTCGCGTGGTGCCTTCTTCAGTTGTTTGTGTCAACTAACCATTGCCCATCAGATGACAAATAAAGCCTAGCAATACTTAACAATAAAAAACAAATAATTTCCAATATTATAATATCATACCGTACAAAAAAGAGTAATAAGAGAATGCGCATTGGCAACGCAACAACAGTAAAAAGTAAAACAGAAAATTTAATGCAAGGCTGAAAAAAGACTAGAGTACAGTGGGCCACTATCACGATTAACTGCAACATTTTTATTAACATAGATGTGTAGTGATTCTAAAATATTTAATTTATTTATATTGGATTCTGATACAATTAATTTACAGTCCTCTTCACTTAATGCATGCTTGTTCAATAAAGCGTGCTCCGCGATTCCACTCCTTGGATCAATATTTTTGATATATTTGAGATGTTCATTCATCCTAATTCGTACAGTGCGACTCGATTGGCCTTATTTGATCTAACAGTTTTATGCGTTAATCAATCCTTTTTCCAATTCAGAGGTGTATTCTACGAGCAAATCGACGGCTTACCAATGGGGTTAAATATAAGCCCCTTTTTATGCAATTTATTTATGAATACTATCGAAGAACAATTGACTCAGAGATCATTGTTCCCACGGGTATACTATCGCTATGTCGATGATTGTGTAGTAATTATTGAGAAAGACAAAATCAATAGCACGCTTGACTCATTCAATTCGATAAATAGTAAAATTCAGTTCACATATGAATCTGAGGTAAATAATGAGCTGCCTTTTCTTGATTTAAAATTAATACATGGTACTGATGGAGTTATCGAGTTCGATATTTATCGAAAACCTTCATCGACTGAGCGTTTCATCCCCATAGAATCGAACCACTACTACTCCCACAAGTTAGCAGCTTTTAATTCCATGACTCATCGTCTTGTAAATGTACCGCTCAACGAAATCGCATTTAAGAGAGAGAAAGAGAAAATAATAAACATAGCTGAATATAATGGCTACTCCCCTAACAGCATCCTACAGCTAATAAACAAACATAAAAGCAAAAAAGAAAAAAGAGAATGCAGCTCGTTTTTCGATACAGTGGGTAAAAAAGATAAACAAGTTTTTTGTAGCATAACTTATGATACGCATTATTTCAAACATATTAAAAGACTGTTTGATAAAGTAAACGTAAACGTTGCGCCTAAAAATAAATCTAAATTGAAATCGTTGCTTAAATCGACGAAGGACAAGTGTGACAGTTTGGATAAACCGGGGGTTTATTCCGTCACGTGCTCACAAATGAATGACGATGGAACGGTATGCGGCGCGAAATATATAGGCCAATCGAGTCGCACTGTACGAATTAGGATGAATGAACATCTCAAATATATCAAAAATATTGATCCAAGGATTGGAATCGCGTTGCACGCTTTATTGAACAAGCATGCATTTAGTGAAGAGGACTGTAAATTAATTGTATCAGAATCCAATATAAATAAATTAAATATTTTAGAATCACTACACATCTATGTTAATAAAAATGTTGCAGTTAATCGTGATAGTGGCTCACTGTACTCTAGTCTTTTTTCAGCCTTGCATTAAATTTTCTGTTTTACTTTTTACTGTTGTTGCGTTGCCAATGCGCATTCTCTTATTACTCTTTTTTGTACGGTATGATATTATAATATTGGAAATTATTTGTTTTTTATTGTTAAGTATTGCTAGGCTTTATTTGTCATCTGATGGACAATGGTTAGTTGACACAAACAACTGAAGAAGGCACCACGCGAGTGTCGAAACAATTTGTATTGTTTTTGTAATTTAAGTTACAAAATAAAAATTATTATTTAAGTGACATTAAGGTGTGTGTTTTTTATTTTTTAGTATAAAATAATAGTAATTTGTTGTTGCATTTTGAATGAATGGTTTAATTAAAAAATAAAGATAATTCATAAAAAAATTAAGTCCAAAGCGAAGTTAAATATATATTCATACATATTGACTGTTCATATTCAGTTAGTTTTTATTTTCTTTCTTATGAAATTTCATTGTATACAATGTTTGTAGCTTTCCCATCAGGAGACAAAACATATAAATAATTATTATCTTTGTTTGTTACACGGGATAGAGCTACATATATGTGTGAAACACTTAGCTCTTAGGTCCAAACCGGCTACCACACCACAACCAGTCAAAATTGAACACTCAATCAAAGCTTATTATTAAAAGCTCGGCTCAAAAACTTATTTAAATCATAACAATAAATTATTATTAAAATATTAAACTGCATGGATGAAAGTTAAGGAAAAATTATCTTAATTAATTGTTTTCCTTTCCTTTCTTTTCCTTTTCTCTTTTCCTTTTTCCTTTCCTTTCGCAGTGTATGGCACTTACCTTTTGCAATAATATTGATAAAAAAAGCTCACTTTTGTTTTGATTTTAAATCAAATAAAATAAATTATTGGCACAGCTTATACAACTTAGGTACAAAATCTAATAAGAAAAGTCGTGAAAACCCACCGTTCTTTCTAAAATGACTCCTTTAAAGCTGCCATAAAAAACATTAAAAATGGATACTCATTTAATTTGTCTTTACGATCACCATACAAATTAGCATAAAAAATATATTGAAGAATTAAATCTCCTAAGTGCACAAATATTATCATATACATGCTAAAATTCCAAAAAATTAAATTTTTGTTTAAGAATTTTAAGGAAATTTTCAATATTAGCCGTGTTTTTTACACGCGTATACGTTTCGTTTGCGCGTGAAGAACGCCTATCCTCGCTTAGATAATGCTTAGGAGACCCATCCCTGCAAAAATCGCGAGTACTCCATGCATGCATGTATGGAGTACTCGCTATGGACCAAGCGAGTGCTCCAAAATTAACCACAATTCATACGAAAAATATGGTCCAATTAACATTGCGATGTCCTAGGACCGGACCATATACTCCAGCTCCGCATTACATCAGAGTAATCCATGGAGTACCAACACTCCAATAAACATCGTGTAATGATTACAATCGTTAAAAACGAGCAATGATCGGCTTACAACATGTTCGTATAGAAACATGAGTTGGTCCATCGCTGCATTACAGTGGAGTAGAATGGTAAGTACTCCAGTGGACCACATGTTCCAACGATTTTTGCAGGGATCTAGCGGCAGTGGATAAACAACTAGCTACAGCACAGGGTGGAGACACAACCCTCTGTTGTATTTCTGTATATAACATATAGCTGAATCAGTTGTGATAAATAGTGGACGCGCATAGAATTAGTGCAGAGGGTGAAACATAGACACATATTTCAGTTACATCTGAGTATAATGCGTATTGAAATTTAGTAGTACTAATTTTATGCGTAGAAATTTCAGAGGTGTATTTAAAATTTATCGCTTAGCAGGCCATATAAAGTTTAAGCGTAAACGTATATAGATGTGAAAAAAATACAGCTATTATTAACTCTTATTTAAGAAATTGATAGTCGGGATACAAGCGCTGTGTAGAATATAAGTCAACGTACACTTTTGATACGAATAAAAAATATTTTTTATTAATACATTAAAACTTCATGTTTAATTGGGGGCTCAACTCAATTCTCAATGTGTTTTCAACCGAAAATAAATCTATTTTGCTAAGCGTTTCTATATTGTGCGGCAAGCGTTGCCTTAATTGCTCTATTAATTTAATTATGAAGTCGCGACATATATTGCGTATCTTTCTTTCAATGAATTCTTCTATAAATTTATGTTATTTTTTAATTCGTATATATTCTTCAAAGGTATAATGAAAACAAGGTACGGGAGCCACAAATTTATTATAATCTGAAGTTACAGGGTCGAACTCTTAGAAGGTGACACTATGCTGTTGTAAAAGCTGGAAAGCAAATATACAACCGCAGGACACAGTTTATCGATTAAAGTTTTAGTTATTAGTTCTGTACCGAGTTGCCACATCATACATAACGAAACAAATAAAAAAAAAACTTCGACACACATAAAACACATTACAAATTTCACAGCTAAACACAAAAAAAAGGGCTAGATCTGGTTACCCAGCTATATACATGTATATTTGTAGTTTATGCTTTTCTTTTAGCCACTTCCGTGTGTATGTGTGAGTACAACTTGTGATCTTAGCTGCAGGCTACATATATATATGTGAAATATCTGTTTGCTTCGATCTGCTGGTTATGTGTGTGGAATGTTCTTCGTGCCCTTGTACATAAGTGTCTTTGCTTGCTGTTTTTTGTTGTTGTGATTATTTACTAACATCATAGTGATCCTAATATTCGCCACAATATGAATGATATACCCTTTATGTTTAATTAGATTTTTCTTCTTTGTTCGCTTACAAACTATATTATTAGTGTTGGAGTTAGAAGCCTTTTTCTAGCTCTGGAATTCCAATGAATACAAAAAACTCGAATATAATTTATTTTAACTTTATTAAATTGACAAGAGTTAGTTAATCTTAACGCGTGGGTGGTTGAAACTATATTAATTTCTTTTAATTTTATGTGCAGCTAGCCTAGCGACAGCGAAGATTCTTGAGTGCTGTTTGTTGTTGTATTATGCGACCGGTGGTATGATTTTGTGCCGTGCCGAAATATTCATTTTTTATGCACGCAATTTTGTATAAGCTCTTGATTAGCGGTAACGTTTATGAAAAACATCAAAACAAGTTTCTGTTAGGTGAATCGCTGCTAGCGCCCTGCCGTACGCTGCTGCTGCGTTGTTTTAAACCCAGTGATAAATTTTGATGCTTCAACATCAACCCGCCCCTGGGAAGCGATGCTTTACTGGATTTTCGATTGGAAGTTTTGCTACCTTGGTGATTGCTCTTTTGTGTGCGCCGTTGGCGGTTTTCACCACAATGACTCGTACCTTTCCGTCTGAACCTTCAATTGTTTCTATAACGCGGCCCATTGGCCATTTGAATGGTGGATTGTTTTCTTCGGATAACAGAACCAAGTCATTTTTAATTATGTTTGGAGTCGATGATTTCCACTTCTTTCGAAATTGTAGCTCTTGGAGGTAGTCTTTACTCCACTGATTCCAAAATTGTTGTTGAATTCCTTGCATAATTTGATATCGCTTGAGAGTTCCAGTTTTTAATGATTCCAGAGACGGTTCGGGTATGGAGGTTAAAGATCGACCGATAATCAAATGTGCTGGTGTTAATGGGCGAAGATCGTCTGGTGAGATTGACATGGGCATAAGTGGTCTACTGTTAATCATTGCCTCAGTTTGGCAACAAAGTGTATGAAGTTCATCGAATGTGAGGATATGGGAGCCAATCGTCCTTCTCAGATAATGTATAGCTTGCTTGACCGCACTTTCCCACAGACCACCAAAGTGAGGCGATCTTGGGGGTATGAATTTCCATTCGATAGCTTCCATGGCGCAGGCCGATTGAACATTCTCTGCGTGCTGTTGAGATGTATGTTGATAAAGAAGTTGCTTTAGTTCGCGGTTTGCTCCGACGAAATTTGTGGCGTTGTCGGAGTAGATAATCGGACATTTGCCGCGACGAGAAATGAACCGTTTCAAGGCAGCAATGAATGCATCTGTGGTGAGGTCTGGAACCAACTCCAGGTGGACTGCTTTCGTGCTAAAACATATAAAGATTGCTATATATACTTTAATTGGGGCTTTACCTCTGAGCTTTTGGGTGATGAGCAAAGGGCCACAGTAATCTACCCCAGTTTTCTCAAAGGGCAGCGATCTCACTACTCTGTCTCTTGGCAAATCTCCCATTAATTGCTCTGTCAATATTGGTCGAAAACGATAACAGGTAATGCATTTGTGAAGTTCGTGCCTGATGGTGTTTCTGGCACCAATTATCCAAAACCTTTCTCGAAGAATGCTGAGTAATGTTTGACACCCAGCATGCATGTGATGCCGATGAAAGTGCATGATAATGGTATAAACGAAAGGGTGCGATTTTGGTAATACGATTTGGTGCTTTTCATCAAAATTTAATACAGAGTTCTTGAGGCGGCCTCCAACTCTAATTACTCCGTTGTGCATGAAAGGTGTTAGTTGCGAGAGTGGTGATTTCCGAGGTACTGGTAGATTTGACTGTAGATTTGTCAGTTCTTCGCTGAATGTGTGATTTTGAATAATCTGGCAGACGGTGAGTAAAGCATTATTCATTTCCAATGGTGTGATAGGATCATGGTGGCTGTAGTGCCTTATTTTTCGAGCTGCGTCAATGAAGCGGCGCATATAACAAAAAATGCGAAGAATTTTGGTGTAGTTATTGACGAATTTGTGCTCACCGACGATGTCTACTGTATGTTTTACTATTAAGATTGTTTTCTGCCGACGACGTTCCATGATTTCGATGTCGATATTCGATGGTGGTGGTGGCCAATGGTTATGTTCCAGTGTAAGAAACTTAGGGCCGTTAAACCATAACTTGTTTTCAATGAGCTGGTCTACCTTTGCCCCGCATGACAGTATATCTGCTGGATTCAGCTCGCTTGGGGTGTGATGCCATTGATAATTGTTGGTGAGCAATTGAATTTGTGTTACTCGATTGCTGAAGAATGTAGTCCATCGCGATGGGTCACCGTTTATCCAGCAAAGAGTGATCATTGAGTCTGTCCAGCAGTGAATGTTGGCTGGATCGTGATTTAGTTTGCTGCACACTGAATCCAAAAACTCTGCTAGTAGCAATGCAGCACACAACTCCAATCGAGGGAGACTAATTTGTTTTGTAGGTGCAACTCGAGACTTCGCGCACAACAGCCCCGAACTGGATTTAGTTACCAAATATATTGATGCTCCATATGCCTTTGTGCTGGCATCTGCAAATGCATGAATTTTAGAATCATAATTGAACGGCACTAACCTTGGCACTTGAATATTTTCGATAAGAGGAAGTTTGCCCATGAATGCCTCCCATTGTGTGTGCACGTCAGGAGGTACACTTTCATCCCAATTCAAGCGAAGCTTCCAGAGTTGTTGCAATAAGACCTTGCACGTGACAATTAGAGGATTGAGTAACCCGAGGGGATCGAAGAATCTAGCGATGTGGGACAGAATGCTTCTCTTGGTGATCCTAGGTGATACTGGTGGTGGTGTATAGCGAAAAACAAAAATATCTTGAGTGGGG
The DNA here is from genome assembly GCF_040869045.1 of Eurosta solidaginis. Lineage (NCBI taxonomy): Eukaryota > Metazoa > Arthropoda > Insecta > Diptera > Tephritidae > Eurosta > Eurosta solidaginis. Next base: position 143,856,027 of record NC_090319.1, on the reverse strand, counting down.
GACCACATAAGACCCAAGGCCTTAACGTAGTCGATGTCATCTAGCTGTATGATTTGTTCTCGCTCTGTTTGTGGTATTTCTGCTATGATACGTTGATCGTTCGAGGAGAACTTCCTTAATGGAAATCCCCCATTGCTAAAAACTTCGATCACTTCTTTCTTAATTTTGATGACTTTTTCGACCGTGGATGCACCCGTCATTAGGTTGTCCACATAAAAATCGTTGTGAATGACAGGCGCGCCGATTGGATGGGATGACATGTGCTGAAGTGCTAGTTGCTGCAAACACTTTGTAGCTAGATAAGGTGCACATGCCGTCCCGTAGGTCACTGTTTGGAGCTGATATGTCACGATGCGGTCGGTTATTTCGTCGCGCCACAAAATGCATTGCCACTTCGAGTCTTGCTTGTCAACCAAGATCTGTCGGTACATCTTGGCGATGTCAGCCATCAGTACGAAGGTGTGGATCCTGAACCTGATAAGAATCGAAAAAAGGTCTTCTTGAACTGTGGGACCAACAAGCAGTATGTCATTAAGTGATTTGCTATTTGAGGTGCGGCACGATGCGTCGAAAACAACCCGGAGCTTGGTGGTGGTGCTGTCCAGCTTCATCACAGCGTGGTGCGGGATGTAATTTACGAAGGCGCCAGGATGAGGAATGTGAACCATGTGGGAAAGCTCTATATATTCCTTCACGAAAGAACAGTAGTCGCTTTGCAAACGTTTGTTACGCTGAAGTTTGAATTCGATGGAAATTAATCGCCTTTGTGCTATATCATAAGAGCTTCCTAGCGACTGTGGCGATTCCTTGAACGGAAAACGAACGATGAATTTGTTAGTGATGGGGCACCTTGTTGTAGTCTCTGCGAAGTGTTTTTCACACATAATTTCCTCAGCCGTTAAAGGTTGTTTTTGAGGTAAACTATGCTCCATTAGCCAGAATTTTTCCAAAATTTGATCTAGCGATGATTCTAATGTGAGCGATGATGATTCAGACTGCGTTGCCTCGTTTGCGTGTTGTGATGACCATGAGTTTGATAGTAGGCAGTCTAAACCTACTGACGTGATGTACGATGTAACTAACGTGGCTGATGACAAAAGTGGTGGACTTATCACAGCACCAGCTACCACCCAACCAACCTTTGTTTTTTGAAGTACAGGCAGGTTGTTACCCAATTTGATTTTTCCGACTAACAGCAACTCATAAAATACGCTTGCTCCCAGCAGAATATCAATTGGACCTGGTTTGTGGAACGTCTCGTCGGCAAGGGTGGTATTCCTGGGTATGTTCCAAGCGTCAGTGTCTAGTGGCGCGCGCGGTTGGTACGCCGTTATTGTGTTCATGATGACCGCGTCTATCGTCGAAGAATACATTGTGTGGAGTGCGTGTAGTTCTACCTTGCACAAGAACTGCGATTTTGACCCGCATAAGCCTATGCCACTGATCTCCAAGGGAACTCTTTTGCGAGATACGTGCAGCAGCTGAGCCAAGCGCTCCGTTATGAAATGCAATTGCGATGCGGAATCCAGTAGTGCACGAGCGACAATTTTTGTGCCTGATGAAGTACTAAGTTGAACCAAGGCAGTAGCTAACACAACTTCTTGGCTGTTCTGACAAACCTGCAGTACGGCTGGCGTTGACGTTGGTTTGGTGCTGGTGTTAGTACATGGTGTCGGTAGGTTTAGACTGCCTACTATCAAACTCATGGTCATCACAGTTTATGTTGGAGCTAGAAGCCTTTTTCTAGCTCTGGAATTCCAATGAATAAAAAACTTGAATATAATTTATTTTAACTTTATTAAATTGACAAGAGTTAGTTAATCTTAACGCGTGGGTGGTTGAAACTATAATAATTTCTTTTAATTTTATGTGCAGCTAGCCTAGCGACAGCGAAGATTCTTGAGTGCTGTTTGTTGTTGTATTATGAGACCGGTGGTATGATTTTGTGCCGTGCCGAAATATTCATTTTTTATGCACGCAATTTTGTATAAGCTCTTGATTAGCGGTACCGTTTATGAAAAACATCAAAAGAAGTTGCTGTTAGGTGAATCGCTGCTAGCGCCCTGCCGTACGCTGCTGCTGCGTTGTTTTAAACCCAGTGATAAATTTTGATGCTTCAATATCCACCCGCCCCTGGGAAGCGATGCTTTACAGGATTTTCGATTGGAAGTTTTGCTACCTTGGTGATTGCTCTTTTGTGTGTGCCGTTGGCGGTTTTCACCACAACGACTCGTACCTTTCCGTCTGAACCTTCAATTGTTTCTATAACGCGGCCCATTGGCCATTTGAATGGTGGATTGTTTTCTTCGGATAACAGAACCAAGTCATTTTTAATTATGTTTGGAGTCGATGAATTCCACTTCTTTCGAAATTGTAGCTCTTGGAGGTAGTCTTTACTCCACTGAGTCCAAAATTGTTGTTGAATTCCTTGCATAATTTAATATCGCTTGAGAGTTCCAGTTTTTAATGATTCCAGAGACGGTTCGGGTATGGAGGTTAAAGATCGACCGATAATCAAATGTGCTGGTGTTAATGGGCGAAGATCGTCTGGTGAGCTTGACATGGGCATAAGTGGTCTACTGTTAATCATTGCCTCAGTTTGGCAACAAAGTGTATGAAGTTCATCGAATGTGAGGATATGGGAGGCAATCGTCCTTCTCAGATAATGTTTAGCTTGCTTGACCGCACTTTCCCACAGACCACCAAAGTGAGGCTATCTTGGGTGTATGAATTTCCATTCGATACCTTCCATGGCGCAGGCCGATTGAACATTGTCTGCGTGCTGTTGAGATGTGTGTTGATGAAGAAGTTGCTTTACTTCGCGGTTTGCTCCGACGAATTTTGTGGCGTTGTCGGAGTAGATAATCCGACATTTGCCGCGACGAGAAATGAACCGTTTCAAGGCAGCAATGAATGCATCTGTGGTGAGGTCTGGAACCAACTCCAGGTGGACTGCTTTGGTGCTAAAACATATAAAGATTGCTATATATACTTTAATTGGGGCTTTACTTCTGAGCTTTTGGGTGATGAGCAAAGGGCCACAGTAATCTACTCAAGTTTTCTCAAAGGGCAGCGATCTCACTACTCTGTCTCTTGGCAAATCTCCCATTAATTGCTCTGTCAAAATTGGTCGAAAACGATAATAGGTAATGCATTTGTGAAGTTCGTGCCTGATGGTGTTTCTGGCACCAATTATCCAAAACCTTTCTCGAAGAATGCTGAGTAATGTTTGACACCCAGCATGCATGTGATGCCGATGAAAGTGCTTGATAATGGTATAAACGAAAGGGTGCGATTTTGGTAATACGATTTGGTGCTTTTCATCAAAACTTAATACAGAGTTCTTGAGGCGGCCTCCAACTCTAATTACTCCGTTGTGCATGAAAGGTGTTAGTTGCGAGAGTGGTGATTTCCGAGGTACTGGTAGATTTGACTGTAGATTTGTCAGTTCTTCGCTGAATGTGTGATTTTGAATAATCTGGCAGACGGTGAGTAAAGCATTATTCATTTCCAATGGTGTGATAGGATCATGGTGGCTGTGGTGCCTTATTTTTCGAGCTGCGTCAATGAAGCGGCGCACATAACAAAAAATGCGAAGAATTTTGGTGTAGTTATTGACGAATTTGTGCTCACCGACGATGTCTACTGTATGTTTTACTATTAAGATTGTTTTCTGCCGACGACGTTCCATGATTTCGATGTCGATATTCGATGGTGGTGGTGGCCAATGGTTATGTTCCAGTGTAAGAAACTTAGGGCCGTTAAACCATAACTTGTTTTCAATGAGCTGGTCTACCTTTGCCCCGCATGACAGTATATCTGCTGGATTCAGCTCGCTTGGGATGTGATGCCATTGATAATTATTGGTGAGCAATTGAATTTGTGTTACTCGATTGCTGACGAATGTAGTCCATCGCGATGGGTCACCGTTTATCCAGCAAAGAGTGATCATTGAGTCTGTCCAGCAGTGAATGTTGGCTGGATCGTGATTTAGTTTGCTGCACACTGAATCCAACGACTCTGCTAGTAGCAATGCAGCACACAACTCCAATCGAGGGAGACTAATTTGTTTTGTAGGTGCAACTCGAGACTTCGCGCACAACAGCCCCGAACTGGATTTAAAAAAAAAAAATAAATGTAAGGCGCGATAACCTCCGAAGAGATCTAAGGCCGAGCTTCTCTTCCAATTTGCGTCGTGCTCCTCTTGATTTTTCCCTACAAATTGGCCGGACGGGACCTACATGTTTTATGCCGACTCCGAACGGCATCTGCAAGGCAGATGAGTTTTCACTGAGAGCTTTTCATGGCAGAAATACAATCGGAGCGCTTGCCAGACACTGCCGAGGGGCGACCCCGCTTAGAAAAATTTTCTTCTAATTGAAAAATCTTATTTCTAAAATTTTGATGTTGCTTTGCCCGGGAGTTGAACCCAGGGCATACGGTGTGATAGGCGGAGCACGCTCCCATCACACCACGGTGGCCGCCAATCCCGAACTGGATTTAGTTACCAAATATATTGATGCTCCATATGCCTTTGTGCTGGCATCTGCAAATGCATGAATTTTAGAATCATAATTGAACGGCACTAACCTTGGCACTTGAATATTTTCGATAAGAGGAAGTTTGCCCATGAATGCCTCCCATTGTTTGTGCACGTCAGGAGGTACACTTTCATCCCAATTCAAGCGAAGCTTCCAGAGTTGTTGCAATAAGACCTTGCACGTGACAATTAGAGGATTGAGTAACCCGAGGGGATCGAAGAATCTAGCGATGTGGGACAGAATGCTTCTCTTGGTGATCCTAGGTGATACTGGTGGTGGTGTATAGCGAAAAACAAAAATATCTTGAGTGGGGGACCACATAAGACCCAAGGCCTTAACGTAGTCGATGTCATCTAGCTGTATGATTTGTTCTCGCTCTGTTTGTGGTATTTCTGCTATGATACGTTGATCGTTCGAGGCGAACTTCCTTAATGGAAATCCCCCATTGCTCAAAACTTCGATCACTTCTTTCTTAATTTTTTATTTATTTATTTATTTATTTATTTATTTATTTAAGTTCAGTCTACAGAATTTAATTCTTACAGACTAGATATAATACGCAGTTAATCAATTAAAAATAGTGTATAATTTTAATTTAAATATACTTATACTATCATTAAACTCAATAACGCTTGCATAGGTATTGCATAATCTAACGCTCCTAGCAATCGGCTCGTTCATGGCGTAATTAGTAGAGTGGAATGTGTCTACCAATAAGCGATTATTTCTTAAGTTACGAGGCGGGTCATATAAATTGACCAAATTAGATAAGTCGTCACAGTGTATGTTATTATTAATGACATTATAAATAAAAAGTATTGAGAAGTATATTCTCCTATCATATAGGGACTGCAAGCCCATTAGTTTCCGTCTACCAATATAAGAAGGAAGATTACCTTGCCACGGTAACTTTCTTAGAGCAAATTTCGTGAAAACTTTTTGAACTCTTTCGATTTTGTTTGAGTGGGTTTCATAGTATGGGCACCATATTAGAGAACAATACTCTAGTCTGCTTCGAACAAGAGATATGTAAAGAGCTTTTAAAGTGCAAGGATCTCTGAAATCCATTGAATTTCTTCTTATGAACCCTATCATAGAAAAAGCTTTTGATACTATTAAGTCAATGTGTTGAGAAAATGTTAGCTTTGAGTCGAAAATAACACCCAAATCTTTCATTTTGGTACTTCTAGCTAGAGCACAATTGTCTATATTGTAACTAAATATTATGTTGTTAGACTTCCTAGAGTAGGTGACAACACAGCATTTATTGATGTTCAGTTTGAGACAATTCAAAGTGCACCACTGATTCAGTGAATTGAGATCGACTTGTAACTTATGGCTATCACTTGCATCACGAACGGTACAAAAAAGTTTGACGTCATCCGCGAACATTAGGCACTTAGCGAATTTAAAGCAATTCGGTAGGTCGTTAATAAATAAAAGAAATAGCAGTGGTCCGCAGTGAGTACCCTGAGGTATACCTGACCACGCGTCAATAAATAGTCTTGAGGTTGTATTCCCTAACTTAATAAATAGTTTCCTGTTTGACAGAAAACTAGCGAAGAAATTAATGAGAATGCCACTAACTCCGTAACTTCGTAACTTCTGCAAAAGTATGGTATGACATACCTTATCGAAGGCTTTGGAGAAGTCTGTGTAAATCACATCAAGTTGTGCCTGCTTTCCGAACGCACCCACTATACTATTCGATAATAGGGTCAAGTTCGAACAGGTTGATCTTCCAGGAAAGAAGCCGTGTTGATCTTTAGAGATAAAATCCCGAACATGGTAAAATAACTTTGATTGGATTATGTAGTCGAACAATTTGGCCAGTGTCCCCTGTATAACGATAGGCCTATAATTACAAACATCATTACGATCACCAGACTTAAAGACCGGAACAATGTGACATAACTTCCACTGGTCGAGGAAAGTACCCTTATTGATACAATGCTGGAAAAGCTGGGATATGGGATTAGCTAAAGTATAGCAGCAACGCTTGAAAAATACAGGCGCAAATCCCTCGGAGTCATGTTTGGAGCTGGACTTTAGCGATGAAATAGCGGATAGTACATCCTCTTCGGCGATTGAAAAGGAGGTTATAAAAGGTAAAGGTATGGAATGAAATGTAGGCGATATAGGAATGCTATGATTCTCATAAACTTTCTGAAAAAACTTTGCAAACAAGTCGCAGGACTCGACAGTATTATCAGAGATAGCGCCATCATATTCCAAGTTCGTTGGGAATCCATTTGTTTTCCTCCTGGAATCTATGAATTTCCAAAATCCTCTCGGATTGGACTTTAAATTCGTTTCAACGGTATACATATAGTGCCTAAATAAGAAGTTATGAAGATGATCATACTCCTTTCTTAAATGAATAAAGTTAAGACGATTGATTTCAGAACTATTATTCTTGAACTTCTTAAAAGCCTTATTCTTTTTATTTCTCAAGTTAGAGAGTCTTAGATTGAACCAAGGTGGCTTGTTTTTAGCTGCGCATCTTTTTAGGGGAACAAAATTAGAGATGGCTTCAGAAAAAATGGAACACAATATCTCGTAAGAAGTATTGGGACAGCCGGAATTTTTCAGAAACTCCCAATTGGAAGAGTGCAAAAAATTATTTATAGACTCATAATCGGCACTCATGTAATCACGCCGAGCTAGTGGTTCATCTCTTACGGTATCGAAACTATAAAACATAATACTAAGAAAAATAGCCTTATGATGAAAACTATTATTCAAAATTGGAGATAGACATTCATGGCATGATACTTTTAAATTATTAGTAACAAATATTAGATCTAGGATTTTATTATTGTCATTCTGAACTCCGTTACGTTGCAGGAAACCATGAGAGAGCAAAGTGCTTACGACATAGATTTCGACGCTGGAGCTGAGATTATGCGGTATTAAAGTTTTATTATGATTTTCCCAAGAGATATTGGGTAGATTAAAGTCGCCTAAGAAAATAATTTCATCACCAGACTTTAGAGAATTTGAGATTGCAATCACATTTTCTAAATGTTTTACATACATTTCTATATCACTACCAGGAGGAATATAAGAAACTAAAAGTATTAATGATTTGTTGCTAGTATATTTAACTCTAACACAGATTTGATCTAACAACCCATCGGATAAATCAAGACTGATTGCGTTACTACACAAATGTGCTCTTACAGCCAGTAAAACACCACCACCCTTCTCGTGCCCAGTAGCTAGAACATCCCGATCCTTTCGGTACACATTATAGTGATCATCGAAGTATTCGTTTGAAGATATGGCACAGTTTAGCCAAGTTTCAGTAATAGCCACGAAGTCATATTCATGCAATGATGTATCGCGACGAGTTTGGCCCGCTTTGGTGCGCATGCCACCAACGTTCTGATAGTATAAAGAGTATTTTGAGCTAATTGATACGTTGATATTTTGCGGCACCACAACATTTATGTTATTGTTGCTGCCTCTCCCCGCTTTTGAAAAAATTTAAACGGCTGCACTGTTACATTGGCTGGCCAAATGTTAGAGCTTAAGAGCTTATCGCAAAGTATAGGAGAGGTTCCAAGTTTAAAATTTACTCTTCTTAAAGAGTTAGTATCGATACCTCTTTTAATAAGCGCATTACAATATAAGTTTGATGATTTAATTGACGCATGCTTGGAGACGCATTCCACTATATCATTAGCAGTCACTGACGGTTTAAACGAAGCCAAGTGTAACCATTTTATGGGAGAAGCAACAGCAAGTTCTTCGCTTAAATTGCATCCAACAACAACTCTACGACTCTTTGCATTCTTTGTTGCGCTTTTCTCCCTATTTTTCTTAATGCCGAGATCGGCAGAGCTGGCATCAGCTGTATCACTATCACCCTTTCTCAAATTTTTGTTATGACTGTTAAGAGCTTTAGAGCACGCAGCATTAGCAGTAGCAGCGAAAGCAGCACCGGCGGCAGCAGCATCAGAATAAGATCGAGGTGAAACATTCGGTGTGCTAGACGAATTGGAGATAGCTTTGATGACTTTTTCGACCGTGGACGCACCCGTCATTAGGTTGTCCACATAAAAATCGTTGTGAATGACAGGCGCGCCGATTGGATGGGATGACATGTGCTGAAGTGCTAGTTGCTGCAAACACTTTGTAGCTAGATAAGGTGCACATGCCGTCCCGTAGGTCACTGTTTGGAGCTGATATGTCACGATGCGGTCGGTTATTTCGTCGCGCCACAAAATGCATTGCCACTTCGAGTCTTGCTTGTCAACCAAGATCTGTCGGTACATCTTGGCGATGTCAGCCATCAGTACGAAGGTGTGGATCCTGAACCTGATAAGAATCGAAAAAAGGTCTTCTTGAACTGTGGGACCAACAAGCAGTATGTCATTAAGTGATTTGCCATTTGAGGTGCGGCACGATGCGTCGAAAACCACCCGGAGCTTGGTGGTGGTGCTGTCCAGTTTCATCACAGCGTGGTGCGGGATGTAATTTACGAAGGCGCCAGGATGAGGAATGTCTTTTGTCCAACGACTCGTACCTTTCCGTCTGAACCTTCAATTGTTTCTATAACGCGGCCCATTGGCCATTTGAATGGTGGATTGTTTTCTTCGGATAACAGAACCAAGTCATTTTTAATTATGTTTGGAGTCGATGATTTCCACTTCTTTCGAAATTGTAGCTCTTGGAGGTAGTCTTTACTCCACTGAGTCCAAAATTGTTGTTGAATTCCTTGCATAATTTGATATCGCTTGATAGTTCCAGTTTTTAATGATTCCAGAGACGGTTCGGGTATGGAGGTTAAAGATCGACCGATAATCAAATGTGCTGTTGTTAATGGGCGAAGATCGTCTGGTGAGCTTGACATGGGCATAAGTGGTCTACTGTTAATCATTGCCTCAGTTTGGCAACAAAGTGTATGAAGTTCATCGAATGTGAGGATATGGGAGCCAATCGTCCTTCTCAGATAATGTTTAGCTTGCTTGACCGCACTTTCCCACAAACCACCAAAGTGAGGCGATCTTGGGGGTATGAATTTCCATTCGATACCTTCCATGGCGCAGGCCGATTGAACATTGTCTGCGTGCTGTTGAGATGTGTGTTGATGAAGAAGTTGCTTTAGTTCGCAGTTTGCTCCGACGAAATTTGTGGCGTTGTCGGAGTAGATAATCCGACATTTGCCGCGACGAGAAATGAACCGTTTCAAGGCAGCAATGAATGCATCTGTGGTAAGGTCTGGAACCAACTCCAGGTGGACTGCTTTGGTGCTAAAACATATAAAGATTGCTATACATACTTTAATTGGGGCTTTACCTCTGAGCTTCTGGGTGATGAGCAAAGGGCCACAGTAATCTACTCCAGTTTTCTCAAAGGGCAGCGATCTAACTACTCTTTCTCTTGGCAAATCTTCCATTAATTGCTCTGTCAAAATTGGTCGAAAACGATAACAGGTAATGCATTTGTGAAGTTCGTGCCTGATGGTGTTTCTGGCACCAATTATCCAAAACCTTTCTCGAAGAATGCTGAATAATGTTTGACACCCAGCATGCATGTGATGCTGATGAAAGTGCATGATAATGGTATAAACGAAAGGGTGCGATTTTGGTAATACGATTTGGTGCTTTTCATCAAAATTTAATACAGAGTTCTTGAGGCGGCCTCCAACTCTAACTACTCCGTTGTGCATGAAAGGTGTTAGTTGCGAGAGTGGTGATTTCCGAGGTACTGGTAGATTTGACTGTAGATTTGTCAGTTCTTCGCTGAATGTGTGATTTTGAATAATCTGGCAGACGGTGAGTAAAGCATTATTCATTTCCAATGGTGTGATAGGATCATGGTGGCTGTGGTGCCTTATTTTTCGAGCTGCGTCAATGAAGCGGCGCACATAACAAAAAATGCGAAGAATTTTGGTGTAGTTATTGACGAATTTGTGCTCACCGACGATGTCTACTGTATGTTTTACTATTAAGATTGTTTTCTGCCGACGACGTTCCATGATTTCGATGTCGATATTCGATGGTGGTGGTGGCCAATGGTTATGTTCCAGTGTAAGAAACTTAGGGCCGTTAAACCATAACTTGTTTTCAATGAGCTGGTCTACCTTTGCCCCGCGTGACAGTATATCTGCTGGATTCAGCTCGCGTGGGATGTGATGCCATTGATAATTGTTGGTGAGCAATTGAATTTGTGTTACTCGATTGCTGACGAATGTAGTCCATCGCGATGGGTCACCGTTTATCCAGCAAAGAGTGATCATTGAGTCTGTCCAGCAGTGAATTTTGGCTGGATCGTGATTTAGTTTGCTGCACACTGAATCCAACAACTCTGCTAGTAGCAATGCAGCACACAACTCCAATCGAGGGAGACTAATTTCTTTTGTAGGTGCAACTCGAGACTTCGCGCACAACAGCCCCGAACTGGATTTAGTTACCAAATATATTGATGCTCCATATGCCTTTGTGCTGGCATCTGCAAATGCATGAATTTTAGAATCATAATTGAACGGCACTAACCTTGGCACTTGAATATTTTCGATAAGAGGAAGTTTGCCCATGAATGCCTCCCATTGTGTGTGCACGTCAGGAGGTACACTTTCATCCCAATTCAAGCGAAGCTTCCAGAGTTGTTGCAATAAGACCTTGCACGTGACAATTAGAGGATTGAGTTACCCGAGGGGATCGAAGAATCTAGCGATGTGGGACAGAATGCTTCTCTTGGTGATCCTAGGTGATACTGGTGGTGGTGTATAGCGAAAAACAAAAATATCTTGAGTGGGGGACCACATAAGACCCTATGCCTTAACGTAGTCGATGTCATCTAGCTGTATGATTTGTTCTCGCTCTGTTTGTGGTATTTTTGCTATGATACGTTGATCGTTCGAGGCGAACTTCCTTAATGGAAATCCCCCATTGCTCAAAACTTCGATCACTTCTTTCTTAATTTTGATGACTTTTTCGACCGTGGACGCACCCGTCATTAGGTTGTCCACATAAAAATCGTTGTGAATGACAGGCGCGCCGATTGGATGGGATGACATGTGCTGAAGTGCTAGTTGCTGCAAACACTTTGTAGCTAGATAAGGTGCACATGCCGTCCCGTAGGTCACTGTTTGGAGCTGATATGTCACGATGCGGTCGGTTATTTCGTCACGCCACAAAATGCATTGCCACTTCGAGTCTTGCTTGTCAACCAAGATCTGTCGGTACATCTTGGCGATGTCAGCCATCAGTACGAAGGTGTGGATCCTGAACCTGATAAGAATCGAAAAAAGGTCTTCTTGAACTGTGGGACCAACAAGCAGTATGTCATTAAGTGATTTGCCATTTGAGGTGCGGCACGATGCGTCGAAAACAACCCGGAGCTTGGTGGTGGTGCTGTCCAGCTTCATCACAGCGTGGTGCGGGATGTAATTTACGAAGGCGCCAGGATGAGGAATGTGAACCATGTGGGAAAGCTCTATATATTCCTTCACGAAAGAACAGTAGTCGCTTTGCAAACGTTTGTTACGCTGAAGTTTGGATTCGATGGAAATTAATCGCCTTTGTGCTATATCATAAGAGCTTCCTAGGGACTGTGGAGATTCCTTGAACGGTAAACGAACGATGAATTTGTTAGTGATGGGGCACCTTGTTGTAGTCTCTGCGAAGTGTTTTTCACACATAATTTCCTCAGCCGTTAAAGGTTGTTTTTGAGGTGAACTATGCTCCATTAGCCAGAATTTTTCCAAAATTTGATCTAGCGATGATTCTAATGTGAGCGATGATGATTCAGACTGCGTTGCCTCGTTTGCGTGTTGTGATGACCATGAGTTTGATAGTAGGCAGTCTAAACCTACTGACGTGATGTACGATGTAACTAACGTGGCTGATGACAAAAGTGGTGGACTTATCACAGCACCAGCTACCACCCAACCAACCTTTGTTTTTTGAAGTACAGGCAGGTTGTTACCCAATTTGATTTTTCCGACTAACAAAAATAAAAAAAAAATAAATGTAAGGCGCGATAACCTCCGAAGAGATCTAAGGCCGAGCTTCTCTTCCAATTTGCGTCGTGCTCCTCTTGATTTTCCCTACAAATTGGCCGGACGGGACCTACATGTTTTATGCCGACTCCGAACGGCATCTGCAAAGCAGATGAGTTTTCACTGAGAGTTTTTCATGGCAGAAATACACCCGGAGTGCTTGCCAAACACTGCCGAGGGGCGACCCCGCTTAGAAAAACTTTCTTCTAATTGAAAAATCTTATTTCTAAAATTTTTTGATGTTGCTTTGCCCGGGAGTTGAACCCAGGGCATACGGTGTGATAGGCGGAGCACGCTACCATCCGACTAACAGCAACTCATAAAATACGCTTGCTCCCAGCAGAATATCAATTGGACCTGGTTTGTGGAACGTCTCGTCGGCAAGGGTGGTATTCCTGGGTATGTTCCAAGCGTCAGTGTCTAGTGGCGCGCGCGGTTGGTACGCCGTTATTGTGTTCATGATGACCGCGTCTATCGTCGAAGAATACATTGTGTGGAGTGCGTGTAGTTCTACCTTGCACAAGAACTGCGATTTTGACCCGCATAAGCCTACGCCACTGATTTCCAAGGGAACTCTTTTGCGAGATACGTGCAGCAGCTGAGCCAAGCGCTCCGTTATGAAATGCAATTGCGATGCGGAATCCAGTAGTGCACGAGCGACAATTTTTGTGCCTGATGAAGTACTAAGTTGAACCAAGGCAGTAGCTAACACAACTTCTTGGCTGTTCTGACAAACCTGCAGTACGGCTGGCGTTGACGTTGGTTTGGTGCTGGTGTTGGTACATGGTGTCGGTAGGTTTAGACTGCCTACTATCAAACTCATGGTCATCACAGTTTATGTTGGAGCTAGAAGCCTTTTTCTAGCTCTGGAATTCCAATGAATAAAAAACTTGAATATAATTTATTTTAACTTTATTAAATTGACAAGAGTTAGTTAATCTTAACGCGTGGGTGGTTGAAACTATAATAATTTCTTTTAATTTTATGTGCAGCTAGCCTAGCGACAGCGAAGATTCTTGAGTGCTGTTTGTTGTTGTATTATGCGACCGGTGGTATGATTTTATGCCGTGCCGAAATATTCATTTTTTATACACGCAATTTTGTATAAGCTCTTGATTAGCGGTACCGTTTATGAAAAACATCAAAAGAAGTTGCTGTTAGGTGAATCGCTGCTAGCGCCCTGCCGTACGCTGCTGCTGCGTTGTTTTAAACCCAGTGATAAATTTTGATGCTTCAATATCCACCCGCCCCTGGGAAGCGATGATTTACAGGATTTTCGATTGGAAGTTTTGCTACCTTGGTGATTGCTCTTTTGTGTGTGCCGTTGGCGGTTTTCACCACAACGACTCGTACCTTTCCGTGTGAACCTTCAATTGTTTCTATAACGCGGCCCATTGGCCATTTGAATGGTGGATTGGTTTCTTCGGATAACAGAACCAAGTCATTTTTAATTATGTTTGGAGTCGATGAATTCCACTTCTTTCGAAATTGTAGCTCTTGGAGGTAGTCTTTACTCCACTGAGTCCAAAATTGTTGTTGAATTCCTTGCATAATTTAATATCGCTTGAGAGTTCCAGTTTTTAATGATTCCAGAGACGGTTCGAGTATGGAGGTTAAAGATCGACCGATAATCAAATGTGCTGGTGTTAATGGGCGAAGATCGTCTGGTGAGCTTGACATGGGCATAAGTGGTCTACTGTTAATCATTGCCTCAGTTTGGCAACAAAGTGTATGAAGTTCATCGAATGTGAGGATATGGGAGCCAATCGTCCTTCTCAGATAATGTTTAGCTTGCTTGACCGCACTTTCCCACAGACCACCAAAGTGAGGCGATCTTGGGAGTATGAATTTCCATTCGATACCTTCCATGGCGCAGGCCGATTGAACATTGTCTGCGTGCTGTTGAGATGTGTTGATGAAGAAGTTGCTTTACTTCGCGGTTTGCTCCGACGAATTTTGTGGCGTTGTCGGAGTAGATAATCCGACATTTGCCGCGACGAGAAATGAACCCTTTCAAGGCAGCAATGAATGCATCTGTGGTGAGGTCTGGAACCAACTCCAGGTGGACTGCTTTGGTGCTAAAACATATAAAGATTGCTATATATACTTTAATTGGGGCTTTACCTCTGAGCTTTTGGGTGATCAGCAAAGGGCCACAGTAATCTACTCCAGTTTTCTCAAAGGGCAGCGATCTCACTACTCTCTCTCTTGGCAAATCTCCCATTAATTGCTCTGTCAAAATTGGTCGAAAACGATAACAGGTAATGCATTTGTGAAGTTCGTGCCTGATGGTGTTTCTGGCACCAATTATCCAAAACCTTTCTCGAAGAATGCTGAGTAATGTTTGATACCCAGCATGCATGTGATGCCGATGAAAGTGCATGATAATGGTATAAACGAAAGGGTGCGATTTTGGTAATACGATTTGGTGCTTTTCATCAAAACTTAATACAGAGTTCTTGAGGCGGCCTCCAACTCTAATTACTCCGTTGTGCATGAAAGGTGTTAGTTGCGAGAGTGGTGATTTCCGAGGTACTGGTAGATTTGACTGTAGATTTGTCAGTTCTTCGCTGAATGTGTGATTTTGAATAATCTGGCAGACGGTGAGTAAAGCATTATTCATTTCCAATGGTGTGATAGGATCATGGTGGCTGTGGTGCCTTATTTTTCGAGGTGCGTCAATGAAGCGGCGCACATAACAAAAAATGCGAAGAATTTTGGTGTAGTTATTGACGAATTTGTGCTCACCGACGATGTCTACTGTATGTTTTACTATTAAGATTGTTTTCTGCCGACGACGTTCCATGATTTCGATGTCGATATTCGATGGTGGTGGTGGCCAATGGTTATGTTCCAGTGTAAGAAACTTAGGGCCGTTAAACCATAACTTGTTTTCAATGAGCTGGTCTACCTTTGCCCCGCATGACAGTATATCTGCTGGATTCAGCTCGCTTGGGATGTGATGCCATTGATAATTGTTGGTGAGCAATTGAATTTGTGTTACTCGATTGCTGACGAATGTAGTCCATCGCGATGGGTCACCGTTTATCCAGCAAAGAGTGATCATTGAGTCTGTCCAGCAGTGAATGTTGGCTGGATCGTGATTTAGTTTGCTGCACACTGAATCCAACAACTCTGCTAGTAGCAATGCAGCACACAACTCCAATCGAGGGAGACTAATTTGTTTTGTAGGTGCAACTCGAGACTTCGCGCACAACAGCCCCGAACTGGATTTAGTTACCAAATATATTGATGCTCCATATGCCTTTGTGCTGGCATCTGCAAATGCATGAATTTTAGAATCATAATTGAACGGCACTAACCTTGGCACTTGAATATTTTCGATAAGAGGAAGTTTGCCCATGAATGCCTCCCATTGTTTGTGCACGTCAGGAGGTACACTTTCATCCCAATTCAAGCGAAGCTTCCAGAGTTGTTACAATAAGACCTTGCACGTGACAATTAGAGGATTGAGTAACCCGAGGGGATCGAAGAATCTAGCGATGTGGGACAGAATGCTTCTCTTGGTGATCCTAGGTGATACTGGTGGTGGTGTATAGCGAAAAACAAAAATATCTTGAGTGGGGGACCACATAAGACCCAAGGCCTTAACGTAGTCGATGTCATCTAGCTGTATGATTTGTTCTCGCTCTGTTTGTGGTATTTCTGCTATGATACGTTGATCGTTCGAGGCGAACTTCCTTAATGGAAATCCCCCATTGCTCAAAACTTCGATCACTTCTTTCTTAATTTTGATGACTTTTTCGACCGTGGACGCACCCGTCATTAGGTTGTCCACATAAAAATCGTTGTGAATGACAGGCGCGCCGATTGGATGGGATGACATGTGCTGAAGTGCTAGTTGCTGCAAACACTTTGTAGCTAGATAAGGTGCTCATGCCGTCCCGTAGGTCACTGTTTGGAGCTGATATGTCACGATGCGGTCGGTTATTTCGTCGCGCCACAAAATGCATTGCCACTTCGAGTCTTGCTTGTCAACCAAGATCTGTCGGTACATCTTGGCGATGTCAGCCATCAGTACGAAGGTGTGGATCCTGAACCTGATAAGAATCGAAAAAAGGTCTTCTTGAACTGTGGGACCAACAAGCAGTATGTCATTAAGTGATTTGCCATTTGAGGTGCGGCACGATGCGTCGAAAACCACCCGGAGCTTGGTGGTGGTGCTGTCCAGTTTCATCACAGCGTGGTGCGGGATGTAATTTACGAAGGCGCCAGGATGAGGAATGTCTTTTGTCCAACGACTCGTACCTTTCCGTCTGAACCTTCAATTGTTTCTATAACGCGGCCCATTGGCCATTTGAATGGTGGATTGTTTTCTTCGGATAACAGAACCAAGTCATTTTTAATTATGTTTGGAGTCGATGATTTCCACTTCTTTCGAAATTGTAGCTCTTGGAGGTAGTCTTTACTCCACTGAGTCCAAAATTGTTGTTGAATTCCTTGCATAATTTGATATCGCTTGATAGTTCCAGTTTTTAATGATTCCAGAGACGGTTCGGGTATGGAGGTTAAAGATCGACCGATAATCAAATGTGCTGTTGTTAATGGGCGAAGATCGTCTGGTGAGCTTGACATGGGCATAAGTGGTCTACTGTTAATCATTGCCTCAGTTTGGCAACAAAGTGTATGAAGTTCATCGAATGTGAGGATATGGGAGCCAATCGTCCTTCTCAGATAATGTATAGCTTGCTTGACCGCACTTTCCCACAAACCACCAAAGTGAGGCGATCTTGGGGGTATGAATTTCCATTCGATACCTTCCATGGCGCAGGCCGATTGAACATTGTCTGCGTGCTGTTGAGATGTGTGTTGATGAAGAAGTTGCTTTAGTTCGCGGTTTGCTCCGACGAAATTTGTGGCGTTGTCGGAGTAGATAATCCGACATTTGCCGCGACGAGAAATGAACCGTTTCAAGGCAGCAATGAATGCATCTGTGGTAAGGTCTGGAACCAACTCCAGGTGGACTGCTTTGGTGCTAAAACATATAAAGATTGCTATACATACTTTAATTGGGGCTTTACCTCTGAGCTTCTGGGTGATGAGCAAAGGGCCACAGTAATCTACTCCAGTTTTCTCAAAGGGCAGCGATCTAACTACTCTTTCTCTTGGCAAATCTCCCATTAATTGCTCTGTCAAAATTGGTCGAAAACGATAACAGGTAATGCATTTGTGAAGTTCGTGCCTGATGGTGTTTCTGGCACCAATTATCCAAAACCTTTCTCGAAGAATGCTGAGTAATGTTTGACACCCAGCATGCATGTGATGCCGATGAAAGTGCATGATAATGGTATAAACGAAAGGGTGCGATTTTGGTAATACGATTTGGTGCTTTTCATCAAAATTTAATACAGAGTTCTAGAGGCGGCCTCCAACTCTAACTACTCCGTTGTGCATGAAAGGTGTTAGTTGCGAGAGTGGTGATTTCCGAGGTACTGGTAGATTTGACTGTAGATTTGTCAGTTCTTCGCTGAATGTGTGATTTTGAATAATCTGGCAGACGGTGAGTAAAGCATTATTCATTTCCAATGGTGTGATAGGATCATGGTGGCTGTGGTGCCTTATTTTTCGAGCTGCGTCAATGAAGCGGCGCACATAACAAAAAATGCGAAGAATTTTGGTGTAGTTATTGACGAATTTGTGCTCACCGACGATGTCTACTGTATGTTTTACTATTAAGATTGTTTTCTGCCGACGACGTTCCATGATTTCGATGTCGATATTCGATGGTGGTGGTGGCCAATGGTTATGTTCCAGTGTAAGAAACTTAGGGCCGTTAAACCATAACTTGTTTTCAATGAGCTGGTCTACCTTTGCCCCGCGTGACAGTATATCTGCTGGATTCAGCTCGCGTGGGATGTGATGCCATTGATAATTGTTGGTGAGCAATTGAATTTGTGTTACTCGATTGCTGACGAATGTAGTCCATCGCGATGGGTCACCGTTTATCCAGCAAAGAGTGATCATTGAGTCTGTCCAGCAGTGAATTTTGGCTGGATCGTGATTTAGTTTGCTGCACACTGAATCCAACAACTCTGCTAGTGGCAATGCAGCACACAACTCCAATCGAGGGAGACTAATTTCTTTTGTAGGTGCAACTCGAGACTTCGCGCACAACAGCCCCGAACTGGATTTAGTTACCAAATATATTGATGCTCCATATGCCTTTGTGCTGGCATCTGCAAATGCATGAATTTTAGAATCATAATTGAACGGCATTAACCTTGGCACTTGAATATTTTCGATAAGAGGAAGTTTGCCCATGAATGCCTCCCATTGTGTGTGCACGTCAGGAGGTACACTTTCATCCCAATTCAAGCGAAGCTTCCAGAGTTGTTGCAGTAAGACCTTGCACGTGACAATTAGAGGATTGAGTAACCCGAGGGGATCGAAGAATCTAGCGATGTGGGACAGAATGCTTCTCTTGGTGATCCTAGGTGATACTGGTGGTGGTGTATAGCGAAAAACAAAAATATCTTGAGTGGGGGACCACATAAGACCTAAGGCCTTAACGTAGTCGATGTCATCTAGCTGTATGATTTGTTCTCGCTCTGTTTGTGGTATTTCTGCTATGATACGTTGATTGTTCGAGGAGAACTTCCTTAATGGAAATCCCCCATTGCTCAAAACTTCGATCACTTCTTTCTTAATTTTGATGACTTTTTCGACCGTGGACGCACCCGTCATTAGGTTGTCCACATAAAAATCGTTGTGAATGACAGGCGCGCCGATTGGATGGGATGACATGTGCTGAAGTGCTAGTTGCTGCAAACACTTTGTAGCTAGATAAGGTGCACATGCCGTCCCGTAGGTCACTGTTTGGAGCTGATATGTCACGATGCGGTCGGTTATTTCGTCGCGCCACAAAATGCATTGCCACTTCGAGTCTTGCTTGTCAACCAAGATCTGTCGGTACATCTTGGCGATGTCAGCCATCAGTACGAAGGTGTGTATCCTGAACCTGATAAGAATCGAAAAAAGGTCTTCTTGAACTGTGGGACCAACAAGCAGTATGTCATTAAGTGATTTGCCATTTGACGTGCGGCACGATGCGTCGAAAACCACCCGGAGCCTGGTGGTGGTGCTGTCCAGTTTCATCACAGCGTGGTGTGGGATGTAATTTACGAAGGCGCCAGGATGAGGAATGTCTTTTGTCCAACGACTCGTACCTTTCCGTCTGAACCTTCAATTGTTTCTATAACGCGACCCATTGGCCATTTGAATGGTGGATTGTTTTCTTCGGATAACAGAACCAAGTCATTTTTAATTATGTTTGGAGTCGATGATTTCCACTTATTTCGAAATTGTAGCTCTTGGAGGTAGTCTTTACTCCACTGAGTCCAAAATTGTTGTTGATTTCCTTGCATAATTTGATATCGCTTGAGAGTTCCAGTTTTTAATGATTCCAGAGACGGTTCGGGTATGGAGGTTAAAGATCGACCGATAACCAAATGTGCTGTTGTTAATGGGCGAAGATCGTCTGGTGAGCTTGACATGGGCATAAGTGGTCTACTGTAAATCATTGCCTCAGTTTGGCAACAAAGTGTATGAAGTTCATCGAATGTGAGGATATGGGAGCCAATCGTCCTTCTCAGATAATGTATAGCTTGCTTGACCGCACTTTCCCACAGACCACCAAAGTGAGGCGATCTTGGGGGTATGAATTTCCATTCGATAGCTTCCATGGCGCAGGCCGATTGAACATTGTCTGCGTGCTGTTGAGATGTGTGTTGATGAAGAAGTTGCTTTACTTCGCGGTTTGCTCCGACGAATTTTGTGGCGTTGTCGGAGTAGATAATCCGACATTTGCCGCGACGAGAAATGAACCGTTTCAAGGCAGCAATGAATGCATCTGTGGTGAGGTTTGGAACCAACTCCAGGTGGACTGCTTTGGTGCTAAAACATATAAAGATTGCTATATATACTTTAATTGGGGCTTTACCTCTGAGCTTTTGGGTGATGAGCAAAGGGCCACAGTAATCTACTCCAGTTTTCTCAAAGGGCAGCGATCTCACTACTCTGTCTCTTGGCAAATCTCCCATTAATTGCTCTGTCAAAATTGGTCGAAAACGATAACAGGTAATGCATTTGTGAAGTTCGTGCCTGATGGTGTTTCTGGCACCAATTATCCAAAACCTTTCTCGAAGAATGCTGAGTAATGTTTGACACCCAGCATGCATGTGATGCCGATGAAAGTGCATGATAATGGTATAAACGAAAGGGTGCGATTTTGGTAATACGATTTGGTGCTTTTCATCAAAACTTAATACAGAGTTCTTGAGGCGGCCTCCAACTCTAATTACTCCGTTGTGCATGAAAGGTGTTAGTTGCGAGAGTGGTGATTTCCGAGGTACTGGTAGATTTGACTGTAGATTTGTCAGTTCTTCGCTGAATGTGTGATTTTGAATAATCTGGCAGACGGTGAGTAAAGCATTATTCATTTCCAATGGTGTGATAGGATCATGGTGGCTGTGGTGCCTTATTTTTCGAGCTGCGTCAATGAAGCGGCGCACATAACAAAAAATGCGAAGAATTTTGGTATAGTTATTGACGAATTTGTGCTCACCGACGATGTCTACTGTATGTTTTACTATTAAGATTGTTTTCTGCCGACGACGTTCCATGATTTCGATGTCGATATTCGATGGTGGTGGTGGCCAATGGTTATGTTCCAGTGTAAGAAACTTAGGGCCGTTAAACCATAACTTGTTTTCAATGAGCTGGTCTACCTTTGCCCCGCATGACAGTATATCTGCTGGATTCAGCTCGCTTGGGATGTGATGCCATTGATAATTGTTGGTGAGCAATTGAATTTGTGTTACTCGATTGCTGACGTATGTAGTCCATCGCGATGGGTCACCGTTTATCCAGCAAAGAGTGATCATTGAGTCTGTCCAGCAGTGAATGTTGGCTGGATCGTGATTTAGTTTGCTGCACACTGAATCCAACAACTCTGCTAGTAGCAATGCAGCACACAACTCCAATCGAGGGAGACTAATTTGTTTTGTAGGTGCAACTCGAGACTTCGCGCACAACAGCCCCGAACTGGATTTAGTTACCAAATATATTGATGCTCCATATGCCTTTGTGCTGGCATCTGCAAATGCATGAATTTTAGAATCATAATTGAACGGCACTAACCTTGGCACTTGAATATTTTCGATAAGAGGAAGTTTGCCCATGAATGCCTCCCATTGTTTGTGCACGTCAGGAGGTACACTTTCATCCCAATTCAATCGAAGCTTCCAGAGTTGTTGCAATAAGACCTTGCACGTGACAATTAGAGGATTGAGTAACCCGAGGGGATCGAAGAATCTAGCGATGTGGGACAGAATGCTTCTCTTGGTGATCCTAGGTGATACTGGTGGTGGTGTATAGCGAAAAACAAAAATATCTTGAGTGGGGGACCACATAAGACCCAAGGCCTTAACGTAGTCGATGTCATCTAGCTGTATGATTTGTTCTCGCTCTGTTTGTGGTATTTCTGCTATGATACGTTGATCGTTCGAGGCGAACTTCCTTAATGGAAATCCCCCATTGCTCAAAACTTCGATCACTTCTTTCTTAATTTTGATGACTTTTTCGACCGTGGACGCACCCGTCATTAGGTTGTCCACATAAAAATCGTTGTGAATGACAGGCGCGCCGATTGGATGGGATGACATGTGCTGAAGTGCTAGTTGCTGCAAACACTTTGTAGCTAGATAAGGTGCACATGCCGTCCCGTAGGTCACTGTTTGGAGCTGATATGTCACGATGCGGTCGGTTATTTCGTCGCGCCACAAAATGCATTGCCACTTCGAGTCTTGCTTGTCAACCAAGATCTGTCGGTACATCTTGGCGATGTCAGCCATCAGTACGAAGGTGTGGATCCTGAACCTGATAAGAATCGAAAAAAGGTCTTCTTGAACTGTGGGACCAACAAGCAGTATGTCATTAAGTGATTTGCCATTTGAGGTGCGGCACGATGCGTCGAAAACAACCCGGAGCTTGGTGGTGGTGCTGTCCAGCTTCATCACAGCGTGGTGCGGGATGTAATTTACGAAGGCGCCAGGATGAGGAATGTGAACCATGTGGGAAAGCTCTATATATTCCTTCACGAAAGAACAGTAGTCGCTTTGCAAACGTTTGTTACGCTGAAGTTTGGATTCGATGGAAATTAATCGCCTTTGTGCTATATCATAAGAGCTTCCTAGGGACTGTGGCGATTCCTTGAACGGTAAACGAACGATGAATTTGTTAGTGATGGGGCACCTTGTTGTAGACTCTGCGAAGTGTTTTTCACACATAATTTCCTCAGCCGTTAAAGGTTGTTTTTGAGGTGAACTATGCTCCATTAGCCAGAATTTTTCCAAAATTTGATCTAGCGATGATTCTAATGTGAGCGATGATGATTCAGACTGCGTTGCCTCGTTTGCGTGTTGTGATGACCATGAGTTTGATAGTAGGCAGTCTAAACCTACTGACGTGATGTACGATGTAACTAACGTGGCTGATGACAAAAGTGGTGGACTTATCACAGCACCAGCTACCACCCAACCAACCTTTGTTTTTTGAAGTACAGGCAGGTTGTTACCCAATTTGATTTGTCCGACTAACAGCAACTCATAAAATACGCTTGCTCCCAGCAGAATATCAATTGGACCTGGTTTGTGGAACGTCTCGTCGGCAAGGGTGGTATTCCTGGGTATGTTCCAAGCGTCAGTGTCTAGTGGCGCGCGCGGTTGGTACGCCGTTATTGTGTTCATGATGACCGCGTCTATCGTCGAAGAATACATTGTGTGGAGTGCGTGTAGTTCTACCTTGCACAAGAACTGCGATTTTGACCCGCATAAGCCTATGCCACTGATCTCCAAGGGAACTCTTTTGCGAGATACGTGCAGCAGCTAAGCCAAGCGCTCCGTTATGAAATGCAATTGCGATGCGGAATCCAGTAGTGCACGAGCGACAATTTTTGTGCCTGATGAAGTACTAAGTTGAACCAAGGCAGTAGCTAACACAACTTCTTGGCTGTTCTGACAAACCTGCAGTACGGCTGGCGTTGACGTTGGTTTGGTGCTGGTGTTGGTACATGGTGTCGGTAGGTTTAGACTGCCTACTATCAAACTCATGGTCATCACAGTTTATGTTGGAGCTAGAAGCCTTTTTCTAGCTCTGGAATTCCAATGAATAAAAAACTTGAATATAATTTATTTTAACTTTATTAAATTGACAAGAGTTAGTTAATCTTAACGCGTGGGTGGTTGAAACTATAATAATTTCTTTTAATTTTATGTGCAGCTAGCCTAGCGACAGCGAAGATTCTTGAGTGCTGTTTGTTGTTGTATTATGCGACCGGTGGTATGATTTTATGCCGTGCCGAAATATTCATTTTTTATACACGCAATTTTGTATAAGCTCTTGATTAGCGGTACCGTTTATGAAAAACATCAAAAGAAGTTGCTGTTAGGTGAATCGCTGCTAGCGCCCTGCCGTACGCTGCTGCTGCGTTGTTTTAAACCCAGTGATAAATTTTGATGCTTCAATATCCACCCGCCCCTGGGAAGCGATGATTTACAGGATTTTCGATTGGAAGTTTTGCTACCTTGGTGATTGCTCTTTTGTGTGTGCCGTTGGCGGTTTTCACCACAACGACTCGTCCCTTTCCGTCTGAACCTTCAATTGTTTCTATAACGCGGCCCATTGGTCATTTGAATGGTGGATTGTTTTCTTCGGATAACAGAACCAAGTCATTTTTAATTATGTTTGGAGTCGATGAATTCCACTTCTTTCGAAATTGTAGCTCTTGGAGGTAGTCTTTACTCCACTGAGTCCAAAATTGTTGTTGAATTCCTTGCATAATTTAATATCGCTTGAGAGTTCCAGTTTTTAATGATTCCAGAGACGGTTCGAGTATGGAGGTTAAAGATCGACCGATAATCAAATGTGCTGGTGTTAATGGGCGAAGATCGTCTGGTGAGCTTGACATGGGCATAAGTGGTCTACTGTTAATCATTGCCTCAGTTTGGCAACAAAGTGTATGAAGTTCATCGAATGTGAGGATATGGGAGCCAATCGTCCTTCTCAGATAATGTTTAGCTTGCTTGACCGCACTTTCCCACAGACCACCAAAGTGAGGCGATCTTGGGAGTATGAATTTCCATTCGATACCTTCCATGGCGCAGGCCGATTGAACATTGTCTGCGTGCTGTTGAGATGTGTTGATGAAGAAGTTGCTTTACTTCGCGGTTTGCTCCGACGAATTTTGTGGCGTTGTCGGAGTAGATAATCCGACATTTGCCGTGACGAGAAATGAACCCTTTCAAGGCAGCAATGAATGCATCTGTGGTGAGGTCTGGAACCAACTCCAGGTGGACTGCTTTGGTGCTAAAACATATAAAGATTGCTATATATACTTTAATTGGGGCTTTACCTCTGAGCTTTTGGGTGATGAGCAAAGGGCCACAGTAATCTACTCCAGTTTTCTCAAAGGGCAGCGATCTCACTACTCTCTCTCTTGGCAAATCTCCCATTAATTGCTCTGTCAAAATTGGTCGAAAACGATAACAGGTAATGCATTTGTGAAGTTCGTGCCTGATGGTGTTTCTGGCACCAATTATCCAAAACGTTTCTCGAAGAATGCTGAGTAATGTTTGATACCCAGCATGCATGTGATGCCGATGAAAGTGCATGATAATGGTATAAACGAAAGGGTGCGATTTTGGTAATACGATTTGGTGCTTTTCATCAAAACTTAATACAGAGTTCTTGAGGCGGCCTCCAACTCTAATTACTCCGTTGTGCATGAAAGGTGTTAGTTGCGAGAGTGGTGATTTCCGAGGTACTGGTAGATTTGACTGTAGATTTGTCAGTTCTTCGCTGAATGTGTGATTTTGAATAATCTGGCAGACGGTGAGTAAAGCATTATTCATTTCCAATGGTGTGATAGGATCATGGTGGCTGTGGTGCCTTATTTTTCGAGCTGCGTCAATGAAGCGGCGCACATAACAAAAAATGCGAAGAATTTTGGTGTAGTTATTGACGAATTTGTGCTCACCGACGATGTCTACTGTATGTTTTACTATTAAGATTGTTTTCTGCCGACGACGTTCCATGATTTCGATGTCGATATTCGATGGTGGTGGTGGCCAATGGTTATGTTCCAGTGTAAGAAACTTAGGGCCGTTAAACCATAACTTGTTTTCAATGAGCTGGTCTACCTTTGCCCCGCATGACAGTATATCTGCTGGATTCAGCTCGCTTGGGATGTGATGCCATTGATAATTGTTGGTGAGCAATTGAATTTGTGTTACTCGATTGCTGACGAATGTAGTCCATCGCGATGGGTCACCGTTTATCCAGCAAAGAGTGATCATTGAGTCTGTCCAGCAGTGAATGTTGGCTGGATCGTGATTTAGTTTGCTGCACACTGAATCCAACAACTCTGCTAGTAGCAATGCAGCACACAACTCCAATCGAGGGAGACTAATTTGTTTTGTAGGTGCAACTCGAGACTTCGCGCACAACAGCCCCGAACTGGATTTAGTTACCAAATATATTGATGCTCCATATGCCTTTGTGCTGGCATCTGCAAATGCATGAATTTTAGAATCATAATTGAACGGCACTAACCTTGGCACTTGAATATTTTCGATAAGAGGAAGTTTGCCCATGAATGCCTCCCATTGTTTGTGCACGTCAGGAGGTACACTTTCATCCCAATTCAAGCGAAGCTTCCAGAGTTGTTACAATAAGACCTTGCACGTGACAATTAGAGGATTGAGTAACCCGAGGGGATCGAAGAATCTAGCGATGTGGGACAGAATGCTTCTCTTGGTGATCCTAGGTGATACTGGTGGTGGTGTATAGCGAAAAACAAAAATATCTTGAGTGGGGGACCACATAAGACCCAAGGCCTTAACGTAGTCGATGTCATCTAGCTGTATGATTTGTTCTCGCTCTGTTTGTGGTATTTCTGCTATGATACGTTGATCGTTCGAGGCGAACTTCCTTAATGGAAATCCCCCATTGCTCAAAACTTCGATCACTTCTTTCTTAATTTTGATGACTTTTTCGACCGTGGACGCACCCGTCATTAGGTTGTCCACATAAAAATCGTTGTGAATGACAGGCGCGCCGATTGGATGGGATGACATGTGCTGAAGTGCTAGTTGCTGCAAACACTTTGTAGCTAGATAAGGTGCTCATGCCGTCCCGTAGGTCACTGTTTGGAGCTGATATGTCACGATGCGGTCGGTTATTTCGTCGCGCCACAAAATGCATTGCCACTTCGAGTCTTGCTTGTCAACCAAGATCTGTCGGTACATCTTGGCGATGTCAGCCATCAGTACGAAGTTGTGGATCCTGAACCTGATAAGAATCGAAAAAAGGTCTTCTTGAACTGTGGGACCAACAAGCAGTATGTCATTAAGTGATTTGCCATTTGAGGTGCGGCACGATGCGTCGAAAACCACCCGGAGCTTGGTGGTGGTGCTGTCCAGTTTCATCACAGCGTGGTGCGGGATGTAATTTACGAAGGCGCCAGGATGAGGAATGTCTTTTGTCCAACGACTCGTACCTTTCCGTCTGAACCTTCAATTGTTTCTATAACGCGGCCCATTGGCCATTTGAATGGTGGATTGTTTTCTTCGGATAACAGAACCAAGTCATTTTTAATTATGTTTGGAGTCGATGATTTCCACTTCTTTCGAAATTGTAGCTCTTGGAGGTAGTCTTTACTCCACTGAGTCCAAAATTGTTGTTGAATTCCTTGCATAATTTGATATCGCTTGATAGTTCCAGTTTTTAATGATTCCAGAGACGGTTCGGGTATGGAGGTTAAAGATCGACCGATAATCAAATGTGCTGTTGTTAATGGGCGAAGATCGTCTGGTGAGCTTGACATGGGCATAAGTGGTCTACTGTTAATCATTGCCTCAGTTTGGCAACAAAGTGTATGAAGTTCATCGAATGTGAGGATATGGGAGCCAATCGTCCTTCTCAGATAATGTTTAGCTTGCTTGACCGCACTTTCCCACAAACCACCAAAGTGAGGCGATCTTGGGGGTATGAATTTCCATTCGATACCTTCCATGGCGCAGGCCGATTGAACATTGTCTGCGTGCTGTTGAGATGTGTGTTGATGAAGAAGTTGCTTTAGTTCGCGGTTTGCTCCGACGAAATTTGTGGCGTTGTCGGAGTAGATAATCCGACATTTGCCGCGACGAGAAATGAACCGTTTCAAGGCAGCAATGAATGCATCTGTGGTAAGGTCTGGAACCAACTCCAGGTGGACTGCTTTGGTGCTAAAACATATAAAGATTGCTATACATACTTTAATTGGGGCTTTACCTCTGAGCTTCTGGGTGATGAGCAAAGGGCCACAGTAATCTACTCCAGTTTTCTCAAAGGGCAGCGATCTAACTACTCTTTCTCTTGGCAAATCTCCCATTAATTGCTCTGTCAAAATTGGTCGAAAACGATAACAGGTAATGCATTTGTGACGTTCGTGCCTGATGGTGTTTCTGGCACCAATTATCCAAAACCTTTCTCGAAGAATGCTGAGTAATGTTTGACACCCAGCATGCATGTGATGCCGATGAAAGTGCATGATAATGGTATAAACGAAAGGGTGCGATTTTGGTAATACGATTTGGTGCTTTTCATCAAAATTTAATACAGAGTTCTAGAGGCGGCCTCCAACTCTAACTACTCCGTTGTGCATGAAAGGTGTTAGTTGCGAGAGTGGTGATTTCCGAGGTACTGGTAGATTTGACTGTAGATTTGTCAGTTCTTCGCTGAATGTGTGATTTTGAATAATCTGGCAGACGGTGAGTAAAGCATTATTCATTTCCAATGGTGTGATAGGATCATGGTGGCTGTGGTGCCTTATTTTTCGAGCTGCGTCAATGAAGCGGCGCACACAACAAAAAATGCGAAGAATTTTGGTGTAGTTATTGACGAATTTGTGCTCACCGACGATGTCTACTGTATGTTTTACTATTAAGATTGTTTTCTGCCGACGACGTTCCATGATTTCGATGTCGATATTCGATGGTGGTGGTGGCCAATGGTTATGTTCCAGTGTAAGAAACTTAGGGCCGTTAAACCATAACTTGTTTTCAATGAGCTGGTCTACCTTTGCCCCGCATGACAGTATATCTGCTGGATTCAGCTCGCTTGGGATGTGATGCCATTGATAATTGTTGGTGAGCAATTGAATTTGTGTTACTCGATTGCTGACGAATGTAGTCCATCGCGATGGGTCACCGTTTATCCAGCAAAGAGTGATCATTGAGTCTGTCCAGCAGTGAATGTTGGCTGGATCGTGATTTAGTTTGCTGCACACTGAATCCAACAACTCTGCTAGTAGCAATGCAGCACACAACTCCAATCGAGGGAGACTAATTTGTTTTGTAGGTGCAACTCGAGACTTCGCGCACAACAGCCCCGAACTGGATTTAGTTACCAAATATATTTATGCTCCATATGCCTTTGTGCTGGCATCTGCAAATGCATGAATTTTAGAATCATAATTGAACGGCACTAACCTTGGCACTTGAATATTTTCGATAAGAGGAAGTTTGCCCATGAATGCCTCCCATTGTTTGTGCACGTCAGGAGGTACACTTTCATCCCAATTCAAGCGAAGCTTCCAGAGTTGTTACAATAAGACCTTGCACGTGACAATTAGAGGATTGAGTAACCCGAGGGGATCGAAGAATCTAGCGATGTGGGACAGAATGCTTCTCTTGGTGATCCTAGGTGATACTGGTGGTGGTGTATAGCGAAAAACAAAAATATCTTGAGTGGGGGACCACATAAGACCCAAGGCCTTAACGTAGTCGATGTCATCTAGCTGTATGATTTGTTCTCGCTCTGTTTATGGTATTTCTGCTATGATACGTTGATCGTTCGAGGCGAACTTCCTTAATGGAAATCCCCCATTGCTCAAAACTTCGATCACTTCTTTCTTAATTTTGATGACTTTTTCGACCGTGGACGCACCCGTCATTAGGTTGTCCACATAAAAATCGTTGTGAATGACAGGCGCGCCGATTGGATGGGATGACATGTGCTGAAGTGCTAGTTGCTGCAAACACTTTGTAGCTAGATAAGGTGCTCATGCCGTCCCGTAGGTCACTATTTGGAGCTGATATGTCACGATGCGGTCGGTTATTTCGTCGCGCCACAAAATGCATTGCCACTTCGAGTCTTGCTTGTCAACCAAGATCTGTCGGTACATCTTGGCGATGTCAGCCATCAGTACGAAGGTGTGGATCCTGAACCTGATAAGAATCGAAAAAAGGTCTTCTTGAACTGTGGGACCAACAAGCAGTATGTCATTAAGTGATTTGCCATTTGAGGTGCGGCACGATGCGTCGAAAACCACCCGGAGCTTGGTGGTGGTGCTGTCCAGTTTCATCACAGCGTGGTGCGGGATGTAATTTACGAAGGCGCCAGGATGAGGAATGTCTTTTGTCCAACGACTCATACCTTTCCGTCTGAACCTTCAATTGTTTCTATAACGCGGCCCATTGGCCATTTGAATGGTGGATTGTTTTCTTCGGATAACAGAACCAAGTCATTTTTAATTATGTTTGGAGTCGATGATTTCCACTTCTTTCGAAATTGTAGCTCTTGGAGGTAGTCTTTACTCCACTGAGTCCAAAATTGTTGTTGAATTCCTTGCATAATTTGATATCGCTTGATAGTTCCAGTTTTTAATGATTCCAGAGACGGTTCGGGTATGGAGGTTAAAGATCGACCGATAATCAAATGTGCTGTTGTTAATGGGCGAAGATCGTCTGGTGAGCTTGACATGGGCATAAGTGGTCTACTGTTAATCATTGCCTCAGTTTGGCAACAAAGTGTATGAAGTTCATCGAATGTGAGGATATGGGAGCCAATCGTCCTTCTCAGATAATGTTTAGCTTGCTTGACCGCACTTTCCCACAGACCACCAAAGTGAGGCGATCTTGGGAGTATGAATTTCCATTCGATACCTTCCATGGCGCAGGCCGATTGAACATTGTCTGCGTGCTGTTGAGATGTGTTGATGAAGAAGTTGCTTTACTTCGCGGTTTGCTCCGACGAATTTTGTGGCGTTGTCGGAGTAGATAATCCGACATTTGCCGCGACGAGAAATGAACCCTTTCAAGGCAGCAATGAATGCATCTGTGGTGAGGTCTGGAACCAACTCCAGGTGGACTGCTTTGGTGCTAAAACATATAAAGATTGCTATATATACTTTAATTGGGGCTTTACCTCTGAGCTTTTGGGTGATGAACAAAGGGCCACAGTAATCTACTCCAGTTTTCTCAAAGGGCAGCGATCTCACTAATCTCTCTCTTGGCAAATCTCCCATTAATTGCTCTGTCAAAATTGGTCGAAAACGATAACAGGTAATGCATTTGTGAAGTTCGTGCCTGATGGTGTTTCTGGCACCAATTATCCAAAACCTTTCTCGAAGAATGCTGAGTAATGTTTGATACCCAGCATGCATGTGATGCCGATGAAAGTGCATGATAATGGTATAAACGAAAGGGTGCGATTTTGGTAATACGATTTGGTGCTTTTCATCAAAACTTAATACAGAGTTCTTGAGGCGGCCTCCAACTCTAATTACTCCGTTGTGCATGAAAGGTGTTAGTTGCGAGAGTGGTGATTTCCGAGGTACTGGTAGATTTGACTGTAGATTTGTCAGTTCTTCGCTGAATGTGTGATTTTGAATAATCTGGCAGACGGTGAGTAAAGCATTATTCATTTCCAATGGTGTGATAGGATCATGGTGGCTGTGGTGCCTTATTTTTCGAGCTGCGTCAATGAAGCGGCGCACATAACAAAAAATGCGAAGAATTTTGGTGTAGTTATTGACGAATTTGTGCTCACCGACGATGTCTACTGTATGTTTTACTATTAAGATTGTTTTCTGCCGACGACGTTCCATGATTTCGATATCGATATTCGATGGTGGTGGTGGCCAATGGTTATGTTCCAGTGTAAGAAACTTAGGGCCGTTAAACCATAACTTGTTTTCAATGAGCTGGTCTACCTTTGCCCCGCATGACAGTATATCTGCTGGATTCAGCTCGCTTGGGATGTGATGCCATTGATAATTGTTGGTGAGCAATTGAATTTGTGTTACTCGATTGCTGACGAATGTAGTCCATCGCGATGGGTCACCGTTTATCCAGCAAAGAGTGATCATTGAGTCTGTCCAGCAGTGAATGTTGGCTGGATCGTGATTTAGTTTGCTGCACACTGAATCCAACAACTCTGCTAGTAGCAATGCAGCACACAACTCCAATCGAGGGAGACTAATTTGTTTTGTAGGTGCAACTCGAGACTTCGCGCACAACAGCCCCGAACTGGATTTAGTTACCAAATATATTGATGCTCCATATGCCTTTGTGCTGGCATCTGCAAATGCATGAATTTTAGAATCATAATTGAACGGCACTAACCTTGGCACTTGAATATTTTCGATAAGAGGAAGTTTGCCCATGAATGCCTCCCATTGTTTGTGCACGTCAGGAGGTACACTTTCATCCCAATTCAAGCGAAGCTTCCAGAGTTGTTACAATAAGACCTTGCACGTGACAATTAGAGGATTGAGTAACCCGAGGGGATCGAAGAATCTAGCGATGTGGGACAGAATGCTTCTCTTGGTGATCAACTGGTTTGCTTAAGATAAAGTTGCAGCTCTGTTCGTGGCATTGACAGGGCCAGCAGCCGAAATCCTACAGACGATTCTCGAAGGAGAGCGGAACAACTATGAAGCATTGATGGCCGCTGTCGAGAGACGTTATGGAAGCGAGCATAGAAAACAAATATACCAAATTGAGTTGCAAACCGTCACCAAAGAGCGAATGAGACTTTGCAGGAGTTTTCTCGGATGTTGAAAGATTGGCTCATCTCGCAAATGCAGACGCACCCGTGGAGGGTTAAAATACAGATGGTTAAAATCCAGAGTTTTATAAATGGCATACGGGACGTGGAAACGAAGCGAGCTACATACGCAAACCCAAAGCTGACATTTGCTGAAACGGTATCACATGCATTGACTCAGGAAACTGCCTCCCTATTGAGTAAACCAGCATATAAGGCTCATCGTGTGGAAGTAGAAAGACCAGAGTGGGTAGACACAATTTTGGAAGCATTGAAGGGTACGCAGTAGAATAATAATGATGCAGCCAAATGCTTTAATTGTGGAAAGCCAGGGCACATTGCGCGTTATTGCAACACCAACCCTAACAATTCCAACATTGTGGGTGGTCGTAAACGCAGGGCTGAAAGAGATGATCAGATCTCCAATACCAATCAATCGTTAAACTAAAGCGAGTCAGCGGCAAGGGGCGACAGCTGGCTCCCTCAATTGAATGCCCCATAATCTCTATCTCACAAATTGGAAGAAGGTCAAACAATCTGACTGTCGGAGGACATGTGGATGGAAAGGAACGTTTATTGACTGTAGATACGGGTGCATCCTATTCCATCATTCGATCAGATTTAGTCAACAAGAAGATAAGACCATTGCTTGGAGCAAGATTACGTACAGCCACGGGAGAGGATACCCAGATAATTGGAGAAGTAGCATGTGAAGTAGCAATTGGGAACGTCACAGTACTACAAAATTTTATAGTGACAGAGATTGTTGATGAAATCATAATTGGAGTGGACTTCTTAATCGACCAAGGCATCAAGATCGATATGCAAAGCAAGACGATGCGATATAAGAACATGGATGTGCCACTTAATTTCGGCTACGAGAGAGGCTAAAGCAGTAAACGAGTGCTGGTGGAAGAGAGTCAGAAAATACCACCAAAAATCCGAAGCAGTCATCTGGGCAAAGGTTGATGGCGATTGTGGGACAAACAAATTGTGGGTTGTCGAAGCAGCAAACAAATCAGCACTGAGCATACTTGTAGGAAAAGCCCTGGCTATGATAAAACAAGATGGATATTCCGGTAAGAGTACTCAATGAGTTCAAGTCACCACACAAACTGACCAAAGGAGCTATTTTGGGAAGATGCCAAGAGGCTGAAGGAGTTATTAACTGTGAACAGCTCCAGGAACACGTTTCATCTGGTAATACTGATCTTTCAAATGACATCACGGCATGGACGCAGGGGCAAGAGGAAGCCTATCAGAGTAAGGCAAAATAACTGCTCCTAAAGTACGCGAACATATTTGACCAGGATGGTTCCAAACCAGACCGCACCAACGTTGTGAAACATCAAATTGACACTGGAGATGCGAGGCCGATCCGTCAAGCTCCACGTAGTGTTCCACTGGTGAAGCGGGAAGTTGTGAGTCAAATCATACAAGAAATGAGCGACAACGGCGCCACCGAACCATCAGCTAGCCCATGGAGCTCACCGGTAGTACTTGTAAAGAAGAAGGATGGAAAAATGAGGTTTTGCTTGTACTACCGGAAGTTTAATGACATTACGAAAAAGAATAGCTACCCATTGCCAAGAATTGACGACACTCTGGACTCGCTATCTGGTACGAAATGGTTTTCCACACTGGACTTGAAAAGCGGCTACTGGCAAGTTGAGGTGAAGGAGGGAGATAAAGAGAAAACAGCCTTCAGTGTCGGTGATGGTCTTTGGCAATTTAGAGTGATACCTTTTGGACTTTGTAATGCACCAGCTACTTATGCGAGACTCATGGACCAGGTACTGAAAGGTCTACATTGGAAAACATGCTTTTTGTACCTGGACGACATCATCGTATTGGGAAGAACTTTAATGAACATCTTAAGAACTTGGAGGAAGTTTTCCAGAGAATAGCTAGCGTTGGTTTGAAGTTAAGTCCCAAAAAGCGTGCGCTGTTTAAAAACGAAGTAAATTATTTGGGTCACAAGGTAACGACAAAGGGCATCTGCACTGCGAACGAAAAGATAGAGGCTGTAAAGGATTGGCCAATACCACAAAACCTACATGAATTGAGAAGTTTCCTGGGGCTGTGCACATATTACCGCCAATTTGTACCAAATTTTTCCAGCGTAGCCCATAGCCTCCATGAGCCTACAAGACAAAATAAAGCTTTTGAATGGAAGAAGGAGCAAGAAGTGGCTTTCCAAACATTGAAGAAGCGGTTGTGCACTGCCCCAATGTTAGCATACCCGATTCCAGTAGCAACATTTATTCTAGATACAGATGCGAGTGGATATGCTATAGGAGGCGGTTTATCGCAACTGGTCGATGGACAGGGGAAGGTAGTTGCATATTACAGCCGTTCGATTGGGAAACCGGAGAGGAACTACTGCGTTACGTGGAGAGAGCTGCTGGCATTGGTAGAGTGCATTAAACATTTTCACAAACACCTCTGCTGCCAGCGATTCCGTGTGAGGACAGATCACGCAGCGTTAAAATGGCTTCTGCAGTTCCGTAATCCGGAAGGACAATTGGCACGGTGGATCGGGCGACTACAAAGCTATGACTTTTCCATTGAGCATCGAAAAGGAAGTACCCATGGAAATGCCAATGCAATGTCACGAAGACCATGTAGTTTGAAATGCAAGCACTGTTCAAAGGCCGAGGCTAAAGAAGACATTATAGATGTCCGGCTAATGACTATAACGTGTACGGATGAATGGGACAAGGTACAACTAAGAAAGTGTCAGCTAGAAGATACAGATCTGTCACATGTTATGCAAGGGCTCGAAAGAAACGGAAGACCAATCAGAGAGGAAACGTCAGCAGAGAGTCCCATGGCGAAGTCATATTGGGCACAGTGGAACAGTTTAGAATTGATATCCGGTTGCTTGCATCGAGTATGAGAGAGTGAGGATGGTCAAAGAAAAAAGAAACTGATAGTTGTTCCCAGAAAGAGGATTCCTGACGTGCTCAGCGAGCTGCATAATGGTCCAAGCGGAGGTCATCTTGGAATCACGACGACGCTCGAGAAGATTAAACAGAGATTCTATTGGGTTGGTTGCCGTCAGTCGGTCACTGAGTGGATTTCGAACTGCGAGGTTTGCAGCAGAGCGAAACGGCCCAAAACCCGAAGTCATGGACAGATGAAGCAATATATCTCAGGTGCGCCATTTGAAGGCATCGCTATGGATGTTGCAGATCCATTTCCTACTAGCAACTGCGGAAACAAATATGTACTGGTAGTTATGGATTATTTCAGCAAATGGCCAGAGGTATAACCAATCCCAAATCAAGAAGCGGAAACAGTAGCAGGAGTGTTTATAAACAATTGGGTTGCAAGGTATGGTGTACCAATGGAGTTACATTCTGACCAAGGCAGGAATTTCGAATCAGCTGTGTTCCAGGAAATGTGTAAATCATTGGGCATTCGAAAAACACGGACAACTGCATTGCATCCTCATCCCGATGTTATGGTGGAACGATTCAATAGAACATTGGAGGAGCACTTAAGGAAAGTAGTGGACAAGTTCCATAAAGAGTGGGATACCCGCATACCATTATTCTTGATGGCTTACCGATCCGCAGTGCATGAAACCAAACCCCTGCAAAAGTAATTTTTGGCAATGACCTTACACTGCCAGCTGATTTGAAGTTTAGGATAGATGCCGATGCGGAGAGAAATGCCAAGAAATCCAATGGTGATTTGCAAGAAGAGCTGAGAGAAATACACGTTCTAATAGGGCAACGAACAAAGATTATGAGTGACAAGATGAAAGCCAGATACGATAAGGCAATTAATTCGGAAGCTTTTCAGGAAGTAGATTTGGTGCTGTTATACAACCCACAACGAAAAAAAGGTTTGTCCCCGAAATTCCAGTGTAATTGGGAAGGCCCATACAAAGTTGTAAAACGGATCAACGATGTAGTGTACCGCATAAAACCATCGGTAAACCACGAACCAAAATGAAAGTGGTCCATTTGGAAAGACTGGCAGCGTTTAGATCGAGAGATTTGTCTGATCGGGACGATCAGACTTAGGTGGAGGGTATTGTTAAGAATATTAGCAACACTAAGGGGTACTGTCATCTCTAAGTCGATGCTAAGAGTGACTTGTATGCACATCCATAAATCAATCATTATATATCTACATAAACAAATCAATCATTATGTCTACACATATGTACGACCACGCAGTGGAGAAGCAACGCACAAACACCTGCAGATATCTTCTCTGAGATGCTCCCAGAAGTATGCAATTTTAATTGAGGAAGTGTCGCTCACAAATACACGCGCATATGAGAGCATTGCATTTGCATTATTAAATATTGGAGTTATTTATTCAACAGTTTAGTGATTCGAACATAGCAGAAGGTTGCAAATAAGAGGATTTGCAGTAAATTCGTTGCAATACTTATATATTGCTTGTGTATTATACCCGTTATGTATTTTGAATTTGTAATGAACATATACGTTTGCGATTGTAAGTGTGTAAATAAAAAATTAAAATTTGGGTACATTCCCTTTTAAAAAACCAAAACATTTTAATAGCAATACATCGTCACTCTTATCTTTGCCAGTATACCTTGCATGTACTAGCAATAAAGAGGAATTACATATGGTCGACTTAGAGTGCAAACCTGCTAAGAAACTATCTTAAATTTTTATTGAAATCCAAGGAAGTAAATGCAATATAAAGTTGGTTCGCGTGGAGAATATCCAAAATATGATGCTACGGTTTTACCTTACTACATCAAAATTAAGCCTTTGTCAAAAATAGTACTTAGCAGGTTTACATTCGTAGCTGACGAGCTGTACATAAGTATACATACGTTTAAAACATATTAATAAACTTAGATATAATTATGACTTTCCAACCGATTTGATGTAAAGTTTTAGTTCTGTTTTTACCGTATTTCTTAAAAGACGTTCAAAAGTTCCTAAGTAAATATGATTTTATATATTTTAACGGGAACTGTAATATTAATATGACTCTATATTTTGTGGGCAGGTAGACAACATTACAAGCTAATTTTTAAGTTACCAGGACCTCTGGGCTATCCCTTGTGGGAATGGCTCTTCGGCTAATGAACAGAGAAGGTAAATTTATTAAATTATCAATATCGTAACACTTGTGGCCATACTTAATTGAGTTCTATTAAAACGTAGGTATTTAATCCTTCCTTAAAGATTTTGTGTTACGTCTTTTTTGATTCGAATAAACTAAAGCTCAATAATAATTTATACACTATATACACAAAGAAAGTTGTTTGTTTATATGCAGCTTATGTACTCCGAGCGACTCTGCCGACTTTATTCAAATATGCAGGATAGCTTCACATCACCCCGGATAGTATTCCTGTGAAGTCAATTTCCGATCTATTCGAACAAATTCTATTCATGATTTGATTTGCCTGAAATTTAATATATACTGCTAACCCTTTGCTTAAATAAATATTCACGACAACTTTTTTTCCGGGAAAAGCACCTGGGACTGCGGCTGGAACTGTAACTGGAATTGAGAATAAAGGATGGAGAAGAATAAGAAGAACTAGAGAGAAGAGAAAAGAAGGAAGGAGAAAGAGATAGAATTAGACCAGGGGTCCCCAAAATGAAAACTGTGGCTGTGTGAGTAAAACTAAAATCATCTTATTGGTGGTGGTTTAGTTGTTGATGAAAAATCAATGAGGTAGAACGTATGCACGAATGTTTGTTAACACACAAAAAGTAATTCGTAAATATGCCATATAAATACTACTTTATTGCTTGAGTGTAAAGAAAAATGTAAACAAAATAAATTGCTAACATTAAACCATTCTGCGCATGAGCGTTTGTTTGCAAAATATCTTTTCGCAAATGCGCAAATAAACAATAGCATCACCCGATGTTGCTACTCTGCTTGTTCAGCGATAACTAAAGCCAAATAAAGACGAATGATAATAATAATACCTGTTAAGTGACGCCAATAATTATTCAACTAAATGGTGACCCCTGAATTAGAGGAAGATAGGGATAGATGGAGCGAAAAAGAAGTGAGAGAAAAGACGGAGAGGGAGAAAGAGAAAGGCGGAGGGAGGAGTAAATAAAAGGGGGGAGTGGGGAGGGAGAGTAAGAGGGAGAGAGAGTAAGAGGTAAACACTTCTTAAGAGTTATGCAAATAGACCAAAGTTAGGGCAGAACAACGTCTGCCTGTCTGCTAGTCCATATATAAATTCCCGCACCCTTTTTACGGTCATACTATAGCTCTAGGGTAGTGGTCGACAAAAATTTACATGTAAATGTATTAATGAGAGCTGGAGCATGAGCGTCCCAGCAGGAAACTAAATTTAAAACGGCAAAGTGCATTTATGAACATTTATTCAACAGTTTTATCAAACTTTTTGGATCATATGATCTTTGATTTAGAAATATATTGAAACATTACCAAGTCCCTTAACTCATCGCGTTGTAGTCGCTTCGAAAAGAAACCGATATTTTGTTATTTAAATTCATATGAAGCTTGACACGGCCAATAGCGCAAAGATAGTGGCGATCACTCGCTTAAAACATCATATCTTCTAAACTAATACGGGTTTCGCAATCAGAGAAAAAATAAGTGTCTGACTCAAAAACAAACACACAAAGATACATTCGTGTTAGTTTTTTTAAGTTACTTTCAACATTCTATGGACCAGAAACAAATTTTTTTGGCTCTTTTTGGAATTTATGTTTTGCGTCATAAAACCAATCCAGCTATCAACATTTTTTGAAATTTACGTTTTGCGTCATAAAACCAATTAACCAACCAAATTTCATTAGCTTAGCGGTATTCGTTTTTGAATTATCTCATTTTTTCCATTTTTCTAAATTTTCGATATCGAATTCGCTCATTTCCAATACCAATCTATTCTGGATAAAGATATCTCAATATTTGCTCATCAAGTTTTTTTTTCGATACTGATGATTTTGATATATGGAAGTCAATATCTTTCTCGATTCCTTTATACCTGCACAACCAACCGTTATTCAATCAAAGTTATAATACCCTGTACAAATACAGCTTGATATAAAAAAGCATTACGATATTCCAATGACATAAAAAATTCAAAAGAAAAGAATGTAAGGCGCGATAACCTCCTAAGAGATTTTAGGACGAGCTTATCTTCCAATTTACGTCGTGGTTCTTTTAATTTTTCCTACAAATTTGCGGTTGGGACTTACATGATTTATGCCGAATGCGAACGGCATCTGCGAGGCAGATGAGTTTCCATCGAGAAGCTTTTCATTGCAGAAATACACTCGGAGTGCTTGCCAAATCACTTCCGAGGGTCGACCTTGATTAGAAAAACTTTTTTCTAACTGAAATATTTGTTTCTGAATTTTGATATTAGTTTGTCCGGGAGTTGAACGTAGGACCCTCGGTGTGGAAGGCGGAGCACGCTAAAAACAACTCTAGTGGTTAGCTATATGATCTAATCTAATAAAGTAGCACAGAATTAGGTGATTAAGCGAAATTTGAAATTTTTCCCATTTCTTGTTATAATGCCACAAAATACGATTGGTACAAAACTATTTTTCGCTAAGATTTAACTTATTATTTTTGCTTACGACCCTTTTTAAAGTCATTTATATAAAAGTAGGCGAGGTCCTTAACCAATCTTATCCATTTTTACTAGAAATATTTCCTGCTATAAGGAAAGTATATGTACCCAATTTTTCTTCGAGTTATGGCTGCCGAAACAGTGAAAATTGCTTAGACAAAAAAGGGGCATTGTCACACCCATTTTCAAAATTTTTAGTGTTTTCCAATTTAATGTTATAACTCATTTTAGAAAGTAAAATTCTATTGATATAAAGCTCTTTTTCGCTAAGCTTATTTTATTCGTGTACGACCTTTTTAAAAATCTTTTATAGAAAAGAGGGCTTGGTCCTTAACCGATTTCGTTAATTTTTCTTCAAAGCATTCCTTATAGTAAAGGCAACCTCTCTGCCGAATTTTGTTATGATAGGTTTAAAGATTTTTGATTAATAATATTTGTAAAATTGATTTTATCACAAGTGGGTGGTACGAGCTGTACAGAAGTAAACATATGTTTAAAACATATTAATAACATAGATATAATGATGAATTTCCGTGTGCCTACAACCGATTCGATGTAAAGTTTTAGTTCTCTTTTTACCGTATTACTTAAAAGACGTCCAAAAGTTCCTAAGTAAATATGATTTTTTATATTTTAACGGGATATGTAATATTAATATGGCTCTATATTTTGTGGACACGTAGACAATATTATAAGCTAATTTTTAAGTTACCAAGGGGCTATCCCCTTGTGGGCATGGCTCTTCGGCTAATTAACAGAGAAGGTAAATTTATTAAATTATCAATGTCGTAACACTTGTGGCCATATTTAATTGAGTTATACTAAAACGTTGGTATTTAATCCTCACTTAAAGTTTTTGTGTTACGTATTTTTTGATTCGAATAAACTAAAGCTCAATAATAATTCATGCACTACGAGCAACCCGCACCTTGTTTCACACAGGTTGCAATGTTTAAAATTAGTAATTTGTTGTTGCATTTTGAATGAATGGTTCAATTAAAAAATAAAGATAATTCATAAAAAAATGAAGTCCAAAGCGAAGTTAAATATATATTCATACATATTAACTGTTCATATTCAGTTAGTTTTTATTTTCTTTCTTATAAAATTTCATTGTATAAGTTAACAAGAAGTACCATCCAAAAACTTGTGCTACCTTCCCATATGTAATTTTGGGTTGAAAGTAAGGCCAAACTGTTGCTGGGTTATAAACGCAAAAACGTAACTATCATTAGCTAATAATGATATTAGTACCGCGAGCAAAGCACAAAAAAAACTTCAACGGTATTATCGCCTGATGACAATAGGAAAGGGCATAAAAAACTCCAACTGAATTGTTGCTGCACACAAAATGAAGACAAACGCGAATACCTAGTAAAGTGGACTTTGGTCACCAAAGCCATCCCCATAAAAAATACGAAAAAACAATTGATTTAGAGGAAAAACCCAAAGCTCGATGTATTTTGGCAAACGGTAGCAGTTCAGCAGATCATTAAGTAACCGTACCTTGAATACGCTAGTCGCTCGATGGAAATACATGATTGATAAAAGGAAGTCGTTTTGATATATGTAAATCAAGATAATATATGTATAATAATTGCAAGTCGCTTTCCTATAAATCGAACGGAGAGCTATTTTATTTGGCGCCCAACTAGAAGGCTTTTAGAAACAAAAGGATCATAGGGCCCCTGAGAAGCTGCTAAGAACTATCATCAAATCATTGCTGAAAACAAAGGACCATAGGATCCTCGATTAAATTAATACAATTGTAAGTGATACTTCAAATATTGGTTAAGTGGATTTAAAAAAAAAAAAAAAGTTTTGTATTTTTGAATCAGTGCACTAAAAGTTATTTTACGTGTTTAAAAACGGTGTTCTACAAAATCTTAAAAAAACAAAAATTCCTCATTTTAATTTTGTTCCAAAAATATAACTCACGTGCATTTCTTATTAGTGCTTTAAAAAAAGACTTTATAGGAAGTTAAAAGAAGCGCTAAATACCTTAAAATTAGTTTTTGTCATATGATTGCGACGTTAAAATCCTGTAGGAATTAGTGAGTTGCACTAAAGTTTCTTAAAGTCCTTTATGAAAACTGTAACTCAAATACTTATATGTAATTGATATAATAAATAGTGCATTTTTAGAAGCACGTGCTACGACAATATTAAGCTAGTCAGATTTATAATACAATTAAGCTAAAACTCAACAACTTTTCCAGTTTGCATTAATATAAATCTACAAACCAAAGGGCATCTTGTGGGAGCTGTTCGCTTCGACATTTATGATAAAATTTCAAATTTTATAGAATTGATTTTGTTGTGCTGTCGAGAATTTTTAAAGTTCAGATATCTCTCGTGCATTTCAAATAAAATAAATTGTATTATTTTGTAAACCAAGTCTCTAATTGAGAGGTTGATTTATAAATGAAATTGTTTCTTAGCAGAGAGCAAGTGCTAGAAATCGCTAATACGTCTAATGAACATACTGGGCAGGAGCTTGAAGAACAGATACCACGTCTAACTTTAGCCGTTAACCGGTTGGGACCACCCAGTGTGGAACCGCTTTTACCAGTTTCCATAAACCCATTAATCGAACAGAACAATGCCAGCTTAGACTTAATTAAATCTATGCCTGAATTTAAAGGCGAATCTTCCACGTACCCGGCTTGGCGAAGTGCGGCCGAGTTTGCAATGACCTACCACAAGGAGGGCTCGGAGAAGTATTATTTAGCCATGGGTATCTTTAGAAATAAGATAGTGGATTCTGCCAACACTACTCTCGCATCATTTAATACTGTTCTAAATTATAAGGCAATCATTTCTAGGTTCGATCAAACTTATGCTGATAAAAGGCATTATACGTAATGGAAAATGAGCTAAGTATTTTGAGACAAGGTAATTTGTCCGTTGCAGAATACTACAACAAGATAGATAAGCAACTATCTTTAATAACCAATAAGCAAATTATGACTCATAGTGGAAATAGTGATGTTATTGCAGCTCTTAATGATCGTGCCAGGGAGAATGCATTGCGCGTCTTCATATCTGGGCTTTGTCGCCCTATGTGTGACATACTCTTTTCAGCAAGGCCGAAAGATCTTCCATCTGCTCTTGCACATGCGATATGACTTTGCGCAAGCATTCGCAATGGGTAACACATTAAAATCTAACAAATCAAAAGCACCACTGTCACAATACCAAAAACGTCCCTATTCTAATGTTACGCCTATGCCAACTCCTATGGAAGTTGATAATAATTCATCCTTTTACAGACAACGTAATCATTCCAACTATCCGAATGTGCCACAGCATCCGCATAGCACACATTTTTCTAAGCCTAATATTTACACATATACACAGAATCCAAATTCGAACCAGCAAGTGGCGTATAAACGAGCTGGGGAGCAATCGAATTCCGACCGAGTACCAATTCAAAAGGCTCAGAAAATTAACTTTATGCCAGATGAATTAGAATATTTTTCAAATAATGACAACATAGGGTGTAAGGGTGAAGCGCGTGAAGGTGTCGAGTGTAGGGATTGCTACAAACGTGAATATGATCCACACAATGGTTATTTTAGTCTCGAAGAGGGAGATGATATTGAAGATAAGTATGACGTAATAAATTTTTTAAACTAAATCCGCTCCTGCCGTATATTACTAAAACAACTAGAAACGGGCAGGAGCTTCGTATTTTAATTGATACAGGTACGTCGAAAAATTATATAAAAAATTTTTCATTTCTCCAAGGTGTTAAACTTTTAGAAAAGCCGTTCCGTTTGAAGTCTATTAATGGTACGAATATCATTAATAAAAAATGCTTAATTAATATTCTAGACCAAACCTCAACATTTTACTTACTTCCAAATTGAAATATGTTCGATGGTATCATAGGGTATGAGTTTCTGAGGAAAATTAAAGCAAATATCGTCACTGACAGAGGGTGTTTACTTTATCAGAATGGCAAAGTTAAAGTATAACATCTCTCAAGTGACCAGGTCAATTTAATAACAATAGATACCGACTCAGTTCCATCTAGTTTTGAAGCTCAATTTCGTCAGATAATTAACACCAATGTAACCGCTTTTGCTGATCCAGATAGAAGAATTCGTACAACTACTAACGAACCAATATACAGTAAAAGTTATCCGTACCCTATTTCAGTGGCTCCGTTTATTAACAAGGAAATTGAAACACTTCTCAAAGATGGCATTATTAGAAATTCATGCTCGTCCTATAATTCATCAGTTCCCGTGGTATCAAAAAAGGGCCTCGATGAGAATGGAAAGCCGAAGTTGCGAATGGTGATAGACTTTAGGAAGATCAATGAAAAAACTATCCCTGATCGATACCCCAAACCCGATAATTACGCAATTTTGGCTAATTTAGGAAAATCCAAATACTTCACTACTTTAGATCTCA
This sequence comes from Eurosta solidaginis, assembly GCF_040869045.1. Lineage (NCBI taxonomy): Eukaryota > Metazoa > Arthropoda > Insecta > Diptera > Tephritidae > Eurosta > Eurosta solidaginis. The sequence continues at coordinate 143,811,593 of NC_090319.1, read as the reverse complement.
AGTCAGGTTTTCACCAAATTATCATGTGTGAGGAGGATATGCAAAAAACGGCGTTCAGCATTAATAATGGAAAGTACGAATTCTGTCGGTTGCCTTTTGGATTGAGAAATGCGCCCAGCATATTTCAAAGGGCTATAGACGACGTTTTACGAGAAGGTATAGGAAAATTGTGTCATGTTTATGTGGACGATATAATTATTTATTCTCCCGATGAAGAGCCTCATTTAAGAGACATAGATAATGTTCTTAATAAATTAGAGAAAGCGGGGATGAGAGTATCACCTGAAAAATCAAAGTTTTTCAAAACGGAGGTAGAGTTTTTTGGTTTTTTAGTATCCGAAAGGGGTATAAAACTTGTCCAGATAAAGTGCACGATATTATTAATTACCAACCCCCTAAAACCCTTCGAGCATTACGGTCGTTCCTCGGCCTATCTGGATACTATCGACGTTTTGTAAGAGACTATGCTGCTATAGTCAAACCTCTGACTGCATATCTTCAAGGTGAGAATGGGAACGTCGGTGCACATAGGTCAAAAAGCGTAAAAATCGTTCTCAGCTCAGAAGCACTCCAAGCGTTTGAAAAGATAAAACAGGTGCTAGCTTTCGACGACGTTTTACTACAATATCCGGATTATAGCCGACCATTTGAGCTAACAACCGATGCTTCGTGTAGTGCACTTGGTGCGGTTTTATCCCAAAACGGTCGCCCAATCACAATGATTTCACGAACACTATCAGCTTGTGAACAAAACTATGCAACCAGTGAACGTGAGCCTTTTTGCGGATGTGTGGGCACTGAAAAGACTTCGGCATTATTTATACGGAATAAAAAACATAAATATTTTCACAGATCACAAGCCACTCATATTTGTCATTTCGGATAAGAATCCGAATGCCTAAGTGAAAAGATGGAAAGCCTTTATAGAAGAATTTTCACCTACATTTCACTAAAAACTTGGAAAAGATAACAAAGTTGCAGATGCGCTCTCCAGACAATACTGTCACAACTTGAATTCTACTGAGAAAAGCGAAAGTGTTCACAGTGAGGAGTCTTCAACTCATGTCATTAAATCTGTTAAATGTCCCATTAATCAGTTTAGAAATCAGATAGTGTTATCTGAATCAAACACATTCAGTAAAACCACGAAGATCCTTTTTCAAAAACTGGTTAGGCATACAATCTTTTTCGACAACACCGCAAACCTAATTCAGTGTCTTAAATCTGTTATTAACCCCAACGTTACCAACGGTATTCACTGTGACCTCCCGACTTTGGCATTGATACAAAATACTCTAAAGTTAGCATTTCCAGGCGTTCAATTTATCCATACCGAAATTCTCGTCATAGGCTTAGTCAACAAAGACGACCAGTTAGAAACAATAGCAGCGGAACACAACCGTGCTCATCGTGGTTTGTACGAAAATTTCCAACAATAATCTCGAGAATATTTCTTTCCAAAAATGAAAAAAATGTTGCAAGCGATGATTGCAAATTGTAAAATATGCCTTGAAAATAAATACCAGAGGAAACCACCTGATCCTGGAATAGGTAAAACTCCTATCCCTCACCTTCCAGGAGAAATCCTTCACATGGGTATTTTTATGACCGGTAAATACCATTTTCTAACATGCGTTGATATTTTATCCAAGTTTGCTATAGTTAAACCCATTACATCTAGATCCTCAATTGACATTAAATATGCCCTGTTGGAAATTTTACTGACATTCAATAATACCAAAACAATCGTTTCTGACAATGAAAAAGCGTTTCATTCAGATCTAGTTAAGAGCTTACTAAGAGACAATTTTTCTATCGAGCAATTTTGTATACCCGCTCTCCACAGTGAAAGCAATGGCCAGGTGGAACGGTTTCACTCCACCTTGCTAGAAATATCGCGTTGCATAAAAGAGCAACAAAAAAATATACGAAACGGTTGATTTAGTTTTGTTGGCGACACCTAAGTATAATTGCAGTATCCACTCTGTCATCAATGCGAAGCCAACCGATGTATTTCACAATTGCTCGAGAGAGGAACTGGCCATAGTAAGACAAAAGTTGATGGAAGCCCAACAAAGAGTTTTGAGCAGAAATAACCTAGGAAAAAAATTAAACAATTATCAACCCGGGGAAAAGGTTTTTTGAAAGCGAAACAAAAGACTTAGAGGTAAGCTAGATAGGATTTATGTTGAGAAGGCTATTGAAAAACACCTCGACACCACAGTATCAATCGACAGAAAAAAAATCCACAAGAGCAACCTTCGGAAAGAAATTTTACCAGATGTGAAACTAATTATTTTAAAAATGCATGAAACGGCTATTGTTATTGTTATTATAATATTCCACAAGCCAATTTTGAATTATTACAAAACTACTTAAGAAAACAAATTTCAATTGTTGTTAATTGTATGTAGATTGTTAATTGTATGTAGATTAAGCACTAGTCTATATATCTAAATATTTACATTTATTCTAAATTGTAAAGTCGATCGGATATGCAAACAGAGTTAATCCATCTTGCCAATGAAGCATAAATGATCTCATAAATGACATTGCCCCGAACTTTATGACATTCCGAACCGGAACGTTTCGAGCTTAACAAGGGGGATAGTTAACAAGAGGCACCATCCAAAAACTTATGCTACCCTCCCATATGTAATGCTGGGTTGAATGTAAGGCCAAACTGTTGCTGGGTTATAAACGCAAAAACGTAACTATCATTAGCTAATAATGATATTAGTACCGCGAGCAAAGCACAACAAACCTTCAACGGTATTATCGCCTGATAACAATACGAAAGGGCATAAAAAACTCCAACTGAATTGTTGCTGCACACAAAATGAAGACAAACGCGAATACCTAGTAAAGTGGACTTTGGTCACCAAAGCCATCCCCATAAAAAAATACGAAAAAACAATTGATTTAGAGGAAAAACCCAAAGCTCGATGTATTTTGGCAATCGGTAGCAGTTCAGCAGATCATTAAACAACCGTGCCTTGAATACGCTAGTCGCTAGATCGAAATACATGATTGATAAAAGCAAGTCGTTTTGATATATGTAAATCAAGAAAATATATGATTAATAAATGCAAGTCGCTTTCTTGTAAATCGAACGAAGAGATATTTTATTTTATACAATGTTTGCAGCTTTTCCATCAGGAGCCAAAACATATAAATAATTATAATCTTTGTTTGCTACACGGGATAGAGCTACATATAATGTGTGAAAAACTTAGCTCTTAGGTCCAAACCGGCTACCACACCACAACCAGTCAAAATTGAACACTCAGTCAAAGCTTATTATGAAAGCTCGGCTCAAAAACTTATTTAAATCATAACAATAAATTATTATTAAAATATTAAATTGCATGGATGAAAGTTAAGGAAAAATTATCTTAATTAATTGTTTTCACGGCGGCCACCGTGGTGTGATGGTAGCTTGCTCCGCCTATAACACCGTATGCCCTGGGTTCAACTCCCGGGAAAAGCAACATCAAAATTTTAGAAATAAGATTTTTCAGTTAGAAGAAAATTTTTCTAAGCGGGGTCGCCCCTCGGCAGTGTTTGGCAAGCACTCCGGGTGTATTTCTGCCATGAAAAGCTCTCCGTGAAAACTCATCTGCTTTGCAGATGCCGTTCGGAGTCGGCATAAAACATGTAGGTCCCGTCCGGCCAATTTGTAGGGAAAATCAAGAGGAGCACGACGCAAATTGGAAGAGAAGCTCGGCCTTAGATCTCTTCGGAGGTTATCGCGCCTTACATTTATTTTATTTTTTATTTTTTAATTGTTTTCATTTCCTCTCTTTTCCTTTCTTTTACTTTTCTCTTTTCCTTTTTCCTTTCCTTTCGCAGTGTATGGCACTTACCTTTTGCAATAATATTGATAAAAAAAGCTCACTTTTGTTTTGATTTTAAATCAAATAAAATAAATTATTGGCACAGTTTAAACAACTTACGTACAAAATTTAATGTGAAAATTCGTGAAAACCAACCGTTCTTTCTAAAATGACTCCTTTAGGGCTGTCAAAAAAACATTAAAAATGGATACTCATTTAATTTGTCTTTACGATCACCATACAAATTAGCATAAAAAATATATTGAAGAATTAAATCTCCTAAGTGCACAAATATTATCATATACATGCAAAAATACCAAAAAATTAAATTTTTGTTTAAGAATTTTAAGGAAATTTTCAATATTAGCCGTGTTTTTTTTTACACGCGTATACGCTTCGTTTGCGCTTGAAAAAAAAACGCCTATCCTCGCTTAGATAATTCTTAGGAGTCCCATCTAGCGGCAGTGGCTAAACAACTAGCTTCAGCACAGGGTGGAGACACAACCCTCTGTTGTATTTCTGTGTATAACATATAGCTGAATCAGTTATCATAAATAGTGGACGCGCATAGAATTAGTGCAGAGGACGAAACATAGACACATATTTCAATTACATCTGAGTGTAATGCGTATTGAAATTTAGTAGTGTTGTATTATTGTATTGTATTTTATTAAACATTTTCTAGATGCATACTTATTAACCTAAGATTACAATATTACATTAAATAATTTTAAATTACTATGCAGCATAGGAAAAGTATATGGCATTTTTATACTCAGTTCAGCAGAGCTCACAGAGTATATTAACTTTGATTGGAAAACGGCTGGTTGTACAGGTATAAAGGAATCGAGATAGATATAGACTCCCATATATCAAAATCATCAGGATCGAAAAAAAATTTGATTGAGCCATGTCCGTCCATCCGTCCGTCCGTCTGTCAGCCCGTTAACACGATAACTTGAGTAAATTTTAAGGTATCTTGATGAAATTTGGTATGTAGGTTCCCGAGCACTCATCTCAGAACGATATTTAAAATTAACGATATCGGACTATAACCACGCCCACTTTTTCGATATCGAAAAATTCGAAAAATATAAAAAGTGCGATAATTTATTACCAAAGACGGATAAAGCGATGAAACTTGGTAGGTGAGTTCAACTTATGATGCAAAATAGAAAATTAGTAAAGTTTTGGACAATGGGCGTTGAACGGCCCACTTTTAAAAGAGGGTAATTTTAAAGTTTTGCAAGCTGTAATTTGGCAGTCGTTGAAGATATCATGATGAAATTTGGCAGGAACGTTACTCCTATTACTATATGTATGCCTAATAGAATTAGCAAAATCGGAAAACGACCACGCCAACTTTTAAAAAAAAATTTTTTAAAGTCAAATTTTAACAAAAAATTTAATATCTTTACAGTATATAAGTAAATTATGTCAACATTCGACTCCAGTAATGATATGGTGCAATAAAATACAAAAATAAAAGAAAATTTCAAAATGGGCGTGGCTCCGCCCTTTTTCATTTAATTTGTCTAGGATACTTTTAGTGCCATAAGTCGGATGAAACACGGTAATTGGATTGGTTTATTGACGCAAACTATAACTTTAGAAAAAAACTTTGTAAAATGGGTACCATATTAAGTAGAAGAAAATGAAAAAGATCTGCAGGGCGAAATAAAATACCCTTGAAATCTTGGCATGAATACTGTTCGTGGTATTACATATATAAATAAATTAGCGATATCCAAGAGATGATGTTCTGGGTCACCCTGGTCCACATTTTGGTCGATATCTGGAAAACGCCTTCACATATACAACTACCACCACTCCCTTTTAAAATCGTCATTAATACCTCTAATTTGATACCCATATCGTACAAACACGTTCTAGAGTCACCCCTGGTCCACCTTTATGGCGATATCTCGAAAAGGCGTCTACCTATAGAACTAAGCTCCACGCCCTTTTAAAATACTCATTAACACCTTTCGTTTGGTACCCATATTGTACAAAAGCATTCTAGAGTCACCCCTGGTCCACCTTTATGGCGATATCTCGAAAAGGCGTCCACTCCCTTTTAAATACCCATTAACCCCTTTCATTTGATACCCATATCGTACAAACAAATTCTAGAGTCACCCCTGGTTCATCTTTATGGCGATATCTCGAATCGGCGTCCACCTATGGAACTAAGGGTCACTCCCTTTTAAAATACTCATTAACACCTCTCGTTTGATACCCATATTATACAAACGCATTCTAGAGTCAGCCCTGGTCCACATTTATGGCGATATCTCGAAAAGGCGACCACCTATAAAACTATGGCCCACCCCCTCATAAAATACTCTTTAATACCTTTCGTTTGATACACATGTCATACAAACACATTCCAGGGCTACCCTCGGTTCGTTTTCCTACAAGGTTATTTTCCCTTATCTTGTCACCATAGCTCTCAACTTAGTATGTAATGTTCGGTTACACCCGAACTTAACCTTCCCTACTTGTTTATATTAAAGTTTAACATAGTTCTAAATGCCAGTCCTAGCTTTGGTATATTGATTTGTGTGGGGTGTACAAAAATAAAAATATCATAAAGAGTTTAAGTTATACATTAAATTAAATCATCAACGATATGAAAGAGAATCAATACTAAATATTTGCAGCTTCCTAAGGTAGGTACGGTTTATAGGGTCGTCCTCAGCATCGTTTCTAACTCGAAGCATCGAACTAATTTTCTGTGTAGCAATTTCAGACTTGTATTTAAAGTTTGTTGCTTAGCAGTCCATATAAAGTTTAAGCGTAAATGTATATAGATGTGAAAAAAACTCAGTTATTATTAACTCTTCTTTAAGAAATCGATAGTCGGGATACAACCTCTGTGTAGAATATAAGTCAATGTACACTTTTGATACGAATAAAAAATATTTTTTTATTAATACATTAAAACTATATGGTTAATTGGGGGCTCAACTCAATTTTCAATGTATTTTCAACCGAAAAGAAATCTATTTTGCTAAGTGTTTCTATATTGTGCGGCAAGCGTTATCTGAATTGCTTTATTAATTTAATTATGAAGTCGCGACATATATTACGTATCTTTCTTTCAATGAATTCTTCTATAAATTTATGTTATTTTTTAATTCGTATATATTCTTCAAAGGTATAATGAAAACAAGGTACGGGAGGTACACATTTATTATAATCTGAAGTTAAAGGGTCGATTTCCTAGAAGGTTACACTATGCTGTTGCACAAGCTGGAAAGCAAATATACAACCGCAGGACACAGTTTATCGATTAAAGTTTTTGTTATCAATTGAGTACTAAGTTGCCACATCATACATAATGAAACAAATAAAATAAAACTTCGACACATATAAAACACATTACAAATTTCACAGCTAAACACAAAAAAAAAACGGGCTAGATCTGGCTCCAAAAGCACCAAAATGGCAACACCTAAGGTCTAGGCATTTCGCGAACATGTGTTCGAGAACAGTTGTATCTCATGCTTGGTTACCCAGCTACATATATTCATGTATACTTGTAGTTTATGCTTTTCTTTTAGCCACGTGCATGCGTATGTGTGAGTACAACTTGTGGTCTTAACTGCAGGCTACATATATGTATGTGAAATATCTGTTCGCTTCCAGCTGCTGGTTATGTGTGTGGAATGTTCTTCGTGCCCTTGTACATAAGTGTCTTTGCTTGCTGTTTTTTGTTGTTGTGATTATTTACTAACAGCATAGTGATGCTAATATTCGCCACAATATGAATGATATACCCTTTACGTTTAATTAAATTTTTCTTCTTTGTTCGCTTACAAAACTCTATTATTAGTTTATTAAAAAGGGAATCTTAACTATTAAGGGATTTTGAATTATTTTCGGTACTCAATTTAGTTTTTGACAATTAATAAATAAAAAATAAATGCAGGGAGGCATAACCTCCGAAAGGATTTTGGGCCGAGCTTCTCTTCTCTCGACATTTTCGACAATTATAAACCCGAACTTCGGCAACTAAATACATATATATTTCACAGACAGATGAGTTTCAAAGATGATAATAAAACAAGTAAGGAAGTCTAAGTTCGGGGGAAACCGAACGTTACATACCCAGCTGTACACTTGAAATGCTGTTGTTGTTTGTTTTGTGTGCTTAATATTGTTACAAGGCTGCACAATAATACATATACGTATGGTTCTATTCTGAACTAATTTTCGTTTTAAAGAAGCAAAAAGGATACAGAGGCTAACACCAATGACCTTGAGCGGGTAATAATGCAATTTTTCTTCAGATATGGGGCTTTCCATACTGTTTATTTTAAAATTAAAATATAAAAGAACAATAAACATAAACACGCAAATACCATTGCACTAAAAAGCGGTATAACAAAAAAAGGGAGGGTTATTAACGAAATTTTCCAACTTTTACTAGAAATAGCTTATTACCTGCATCTACGTACTTTTAAAATAAAATAAATGTAAGGCGCGATAACCTCCGAAGAGATCTAAGGCCGAGCTGCTCTTCCAATTTGCGTCGTGCTCCTCTTGATTTTCCCTACAAATTGGCCGGACGGGACCTACATGTTTTATGCTGACTCCGAACGGCATCTGCAAGGCAGATGAATTTTCACTGAAAGCTTTTCATGGCAGAAATACACCCGGAGCGCTTGCCAAACACTTCCGAGGGGCAACCCCACTTAGAAAAATTTTCTTCTAATTAGGGTGAGAACGCAGGGCATAGGGTGTGGTAGGTGGATCACGCTACCATCACACCACGGTGGCCGCTACGCACTTTTACAAAATCTTTTATATAAAAAAAAGACGATTTAACCGATTAGTCCATTTTTACGAAAACATTTCCTGTTAAAAGGCATACATGAGCACCAAATTTTTCGTCGAGTTATGGCTCCAGAAACGTTGGAAAATGCATTGTAAGAAAGGGGCAGTGCCACGCCCATTTTTCAAGATTTGAAATTTTTCCCATTTCTTGTTATAACGCCACAAAATACGTTTGGTACAAAACTATTTTTCGCTAAGATTTAACTTATTATTTTTGCCTACGACCCTTTTTAAAGTCATTTATATAAAAGTGGGCGTGGTCCTTAACCAATCTTATCCATTTTTACTAGAAATATTTCCTGCTACAAGGAAAATATGTGTACCCAATTTTGTTACGATATGTAAATTTTTCTTCGAGTTATGTCTCCCGAAACATTGAAAATTGCTTAGACAAAAAAGAGGCGGTGCCACACCCATTTTCAAAAATTTTAGTGTTTTCCAATTTAATGTTATAATTCAATTTAGAAAGTAAAATTCCATTGATGCAAAGCTCTTTTTCGCTAAGATATAGCTTATTATTTTCGTCTACGACCCTTTTAAAAATATTTTATTCAAAAGTGGGCGTGGTCTTTTATCGATCTCGTCAATTTTTTCTAGAAATATTTCCTGCTATAGGGAAAATTTGTGTACCCAATTTTATTACGATCTGTTAATTTTTCTTAGAGTTATGGCTCCCGAAACATAGAAAATTGCCTAGTCATAAAAGGGGCGGTGCCACGCCCGTTTTTTTAAATTTTAAGGTTATCCTATTTGTTGTCATAAACCCACTTGGGTAATGAAATACCATTGAATTAAAGTTTTTTTGCAAAGATATAGCTTATATTATTCGTCCACGACCCTTTTAAAAATCTTTTATATAAAAGTGGGCGTGGTCCTTAACCGATTTCGTACTTTTTTCTTCAAAGCATTACCTATAGTAAAGGCAATCTCTCTGCCCAATTTTGTTACGATAGGTTTAACGATCTCTGTTTTATGATTAATAATATTTGTAAAATTGATTTTATCACAAGTGGGCGGTGCCAGGCCCATTTTAAAAAAATTTTATCAAGAGCCTCAATATCAGTCCACACGTCAAATTTCAACATTCTAGGTGTATTATTTACTAAATAATCAGGTTTCTTGTGTTTTCGAAAATGTTATATATATAAAAAGTGGACGTGGTTGTCATCCGATTTCACTCATTTTCAATACCAATCTATTCTGTGTCCAGATAAGCTTGTGCACCAAATTTGGTAAAGATATCTCAATATCTACTCAAGTTATCGTGTTAAGGGACAGACGGACGGACGGACATGTCTCAATCAAATTTTTTTTCGATACTGATGATTTTGATATATGGTAGTCTATATCTATCTCGATTCCTTTATACCTGTACAACCAACCCTTATCTAGTCAAAGTTATAATACCCTGTGTACAAGTACAGCTGGGTATAAAAATCTCTCTGAACGTATTTACCCTGCAGCAAATATGAGGGACAGTGAGCAAAGCGACAATTTTGTACAAGAGGTTTAATGACTTATCTCAGAACTGGTGCTATAATTCTACGTTAGTTCGGAACTGTGCGATTCGCTGCAGGGATGTAATTATAAATTTCTGCACGATCATCAATTTCTTTCCTCCAATAAGTGTGAAATATTCATCCTGAATGGGTTATATATGAATTTGGGTCTATAATAGCCGTGGTTTTTTTTACACGTATATACGTACACGCTTAAACTTTATATGGACTGTTAAACTCTTCTGAAGTTGCATGCGCAGATGCAACTGAAATATGTGTCTATGTTTATCCTCTATGTATTATCTCTACAAATGTTGTGTGTCCTATATTCACCGGAACCGATTCAGCTATAGGTTATACACTATCGCCAACAGAGGTTTGTGTCTCCTAAACATTATCTAAGTGAGGATAAGCTTTTTTTACCAGCAAACGTAGACGTATAAACGTGTAAAAAACAATTCTAATATCAATACAAAATTTGCTCTTAACATAAATGCACATACATATGTATACATTCTTATATATTGCTTGTGCATTATACCCGTTATGTGTTTTGAATTTGTAATGAACATATATGTTTGCGATTGTAAGTGTGATAAATAAAAAAATTTAAATTTGGGTACATTCCCTTATAAAAAACCAAAACATTTTAATAGCAATACATCGTCACTCTAATCTTTGCCAGTATACCTTGCATGTACTAGCAATAAAGAGGAATTACACATGGTCGGCTTAGAGTGCAAACCTGCTAAGAAACATACACAAATTTTACATGGCACACAGAAAACTATCTTATATTTTTTTTGAAATCCAAGGAAGTAAATGCAATATAAAGTTGGTTCACGTGGAGAATATCCAAAATATGATGCTACGGTTTTACCTATGCAGATAAAGCAGTATTTTCTGCTCCACCAAACTACATCAAAATTAAGCCTTTGTCAAAAATAGTACTTAGCAGGTTTACATTCGAAGCTGACGAGCTGTACATAAGTATACATATGTTTAAAACATATTAATAAACTTAGATATTATGATGACTTCCCGTGTGTCCGCAACCGATTTGATGTAAAGTTTTAGTTCTGTTTTTACCGTATTACTTAAAAGACGTCCAAAAGTTCCTAAGTAAATATGATTTTATATATTTTAACGGGAACTGTAATATTAATATGGCTCTATATTTTGTGGGCACGTAGACAATATTACAAGCTAATTTTTAAGTTACCGGGACCTCTGGGCTATCCTCTTGTGGGAATGGCTCTTCGGCTAATGAACAGAGAAGGTAAATTTATTAAATTATCAATATTGTAACACCTGTGGCCATACTTAATTGAGTTCTATTAAAACTTTGGTATTTAATCCTTCCTTAAATATTTTGTGTTACGTCTTTTTTGATTCGAAAAAACTAAAGCTCAATAATAATTTATACACTATATACACAAAGAAATTTGTATGTTTATATGCAGCTTATGTACTCCAAGCGACTGCCGACTTTATTCAAATATGCAGGATAGCTTCACATCACCCCAGATAGTATTCCTGTGAAGTTAATTTCCGATCTATTCGAACAAATTCTATTCATGATTTGATTTGCCTGAAATTTTATATATACTGCTAGCCCTTTGCTTAAATAAATATTTACGACAACTTTTTTTCCGAAAAAAGCACCTGGGACTGCGGCTGGAACTGTAACTGGAATTGAGAATAAGGGATGGAGAAGAATAAGAAGAATTAGAGAGAAGAGAAAAGAGGGAACGAGAAAGAGACTGAGAAGGAGATAGAACTAGACCAGGGGTCCCCAAAATAAAAACTGCGGCTGTGTGAGTAAAACTAAAATCATCTTATTGGTGGTGGTTTAGTTGTTGATGAAAAATCAATGAGGAAGGACGTATGCACGCATGTTTGTTAACACACAAAAAGTAATTCGTAAATATGCCATATAAATACTACTTTATTGCTTGAGTCTAAAATTTAAACAAAATAAATTGCTAACATTAAACCATTCTGTGCATGAGCGTTTGTTTGCAAAATATCTTTTCGCAAATGCGCAAATAATCAATACCATCACCCGATGTTGCTACTCTGCTTGTTCAGCGACAACTAAAGCCAAATAAAGACGAATGGTAATAATAATACCTGTTAAGTGGCGCCAATAATTATTCAACTAAATGTTGACCCCTGAATTAGACGAAGATAGGGATAGATGGAGCGGAAAAGAAGTAAGAGGAAAGACGGAGAGGGAGAAAGAGAAAGGCGGAGGGAGGAGTAAATAAAAGGTGGAGAGTGGGGAGGGAGAGTAAGAGGTAAAAACTTCTTAAGAGTTATGCAAATAGACCAAAGTTAGGGCAGAACAACGTCTGCCTGGTCTGCTAGTCTATATATAAATTTCCGCACCCTTTTTACGGTCATACTATAGCTCTAGGGCAGTGGTCGGCAAAAATTTACATGTAAATGTATTAGTAAGAGCTGGAGCATGAGCATCCTAGCAGGAAATTAAATTCAAAAGGGCAAAGTGCATTTATGAACATTTATTCAACAGTTTTATCAAACTCTTTGGATCATATGATTCTTGATTCAGAAATATATTGAAATATTACCAAGTCCCTTAACTCATTGCGTTGTAGTCGCTTCGAAAAGAAGCCGATATTTTGTTATTTAAATGAACACGAAGCTTGACACGTCCAATAGCGCAAAGATAGTGGCGATCACTCGCTTAAAACATCATATCTTCTAAACTAATACGGGTTTCGCAATCAGAGAAAAAATACGTGGCTGACTCAAAAACAAACACACAAAGATACATTCGTGTTAGTTTTTTTTTTAAGTTACTTTCAACATTCTATGGTATTTTTTGCAGACCAGAAACTATTTTTTTTGGCTTTTTTTGGAATTTGTGTTTTGCGTCATAAAACCAATCCAGCTACCAGCATTTTTTGAAATTTATGTTTTGCGTCATAAAGCCAATTAACCAACCAAATTTCATTAGCTTAGCGGTATTCGTTTTTGAATTATCTCATTTTTTCCATTTTTCTAGATTTTCGATATCGAATTCGCTCATTTTCAATACCAATCTATTCTGGATAAAGATATCTCAATATTTGCTCAAGGTATCGTGTTAGCGAACGGACAGACGGACGGACATGGCTTGATCAAGTTTTTTTTCGATACTGATGATTTTTATACCGGCACAACCAACCGTTATCCAATCAAAGTTAAAATACAAGTACAGCTGGATATAAAAAAGCATTACGATATTCCAATGACATAAAAAATTCAAAAGAAAAGAATGTAAGGCGCGATAACCTCCGAAGAGATTTTAGGACGAGCTTATCTTCCAATTAGTTTTTCCTACAAATTGGCGGGACGGGACCTACATGATTTGTGCCGAATCCAAACGGCATCTGCGAGGCATATGAGTTTCCAATGAGAAGCTTTTTATGGCAGAAATACACTCGGAGTGCTTGCCAAATCACTTCCGAGGGTCGACCTCGATTAGAAAAACTTTTTTCTAACTGAAAAAACCTATTTCTGAATTTTGATGTTAGTTTGTCCGGGAGTTGAACGTAGGACACTCGGTGTGGAAGGCGGCAAGCTAAAAACAACTCTAGTGGTTAGCTATCTGATCTAATCTAATGAAGTACTTTGGTAGCGCAGAATTAGGTGATTAAGCGAAATTTGACCATTTTAATGAGGTACCACCCAGCTCACCATGGATTTATAAGCTGGCGTGGCGAGTAAAGGAAAACCCAACCGAGAAATGGCACACCGAAAACAACTATTACTATCTTATATAACAAGTAAGGAAGTCTAAGTTCGGGTGAAACCGAGCATTACATACCCAGCTGTTGAAATGCTGTTGTTGTTTGTTTTGTATGCTTAATAGTGTTACAAGGCTGCGCAATAATTGGGGATTTCCATACTTTTTATTTTAAAATTAAAATATAACAGAACTATAAACATAAACACACAAGTCACATTGCACTGAAAAGCGTTATTATAAAAAAAGGGCAGGGTTATAATGAAATTTTCCAACTTTTACTAGAAATAGCTTATCACCTGCATCTACGCACTTTTTCAAAATCTTTTATTTAAAAGAAGGCGATTTAGCCGATTTAGTCCATTTTTACTGAAAATATTTCCTGTTAAAAGGCATACATGTGCACCAAATCTTTTGTCGAATTATGGCTCCAGAAACGTTGGGAAATGCATTGTAAGAAAGGGGCAGTGCCACGCCCCTTTTTCAAGATTTGAAATTTTTCCCATTTCTTGTTATAATGCCGTATTTTGTGATTGGTACAAAACTATTTTTCGCTAAGATTTAACTTATTATTTTTACCTACGACCCTTTTTAAAGTCATTTATATAAAAGTAGGCGTGGTCCTTAACCAATCTTATTCATTTTTACGAGAAATATTTCCTACTATAAGGAAAATATGTGTACCCAATTTTGTTACGATACTTATGTAAATTTTGCTTCGAGTTATGAATCCCGAAACAGTGAAAATTGCTTAGACAAAAAAGGGGCCGTGCCACACCCATTTTCAAAATTTTAGTGTTTTCCAATTTAATGTTATAATTCAATTTAGAAAGTGAAATTCTATTGATACAAAGCTCTTTTTCTCTAAGATATAGCTTATTTTATTCGTCCACGACCTTTTTAAAAATCTTTTATAGAAAAGTGGGCTTGGTCCTTAACCGATTTCGTTAATTTTTCCTTAAAGCATTCCTTATAGTAAAAGCAAACTCTGTAACGAATTTTGTTACGATAGGTTTAAAGATTTTTGATTAATAATATTTGTAAAATTTATTTTATCACAAGTGGGTGATACGAGCTGTACAGAAGTAAACATATGTTTAAAACATATTAATAACTTAGATATAATGATGAATTTCCGTGTGCCTACAACCGATTCGATGTAAAGTTTTAGTCTTTTTACCGTATTACTTAAAAGACGTCCAAAAGTTCCTAAGTAAATATGATTTTGTATATTTTAACGAGATCTTTAATATTAATATGGCTCTATGTTTTGTGGACATGTAGACAATATTATAAGCTAATTTTTAAGTTACCAAGGGGCTATCCCCTTGTGGGAATGGCTCTTCGGCTAATGAACAGAGAAGGTAAATTTGTTAAATTATCAGTATCATAACACTTGTGGCCATACTTAATTGAGTTATACTAAAACGTTGGTATTTAATCCTCACTTAAAGTTTTTGTGTTACGTATTTTTTGATTCCAATAAACTAAAGCTCAGTAATAATTTATGCACTACGAGCAACCCACACCTTGTTTCACACAGGTTGCAATGTTTAAAATTAGTAATTTGTTGTTGCATTTTGAATGAATGGTTCAATTAAAAAATAAAGATAATTCATAAAAAAATTAAGTCCAAAGCGAAGTTAAATATATATTCATACATATTAACTATTCATATTCAGTTAGTTTTTATTTTCTTTCTTATAAAATTTCATTGTATACAATGTTTGCAGCTTTCCCATAAGGAGCCAAAACATATAAATAATTATTATCTTTGTTTGTTACACGGGATAGAGCTACATATAATGTGTGAAGCACTTAGCTCTTAGTGTAGCATTATGCGTTATGCCCACCTATGCAATATATTTGTGGCATTATGTATTATGAACTTCTATGCCAATGCATTTTTTATGAACCTGCCACACGCAGTCATAGTGCAGTCAGATTACAATATTGTGCTACATAAATTATATTGACCCGACACAGCGGGAAGTCGACATCAATTGAATGCCGAATACGAAACCCATGTCATTTCAGACCTTCATAGTTTTGCTCAGTTAGTCACGCCGGTCAATGCACGTGCCGATCGGAATGTCTAATTGTCAGTGTCCGTTTGTCAATGTGAATCACCAAAATATTCACACACAACAATTGTACATTGTTTCTTTTTTCAATGTGAATCACCAAAATATTCACACACAACTATTTTACGTGGTTTACATAAATAGATCAATGAAGTAATCTGACTTTGCATACCAATATTACAAATGTACATATTTTTACTTTGTTAGTGTTAGTATAAATATATATGTGTAGGTTAAGAAATTATTTTATCCTGGGTCCGGTAAGAATTAAAAGGATTTCTTTGGGGAAGGCTACCCGTGGTAGGTCCCGATTGAATTGGTTGACGCGGCGGTTGACTGTTTTGCCAATAGTGTGAAAGGGTAGGATTAACCCCCATAGGCACGACTACATCCTGACGTCCTGCTTCGCTTCTCCGATATTGCGGATAATTTTGGGTATTGTGCTGAGCTGTCTGCTGCAAAGTCCCCAAAGATCGTTCACTCCTATTGAAGAAGGATTGGGCAAATGAAGACCTTGCTTGATTGGCTTCCAGCTCTTGTGTAAGAGCTAAAGCCGCAGGGATGTCAGTAGGCCTCGAGGAAAACAAAACATCACATAAAGTTCTGTTAAGTCCCGAAATAACCACTCGCAGTGCGTCCTGGTGATACTTTTGATTTAAAGTGCTTATAAGTTCAGAATTTCCGTTATAGGTCATCACTGTTTTATTTACAAGAAGTGTTAATTTACGCTCCACGTCGTCATAGAACTGTAAAATATTTTTGCCACCCTGTCTTAATGTCAACATTTCCTGTTCAATCATATGGGCTGGGCTCTTTTCAGAGTATGTAAAGTCCAGCCTGGCCATAATCGCCTTAAAATTTAAAACAGTATTAAAGGATGCAAGGACAGCATCGGCTGCCTCGGTAACCTTATTCCTGATTATAGCCACTGCTTGATAGTGACGAGAACTGCCGTCATAGGCTTCACATAATTTGTTCGACACGTATCGTGGAATCAGGAAGTGACTTTATGAGTGAATCATCACACTGGACGTTTCCTGTAATTGTTACAGGTGAATATTCTACAACTGCAGCTGGGGTCGTTTCCAAAGCCGCAAGTCTGTTAGTAAGTGTGTCAAAACCAATCCAATCAAACAAAAAACAAATAAAAAATCTCCGATTATGTCCTCAGCAAGGATCTGGCAAGACGGTATTGGCCTCCCCTTTCAACCAAGCAAACCAAACGAGCACAACCTTTTTTGTCAAACAATCGGACTATACCAATTTATTAAATTGAACAAAAATTTATAGATTATTTCTTTAGTATTGTTTTTATTGTTTTAAAACTCGTTTGTCAATTAATCGGCTTACATCAATTTTTCAAACTAAACAAAAATGTATAGATCACTTCTATCTTGTGCGAAAATAATGTGTGGGTAGCTGCCCTTGGTATTGACATAGCACATCTTGTTATTGTGCAGGTGGATCAGGGTTGAGTCTAGAATTTGTTTGTACGATATGGGTATCAAATGAAAGGTGTTAATGAGTATTTTAAAAGGGAGTAATCCTTAGTTCCATAGGTGGACGCCGTTTCGAGATATTTCCATAAAGGTGGACCAGGGGTGACCCTAGAATTTGTTTGTACAATGTGGATATCAAACTGAAGATGTTAATGAGTATTTTAAAAGGGAGTGATCTTGAGTTTCATAGGTGGACGCCGTTTCGAGATATCGCCATAAAGGTGGAACAGGAGTGACCCTAGAATTTGTTTGTACGATATGGGTATCAAATTAAAGATATTAATGAGGGTTTTAAAAGAGAGTGGTGGTAGTTGTATAGGCGGTCGCCTTTTCGAGATATCGCCATAAAGGTGGACCAGGGGTGACTCTAGAATGCGTTTGTAAAATATGGGTATCAAACAAAACGTGTTAATGAGTATTTTAAAAGGGATTGGGGCTTAGTTCTATAGGTGGACGCCTTTTCGAGATATCGCCATAAAGGTGGACCAGGGGTGACTCTAGAATGTGTTTGTACGATATCGGTATCAAATTAAAGGTATTAATGAGGGTTTTAAAAGGGAGTGGTGGTAGTTGTATAGGTGGTCGCCTTTTCGAGATATCGCCATAAAGGTGGACCAGGGGTGACTCTAGACTTTGTTTGTACGATATGGGTATCAAATGAAAGGTGTTAATGAGTATTTTTAAAAGGGAGTGGGCCTTCGTTCTATAGGTGCTCGCCTTTTCGAGATATCGCCATAAAGGTAGACCAGGGGTGACTCTAGAATATGTTTGTACGATATGGGTATCAAATGAAAGGTGTTAATGAGTATTTTAAAAGGGCGTGGGGCTTAGTTCCATAGGTGGACGGACGCCTTTTCGAGATATCGCCATAAAGGTGGACCAGGGGTGACTCTAGAATTTGTTTGTACAATATGGGTATCAAACGAAAGGTGTTAATGAGTATTTTAAAAGGGAGTGATCCTTAGTTCCATAGGTGAACGCCGTTTCGAGATATCGCCATAAAGGTGGACCAGGAGTGACCTTAGAATTTGTTTGTACGATATTGGTATCAAATTAAAGGTATTAATGAGAGTTTTAAAAGGGAGTGGTGGTAGTTGTATATGTGAAGGCGTTTTCCAGATATCACCAAAATGTGGACCAGGGTGACCCAGAACATCATCTGTTGGATACCGCTAATGTATTTATATATGTAATACCTGCCAAAATTTCAAGGGTTTTTTATTTCGCCCTGCAGAACTTTTTCATTTCTTCTACTTAATATGGTAGGTGTCATAACCATTTTACAAAGTTTTTTCTAAACTTATATTTCGCGTCAATAAACCAATCCAATTATCATGTTTCATGCCTTTTTTCGTATTTGGTATAGAATTATGGCATTTTTTTCATTATTCGTAATTTTCAATATCGAAAAAGTGGGCGTGGTCATAGTCGGATTTCGTTCATTTTTTATACCAAGATAAAGTGCGTTCAGATAAGAACGTGAACTAAGTTCGGTAAAGATATGTCGATTTTTGCTCTAGTTATCGTGTTAAAGGCCATGCGGAAGGACAGACGGTCGACTGTGTATAAAAACTGGGCGTGGCTTCAACCGATTTCGCCCATTTTCACAGAAAACAGTTAACGCCATAAAATCTATGCTCCTACCAAATTTCAAAAGGATTAGTAAATTTTTGTTCGACTTATGGCATTAAAAGTATCCTAGACAAATTAAATGAAAAAGGTCGGAGCCACGCCCATTTTAAAATTTTCTTTTATTTTTGTACTTTGTTGCACCATGTCATTGCTAGAGTTGAATGTTGACATAATTTACTTATTTACTGTAAAGATATTAAAAGATAATTTTTTGTTAAATTTTACTTTAAAAAATTTTTTTTTTTAAAGTGGGCGTGGTCCTTCTCCGATTTTGCTAATTTTTATTAGGCGTACATATAGTAATAGGAGTATCGTTCCTGCCAAATTTCATCATGATATCTTCAACGACTGCCAAATTACAGCTTGCATACATTTTAAATTACCTTCTTTTAAAAGTGGGCAGTGCCACGCCCATTGTCCAAAATTTTACTAGTTTTCTATTCTGCGTCATAATTTCAACTCACCTACCAAATTTCATCGCTTTATCTGTCTTTGGTAATGAATTATTGCACTTTTTCGGTTTTTCGAAATTTTCGATATGGAAAAAGTGGGCGTGGTTATAGTCCGATATCGTTCATTTTAAATAGCGATCTGAGATGAGTGCTCAGGAACCTACATACCAAATTTCATTAAGATACCTCAAAATTTACTCAAGTTATCGTGTTAACGGACGAACGGATGGACGGACATGGCTCAATCAAATTTTTTTTCGACCCTGATGATTTTGATATATGGAAGTCTATATCTATCTCGATTCCTTTATACCTGTACAACCAACCGTTATCCAATCAAACTTAATATACTCTGTGAGCTCTGCTCAACTGAGTATAATTACACTAATCCTACAAACTTGAAAGAACTCCGATCTTTTCTAGGATTAGCAGGTTATTATAGGAAATTTATTAGAAATTACGCTAAAATCACAAAGCCCTTAACGATATTTCTTAGAGGAGAAAACGGAACTGTCAATAAAATAAAAATGCAAAAACACCCATCAAATTAGAAGAAAATGCTCTTAAAGCGATTGAAGTAGTAAAAGAAACTCTACAAGAACAGATAGAATTATTTCAACCAGATTTTAATAAACCATTCGACATAACTACGGATGCAAGCAGTTTTGCAATAGGAGTAGTCCTGCCCTAAAGTAAAAAAACCAATATATTTTATATCGCGAACATTAAGCGAAACAGAGCAAAAATATTCTACGATTGAAAGCCATAGTATGGGCACTACAAAAACTAAGAAATTATTTATATGGAATAGCTGATTTAACAATATATACTGATCACCAATCACTAATATTTTCTATATCAGGGAAAAATTAAAATAATAAGCTCAAAAATGGAAAAATTTAATAGAAGAATATGGAGCTAAGACAATTTACAAACCTGGCACCCAAAATGTGGTAGCTGACGATCTAAGTCGTCAACAAATTAATCAATTATTCACTGATAATGATTCGATACATTCACAAGACAGTTCTCCCTATGAACAAATAAAAAGAATAAATAAATCAGTAAACTATTTTAGTAATCAAATATTAATCGAACCAGGATTAAATAATCTAATACAGATACATACTAAACAAATATTTGATAACTTATGACACACCATTAACTTCACGACAATTGAAACGCTAAAACATAATCGGAAATAGGTCATACAACCAAACAAAGCAAAGGCAATCTTCAGGACAGCACAAATATTATTCTTAATGGAAAAACCCTTAATGGAATTTACCGCCGTAAAATTCAGTATAACGAACTCAATAGTCGAAGATATAAGAGACACTGATAGACGTACTAGTATTGTAGAAGAAATACATAACCGAGCGCATAGAAACTTTAAAAATAATACAAGATAAATAAATGAGAAAGGTTATTGGCCTAATATAGTAGAAATGACTAAAGCTCAAGCAAAAATATGCGAGATATGTAAAACCTGTGAATACGACAGACGCCCATATAAAATACCTTTTGGAAAAACACCAAAACCAAATAAAGTAGGAACTTATATACACATAGATACATTTTACATGAATATATTAATTTATATATATACAATTGATAAATACTCAAAATAATGTTATCTGAGACAAATACAAACAAAAAAAGATATATATAGACTACTAGACAAAATACTCTGACAAATTTTCCCAAACGCTAAAACACTAGTGAGCGATAAAGGAGCTTGCTCTACTAATATTCAAACGAAAATGCTATTAGAAGGACTACAAATAACATACATATATCACTACACCACCATACCATTCGACAACTAACGGTCAAGTAGAACGGTTGCATAGCACCAACGAACAAATAACAACTTCAAAAAAAATTCTAGGGATAAATCAAAGAATAAATTTCTTAAAAATATTGTTAAAACTGACAACGGAAGAACTATACGACGATTAAGAATAAAATAGTATATAAAGATAACACTGGTTTACAGCCAAAATGCACCAGGGACGCCATTATGAAATTCCTATGTAAAACCACCAGTTTATTTGTAATTCTATGGCAACGTTTTTGAGATATTTACGAATAACCGTTAAAAAAATAAAAATTTGGGTCCACTTAATTAATAATTAATTGGGTAATTCCAAAACGGTTTGAAGCCTCTAAAAAAATTTGCTATAAACTGTCCAAACAATACTTTTTGCAGGCCCTGCAGATTCAAAGATAACGAACAATCATTATGGATTTTTCAATTTTTTTTTTGTAAAAATATAAAAAAATGTGTAATTTGCGAGGAAGGATATCGAAAACTTTTTATTTTTTTGCAAATTATTTTCCCTCTAAGCTCTGTTTTATTACAAAAAAATAAGCTTTCATTCAACAAAATCGATGAACTAATACAAAAGTTATAAGCATTCAAATAAATGTATCCATATAGTAAAACTTAAGTACCCTACAAATAATAGCATGTGTACATATGATTCTGTCTTAACTCTATGATCTTATTTTATAATTGAAAATTTATATATCTTGTTTTGACGCTTATTTAGATTAGGATCGGTTTCTCTTATGAGAAACCAACAGTAGTCACCCATCATAGCGACATCCCAGAATCCTCGATACGGACTTTCAATCATTTCCATTTCCTGGTGAAACCTTTTGCCATGCTCGTCACTTTCGTCGCCAAGATTTTGCGGGTAAAAATTTAAATGGGAGTGTAGAAAATGAATTTTTTAAAACATATTTACTCCTGAAAGAAAATAAAAAAGTTATTAGATAAATACATAAGTGACACATTAGTATATCATTTTCTTAAGCTGGATTTATCTTTCAATTCAGAACAAATTTTTTGTTTACATTTGTCTCATTCTTGTTTGTTCGGAACTGGACGATGGATTCAGATTTTGGGCTATATATTCTAATATAAATTTAAAAATTTTCATAAAAATATTTTGTTTATTGGGCAGATAGGTTTGAAAGTTAACTGAGAAAACGGTCTTAAATATGTTTTTTTATTTACCCATTTCCGCATAGTTTTTGATTAAGTCATTCACTATCATCTCGTAGTTAGGACTTTTGTGTTTGCCTAAAAAAGAAGTAAGAACCTTTTCAAAAGAATCCCACGCTGCTGCCTCCACTGGCGACAATGGTTCTTTAAAATGGTTATTGGTCATCATTTTCCTTATTTGCGTGCCCACAAAAATCCCTTCCTTTATTTTTGCTTCTGAAATCTATGGAAAGATTGTCTTAAAATGATGAAAAGCTTCGCCTTCTTTGTCCAAAGCCTTGACAAAGTTTTTGGAGCGGATGCAGAATTTTTTTTTCCTTCTTTATAAGTGGGGAGTATTTTATGTTATCCACCCCAACTTGAAACTCTATTCGTTCTGGCCAATCCTTTATGATGTAGTGGTCTTGACGAGCTCGGCTATCCCATTTGCATAGAAAGCAACAGTATATTGTGTATCCACTTTGTACACCACATAGCATTCCAACGACTTTAAGATCGGCACATATTTTCCAATCATGTTCTTCGTATTTGATTAATTTGAGCAATTTTTGCATTATCTAATACGTTTCCTTCGTATTTACTGCATGCGCGATCGGGATAGATGGCTTTTGGTTGCCAATATGCAATAATACGGCCTTTAAACTTAATTTATTGCCGTCTATGAACAATCGGCACTCTTTTGAATCATATGGTTCACCAAACTGAATAGACCAGCAAGGTCTTTGCAGTAACAAACACTGTCCTCCTTCGTATAGTACTTGGAAAATTGTTCGTTATAAGTTCTATAATATGTTATCTTAACATCGGATGAAACAAATTTAAATTGTTGCATACGAGAGGCGTGTAGTTCGGCCTTTTCCTTTGACAATTCCAAATCCCTTATCCAATCATTGAGTTGTGCTTGTGACAAAGAGTTTCTTTCGTTTTCCGTTTGAAATCCAGTACAACATGATGCCGCGTAATCAGATACTGCTTTTGACAATGAAACTTGAGCCGGAAATAAAGTTAAATTTGATTCTGGCAATGTAGCTTCCGTTGAATTTAGTTGTGGTAATGACACTGTAGATACGCTCCCATAGGTTACTTTTCTTGACTTTCCAACCCCAAGTACTTTTGTAGTACAAATATAGCAGTCCGTTGAATGGCAAGTTGGTTCCTTCCACATCATTGGTGTAATAAAATTCATATGTCGCCTAAATAGATAGTTTCAGAAATTAGTCAGCTATGCATTAAAAGGAAGCAAATTCCTAATTTTACAATGCACCTTTTTGTTCCGGTTTCCGAAAAAATTAATTCGACTCGACATGTGGTGCACACAGTATTCGGTGTCCTTGGTTTTTTATTATTTTTAGGCTCAATTCCAAAATACTTATAGTATGTAACTTTCAAAGGATTTGAAAGCACACGTCGCATTCTTTCAATTGACCGCAGATGAAACAGAACATATCTGGATCATTTTTACACTCAAAATCTCGCGCCATTTTATTCATATTATATTTTTAAGTAAATGACGGGTTATAAACTGCAATTATAAACTGAACAGTATCCGGCGAGCCGTGCAGATATTTGAAGGAACAAGGCGCATGTACTATTATTTATTCTTAGATCAAGTAAAAATTCAAGCCTACCTAGGCAAAAAGGTTCCCTAGTTCTACAAAGAAAACACTAACTGCCTTAAAAATATGCTCTTGCTTGAAATGTACCTGGGTTTGAGAAAACGACACTAAGTTTTTTGTATCTAATAACCCTTCGAAAATCTACCTGCTAACTGATATACGAATACTAACACATATGTACCAGTAGGGTACTTAAGTATTAAATGGATATATTTACTTGAATGCTTAGAACTTTTATATTAGTTCATCGATTTTGTTGAATGAAAGCTTATTTTTTTGTTTTTTTTTGTAATAAAACAGAGCTTAGAGAGAAAAAAAAATCTGCAAAAAAAATAAAGAGTTCCTTCCTCGCAAAATAAATTATTTTTATATTTTTGCAAAAAAAAAAAAAAATTTAAAAAATCCGTAATTATTGTTCGTTATCTTTGAATCTGCAGGGCCTAGCAAACAGTGTTGCGTGCACAGTTAGAAAATTGTATCACCTTTTAAAAGCTTCAAACCGTTTTGCAATTGGTCAATTCGTTCTTGAGATATATATGATTAAGTGGAAATGGTTCCATTTGGCTTTTGCGACCCCAAGCTCCTCATGGAACTTGTGTGTGGGGACGGAGGAAAGGCCTGAAGGTTTAATGGCCATATAAATCATTCTCGAGATGGTCGGGCAAGTACCTTAATGGAGCTGTATTACCGGAGCGTACCGGATCTGTATCCGGCAAAGGACCATCACATCGATAACACTCACCAAAGCCTTCGGGGAGTAACCTTATCGCTACAACAACTACAATAACAATAACAACAACATCCAAAGTATGTATATATTTACTAATTACAATTATTTATACCACATATCAAATATAACTCGAAGACTAGAACCATATGAGAACATAATAAAGAACAGATATAATTTAGAACAGAATCTCGAAATTAAGATATTAACGAATAAAATTGAAACTCTTAAAAGCCAAATTATAAAAAAAAAAATAAATGTAAGGCGCAATAACCTCCGAAGAGATCTAAGGCCGAGCTTCTCTTCCAATTTGCGTCGTGCTCCTCTTGATTTTTCCCTACAAATTGGCCGGACGGGACCTACATGTTTTATGCCGACTCCGAACGGCATCTGCAAGGCAGATGAGTTTTCACTGAGAGCTTTTCATGGCAGAAATACACCCGGAGCGCTTGCCAAACACTGCCGAGGGGTGACCCCGCTTAGAAAAATTTTATTCTAATTGAAAAATCTTATTTCTAAAATTTTGATGTTGCTTTGCCCGGGAGTTGAACCCAGGGCATACGGTGTGATAGGCGGAGCACGCTACCATCACGCCACGGTGGCCGCCCCAAAAAAGCCAAATTATAACTAGAATTAATAAAAGCTTATTCGATTTTATAGGCACAGGATTAAAATGGACCATAGGAACGCCAGACCACGACGATATGATAGAAGTACAAACTCGAATTAATCAACTATTAGAAAACAATAACAAGCACAGAATAATAAATAATCAATTTGAGAAAACATTAGAGAAACTTAATATAAAAGAACTATCTGAAATTGAACACCATCCTATAAAATATACATTAATAATTACTATAACAATTACCACTTGTATAGGATTAGTATTCCTAACACAAAAATAATCAAGATCAGGAACGAAATGGCAATAATAAGAGTACCCGAAGGAATACAAAGAAGTTATGAAGCACAAATTTTGAGAGTACAAAGATTGTGAATCGGGTGCGATTCAGTTTTAAGGAGGAGGGGAGCTAATAGTGTACACTCACTGTATCCATGATGAGGTATCACATTCCATAGAAATTAAGTAGTCAACAGAAATAACAATGAGGCGATAAGTTAATCCTTGATAACGTATCACATTCATTCTTATGAAGTCATCACAAAGAAACCACACCTAAAGCGATAACAACAATGTATAAATAGATCTATTCTTTAAGAAATCTATAGTCGGGATACAACCGCTGTGTACAATATAAGTCAATGTACACTTATGATACGAATAAATAATATTTTTTACTAATACTTAAAAGTACATGTTTAATTCTTGTAATGTTACTTTTGTTTAAGCAATTTTGCTGATATAAGAAAGGAGTCGAGTTTTTTTTTATGCAGAACGAAGGTAAATATTTCAAAGTTTTACTGCAAAGTAGAATTTTTTAAATCCATCCATCCGTTTATGAGTTACAGCTGTGTAGACAAAAATGTTTATAATTCTTTACTATATTTTGGCAATTTGCCACGCCCCTATAATATATACCTTCAAATTATATTGAAAATATCCATCCCACGTAGCTAAGCTTTCAAATGCAAAAAGCCGATTTAAAATCGCAGCATTGTGTGTGAAGTGATTTGCGTACAATGACATTTAGCGACTTTGTTTTATAAGATTTATAGATATAGAAATGTGTATGTTTGTATGCAGCTTATGGACTCCGAAACGACTCTGCCGACTTTATTCAAATTTGCAGGATAGCTTCACATTAACCCGGATAGTATTCCTATGAAGTTAATTTCCGATCTATTCGAACAAATTTTATTTATGATTTGATTTGCCTGAAATTTTATATATACTGGTAGCCATTTGCTTAAGTAAATATTTACGAAAACCTTTTCCCCGGGAAAAGCATCTGTGACTGCAGCTGCGACTGTAACTGGAATTGGGAATAAGGGATGGAGAAGAATAAGAAGAACTAGAGAGAACAAATTAAATGGAAAAATGTGTACATTTCAAAACTCACTTGCTGAATCTTGGCCATAAACGGGAAAATTGAGGCGTGAGGGTGTATTGAAAAAGGAAGAGTACAGAATTAAATTTGTATATCATTAAAAAAATTGGAACACCCAGCTATAGGAAAAAAAATTTTTTTTAACTGTTAGGACTGATTTTATGATAAAATTGATACAACCGAGCTGAAGAAATTTAGTTTTAAAATAAGATTATATGTAAATAAAACTAAACTAGTTTGGATTGCGGCCATATTTTTATATATTTACTTTTTTATTTATTTATGAGGAATACAATTATAAATAATTATATTACTTTGAGAAGGCACTAGCGGCTAAGATTATCGGCCTGAAATTTCTAGCAATGCTTAATCTAATTCTAAAGGATTTTTTACTAAATTATAAATAATCAACAGAAGAGCTTAGTACATTGTGTAGACATTAATGGAGAACTGCTTCTATATATCATAAAGTAGTCCAGTTTGGTATATAAAATCGTAAATACATAAAATGTTTTCTATTGAAATTTCTTTTAATAAATCAGAAGGTTTCCTGCCATTGAAAATGTTATATCTGCCGTTGTTGTACTTGGTGCAGTTGTCTATTAGGTGCGTAATGCTATGTTCAAACAGAAAAATAAATTGAGGCAATATCAATTCAAATTGAGTGGTGTTCATACAACTCAATTTAGCTTACACAATAGTAATTTGATGGCCGGTTGGCTCATCTCTACAGCAACAACATACCTGTGTTCAGAATGTCAAAATGTACGTGTTGGAATTAGGTGAATGGAATGGAATGAAAACATAAAACTTTAAAATTTTTGTGTGTTGTAAGATAATGTGTTCAATGTTTTGGTTTCATTTTGAGTTTGCCATCCTCTTTTGACAATTCCTACTTCAGTGAAATGAAAAAAATAATATCAGCTGATGAGATGAGCCAACCATATAGTTGAGCCATGCGCAGCTGACGTTTAAATCTACTCAATAAACACACTTTACAAGGTTGTATTTACAGTTTGAAACAATTTATTACGCAATTTTTTTTAAATTGGCAATTTGTTATTACAATTTATTATATGATAAATTGCGTAATAAATTGCCCAAATGGTATAAATTGCCAATATGGCGTGTGTTTAATGGACAGTGGCCAGTCACAGGCAGAGCATATTGGAGCAGGCGTCCCTTTTAAAAGATGTTGATGAGTGTGTATGTACTAGTCGGAGCCGGGTGAAGATTTTTGTTTGGAGGGAAGATACAGCTCCATCACGCTGGAACGTGCTTTGAAAAAAGCCAATTTTTTTTTTGTGATTTCTATAACTACAAACGATGCTATTGATTGTAGTGAAATCATTTTTTTGTAGTTCTTATAGTTACTCCGAAAATAAAATACATTGTGCGGAAACCAAGCAATTTAAGTAAATTTGGTTTTTTTCTTTTTGAAATACGTTTTAAATCGTTTGTAGTTTTTCATACAAAAAAAAATTTTTTTTTGGTCCACAGATTTCGGAGATATCGCTAACGCATCTCAAAAAAACCAAGAACGCAGCAATTTGGAAGCACTAAAAGTACTTTTCCTATAACTACAAACGATGAAATTGATTGTAGTGAAATTCATTTTTTTGTAGTTTTTATAGTTACTCCGAAAATATAATACATTTTGCGGAAACCAAGCAATTTAAGTAAATTTGGGTTTTTTCTTTTTGAAATACGTTTTAAATCGTTTGTAGTTTTTCATACGAAAACAAATTTTTTTTTTGCTCCACAGGTTTCGGAGATATCGCTAACGCATCTCAAAAAACCAAGAACGCAGCGATTTGGAAGCACTAAAAGTACTTTTCCTATAACTACAAACGATGAAATTGATTGTAATGAAATTAATTTTTTTGTACTTTTCATAGTTACTCCGAAAATATAATACCTTGTGCGGAAACCAAGCAATTTAAGCAAATTTGGGTTTTTTTTTTGAAATACGTTTTAAATCGTTTGTAGTTTTTCATACGAAAAAAAAAAATTTTTTTTGGTCCACAGGTTTCGGAGGTATCGCTAACGCATCTCAAGAAAACGAAGAACGCAGCAATTTGGAAGCACTAAAAGTACTTTTCCTATAACTACAAACGATGAAATTGATTGTAGTGAGATTCATTTTTTTGTAGTATTTATAGTTACTCCGAAAATATAATACGGTGTGCGGAAACCAAGCAATTTAAGTAAATTTGTTTTTGTTCTTTTTGAGATACATTTTAAATCGTTTGTAGTTTTTCATAAGAACAAAAAAATTTTTTTTTGCTCCACAGGTTTCGGAGATATCGCTAACGCATCTCAAAAAACCAAGAACAAAGCGATTTGGAAGCACTAACAGTACTTTTCCTATAACCACAAACGATGAAATTGATTGTAATGAAATACATTTTTTTGTACTTTTCATAGTTACTCCGAAAATATAATACCTTGTGCGGAAACCAAGCAATTTAAGCAAATTTGGGTTTTTTCTTTTTGAAATACGTTTTAAATCGTTTGCAGTTTTTCATACGAAAAAAAAATTTTTTTTGGTCCACAGGTTTCGG
This sequence comes from Eurosta solidaginis, assembly GCF_040869045.1. NCBI lineage: Eukaryota > Metazoa > Arthropoda > Insecta > Diptera > Tephritidae > Eurosta > Eurosta solidaginis. The sequence goes on along the minus strand of NC_090319.1, from coordinate 143,782,063 downwards.
AGGTATCGCTAACGCATCTCAAGAAAACCAAGAACGCAGCAATTTGGAAGCACTAAAAGTACTTTTTCTATAACTGCAAACGATGAAATTGATTGTAGTGAAATTAATTTTTTTGTAGTTCTTATAGTTACTCCAAAAATATAATACATTGTGCGAAACCAAGCAATTTAAGTAAATTTTGTTTTTTTCTTTTTGAAATACGTTTTAAATCGTTTGTAGTTTTTCATACGAAAAAACATTTTTTTTTTAGTCCACAGGTTTCGGAGATATCGCTAACGCATCTCAAAAAAACGAACTACGCAGCAATTTGGAAGCACTAAAAGTACTTTTCCTATAACGCAAGCGATGAAATTGATTGTAGTGAAATTCATTTTTTTTAGTTTTTATATTTACTCCGAAAATTTAACACGTTGTGCAGAAACTAAGCAATTTAAGCAAATTTGCGTTTTTTTTTTGAAATATGTTTTAAATCGTTTGTAGTTTTTCATAAGAAAAAAAATTTTTTTTTGGTCCACAGGTTTCGGAGATATCGCTAACGCATCTCCAAAAAACCAAGTACGCAGCAGTTTGGAAGCACTAAAAGTGCTTTTCCTATAACTACAAACGATGAAATTGATTGTAGTGAAATTCATTTTTTTGTAGTTTTTATAGTTACTCCAAAAATATAATACATTGTGCGGAAACCAAGCAATTTAAGTAAATTTGGTTTTTTTCTTTTTGAAATACGTTTTAAATTGTTTGTAGTTTTTCATACGAAAAAACATTTTTATTAGTCCACAGGTTTCGGAGATATCGCTAACGCATCTCAAAAAAACGAAGAACGCAGCTATTTGGAAGCACTAAAAGTACTTTCCTATAACTACAAACGATGACATTGATTGTAGTGAAATTCATTTTTTTTTAGTTTTTATATTTACTCAGAAAATTTAACACATTGTGCGGAAACTAAGCAATTTAAGCAAATTTGGGTTTTTTCTTTTTGAAATACGTTTTAAATCGTTTGTAGTTTTTCATAAGAAAAACAATTTTTTTTTGGTCCACAGGTTTCGGAGATATCGCTAACGCATCTCAAAAAAACCAAGAACGCAGCAGTTTGGAAGCACTAAAAGTACTTTTCCTATAACTACAAAAGATCAAATTGATTGTAGTGAAATTCATTTTTTTTAGTTTTTATATTTACTCCGAAAATTTAACACATTGTGCGGATACTAAGCAATTTAAGCAAATTTGGGTTTTTTCTTTTTGAAATACGTTTTAAATCGTTTGTAGGTTTTCATACGAAAAAACAATTTTTTTTTTCGTCCACAGGTTTTGGAGATATCGCTAACGCATCTCAAAAAAACCAAGAACGCAGCAGTTTGGAAGCACTAGAAGTACTTTTCCTATAACTACAAACGATGAAATTGATTGTAGTGAAATTCATTTTTTTGTAGTTTTTATAGTTACTCCGAAAATATAATACATTGTGTGGAAACCGAGAAATTTAAGTAAATTTGAGCTTTTTCTTTTTGAAATACGTTTTAAATTGTTTACAGTTTTTCATACGAAAAAATATTTTTTTTTGCTCCATAGCGCCGCTTTCGGTTGCCGATGCTACATAATCCATAAGCGCCTTTGTACCATTAGCAAAATTGGGAAATTCGAAGACATCCGGTTGGGTATTCCATACAATGATTTTTGCACAGCAAATGGGTTCTTTGAATAATTCTCTCGATTTAAATTACAAGCATATTAAAGTTGTTGAATGTGCAAGTAAATATTGTTGCTTACAATTCATATGTTCAAAACTAAAACAAACTTCATTTCAGAATACCCCTTCTAACAAATATTATTCATACGCTCAAGCAATTGTACGTACATACATATGTATGTTCATATGTAAGCTAAGAAATGTATGAATATGGTAATGTATCTGCTCTGACGATCGTACCGTATAAACAAACTTAGATATATATGCAAACACATACATATATTCTTAAACTAAAGATCAACCAACACCCCCACTTCACACCCACCTCATTAATACCAATATATCCAAGCATAAGCTAACAAATGTATGTATGTTTATACATTCAATGTGAAAGCAAAGATTCGACTATTGCTTCTTGGTTTTAGTATCACAAACAAAAATAGATATTTATTGAGTTTAGTTACACTGAACAGTTAATTTACATAACAAGACTGATTTAATATTTGAACGTATGAATACGAGTGACCGCTCTTAATCGCGTCTTAACGAATACTGCCTTCTCATGCTGGATTGATGTTGTTCGTTAGTACATTCAGGGTTGCAGGATACTGCTACATACACTCTAAATTTTTTACCAAAATTTAGGATCATTTTAGGTGTAAATTTTTGTTGAAAATGTGCTCCTTGTCTAAAAACACAATCATTTTCACTCTAGTCGAAATAAAAAAACCCAATTTGCCTAATTTCCCACAATAATACCAATTTCCCACCTAAATTGTTTGTATTTAGGTAGATGTTGTTTAATTTTAATCACAATTTGCGTAATTTTCCGCAATAATACAAATTTACACGTAAAGTGTTTGAATTTGGGCAAATGTTGTTGAATTTTAAGTATTGGTGTCTAAATATCAGGTAATCAGCTGATGAACCATTTTGTCATTCGCAGAATTTTTCGTAGAAGTGCGCGTCAATTAGCAGCAATTAAAAAGTTAATTTCTCCAGAATTTATTATACCTGTCTATATAATTTTTGGAGCATATTCATTCGGTGCTGGTTGCTGTTATTATACGCATAATACAATTAAGTTGTTAACTTAAGAAATTATCATTTACATCTGTACAGCCACCAAGATGAAAAGGTCAAGATGTTCAAGTGTTTGTTTTCAAAATGTGGGAAATTATAATTCTTATGAAGTGCATTTCAGCCCAAGTCACCCCATTAAAAAGGGATTCCGAGAGAAAGAGTTGTTTTCTAATACACAGATCCGTTGTTCATTATTTATAGTTTGGATCAACAATCGAAGAAATAAAAAGCAACACAGAAGAACCAACTCCCTGGATATCAATAGTTGGTAAATTTCCATTCTAAAAACGACCTTAGTTATACATTTTTCCAATTTAATTTTTTTATATTTTTTAATTCCTAGCGACATAACCACCGGATAGCTGTGCCCACGTAGCTTATATTTGGTTTGAAAAGGAAATTACATTTAAGGAGGAAGATTTTAATATTATGGATGTAGTTTTTTATGTAGTTTACCCTAAGCAAATATCACAAACCTTTGAATTCTTAATGAGATATTTTTTTTTAATTTTACCCACACAAATGCGAGGTAAAAAACTACATATAAACAATTTAAGAAAAATTAATACACTTATTAGAAAACTAGAACAAGTTATCTAAAAAATTCACATAAGTTATATTTAAATAAAGCCTTAGTAAGTCTGAGTAAATTATTGCCAAAGGCGGTAATTATTGCATTACCTTTTTTTATTATTTAACACAAAAAATCTTGCGCTGTCAAATGAATATTAATTTTTATCTAAAAAGATATATGTAGTTTTCTTTCCTGATAAAATTGAATTTTTTAAGCTTTAATATGACAAAATTGGCCAAAACTGTAACGAAATTTATGAAAAAGTATTTCCTTATTCCTAAGAACATTTAAAAATGTAATTATAATTCTTGTTTGTCTTATATTAGTGTAAAATAAAATTTCAAAAAGTAAATTGTACCGTGTTATCGTAAAGCAATCATCCTATTTTATATTAACTATATTATATATAATGAAAATATACCTTTAGAAAATAGGCTGATTACTTTTCTTTCCCTCGGTACTGTATATATGCATATGTATACATACATAAATATCTTTGTATTTGTTTTTATTAAACAAGAAATGCAGAAAATTGAACATATTATGTTCAAAAGGTAATCAAAATTTAGACATAATTTGTGTAAAATTTTACACTTATTTTGTTTAAAAATCAACAAAAATGTCTAAAAAATTAGTTGTGTAATTTTAGGTCGATAATATTCGGTAATGTGTTGCCTACTATTATCGACGTAATTTTCAGCAAAACTGATTTAGAGTGTAGATTCGAACGCAAGGTTGCTTATAAATTGGAAAGCAGGGTGTTACAGTCGGCCATCCTGCTTATGGGGCGACCTCGTCCCCATCATCATAGTTGCATTCTAAACCGTCGTCGATATCATCTTCGACAGGTAACTCGCACCAGGGTTTAAGCTTGTCCACCGAGTAGACAGATGCGTAATGTTTGCGACAACGATTCGACTGAGGTAGATCTTCGACGACGTATCGATCTTTTTCGAGCTTTTTAGTGATAATAAATGGACCCTTGTATCGCGGTTCGAGCTTTCGAGAGGAACCAGTGCTAGGGGGTTCGTTCTCCGCGAGCACCAGGTCACATTCACTGAATTGTTTGGGTTTTGCACGTTTAGCGTCTTAGCGTAGTTTTGCTAATGCTCGTTTGTCATTAACTCGATTTGCCGCAGTAGTACGCAAGTTCGTTAGCTCTTCGTCGTTAAGCCACTGTTGATCGTGAATGCTAGAAATGATTTTGTTCTTGAGTATATCTCGAGGATGAAACCCGTAAAGTAACTCGTATGGGGTACATCCGGTCGTTGCGTTCTTCATAGTGTTGATACACCACTGGACGTTGCGGACATTATCGTCCCATCGCTTATCATTTGAAGTTGATGGAAGGAGCATAGAAAGTATGGTACGGTTGGTGCGTTCAGCGTGGCCGTTTGCCCTAGGCGTATGGACAGCTGTGAGTATATGTTTGACGTTGTTTTCGGCACAATAGTTTTGGAAATCTCGAGAGGTGAATGCCGTTCCGCGGTCGGTGACGAACTTCTCAGGCATTCCCGTGAAGCTACACATGTCGTTCAACGCCTCAATAACACTTTTAGTTGCTGTGCTTTTAACTGGTCGTAGAAATGTAAACTTGGTGAACGAATCGACGATGACTAAGAGATGTTCGTTACGTTTCTCGCTTTTAGGAAACGGGCCTAAGTGATCAATATGCACCGTCTTGAAAGGTATCGGGTCAATGTCATCGTAATGATAACATGATTCTTCCTTACCCTCCTTTCGCTTATAGTACGCACAATCGAGACAAGTTTTTATGTAGCTTTTCACAAAATTGCGCATTCGAGGGAACCAAAGATGTTTTGTTAGTCGTTGTTCTGTTTTATCAACACCCATATGTCCGGCGCGATCATGAGCGTCTTGTGTTACTCGATGTCGCAATGTTTTGGGGACAACCCATAGGGTTTTTTTGTTGACGTTGCGAAACAATCTACCGCTTTTAAGTACGTAGTCACCATCTGTAGTTTTGTTCTTAGAGCAAATTTCGTTTACGATTTGACGTAATTTGGGGTTTTGCAGCTGCATGCTAAATAGCCAATCGGAATCGTCGATGGCCACCTTAGATATGCGTAGATGAGCTGATTCAGCGTTGGAAGCTTCCTCTACTGGGGCACGGCTTAAAGCGTCAACGTGCTCCATCCTCCTGCCCGCTCTGTGTTGAATTTCGATGTCATAATCCTGTATTTTGAGTCACCATCGTGCGATACGTGGTACTAACTCTCTCTTCTGCATTGCTGTACGTATGGCGCTGCAATCGGTTCTCACCGTCACTCTCTTGCCGTATATATAGTACTTGAAGCGATCAAGTGACTCTACGACCGCTAAATTCGCTAGTTCGAAACTGTGAAACTGCTTTTCAGTTTTGGACATTGCTCTACTGAAATATGCTATGGGCTTTAGATCTTCATCATTTCGCTGCAGCAGAACGCCAGCCAAGCCGATGGCGATGCATCTACGTGTATTTCATGCTCTGCGTTAACGTTATATGCGACTAGTAGAGGCTGCGAGACTAACTTTTCCTTGAGCTGTTCAAAAGCGTCACTTTGTTCGGGCAGCCACACGAATTTCGTTCCTTTCCGAAGTAGTATTCTTAGAGGTTCTGAGATTACAGCGTAACCTGGAACGAACTTTCGAAAATAACCGCTAAGACCAAGGAAACGACGTACGTCGCTTACGTCCTTTGGTGGTACTATAGTGTTAACTACTTTGTACTCTTTACTTTAATTTTTAAAATAATTTTAATTGAGTTTTCGTGTTAACTTAAAATTTTGAATAACTTCAAAAAAAGAAAATTCTAATTAGTTTGAAAATATCTAAACTCAAAAATAAACAAAAACAAATCTTTTACTTAAAATCAAAATAAAAGATTTTTTTAAAATATCAACTTGAATGTTGATATATTGGCGATCCTACCAACGATCCTGCGCAAATATTTTATTTCATTAATGACTGTAATGATTACGAAAATTTCCATTCGCTAATTTTTAATTAAAATACATTTATTATCTGAAACTATATCTGTCCGTGCTTGTATATATAATACCTCGTGCTTGTGATAAATGATTTTTTGAACAAAAAATTTCGCAATTTTAAAGTAACTACTCTGTCATTTTTACAACGACTTAAATAGTTGTGCGAAACAGTGCTCAAACTTTCCAACGCTTTATTAATGAAGTATTTTCTGATTTCGATTTTGTATTTACATACATTGATGACATTCTTATTGCCAGTGATAATAACGATCAACATATAAATCATTTAAAATCAGTTTTCAAAAGACTTGAAGAATATAATTTAAATATCAAACCTTCAAAATGTACTCTCGGTGTAAATAAATTAAATTTTTTAAGTTACGAAATTTCAAGCGAAGGTATTAAACCATCTTTAGATAGAATTGAAATCATAACAAATTTTGAAAAACCAATTTCTATAAATAAATTACAAAAATTTTTAGGTATGATAAATTACTATCACAGATATATTAAAATGTTAGCAACAGAACTTAGTCCTCTGCATGAAATGTTAACACATGCAATTAAAAACAAACTCAAACAATTAAATTGGACAAATGAAACCACAACAGCTTTCGAAAATGTTAAAAAACTTTTTGCTAAAAATACTTTACTTACACATTTCGACAAAAATGGTACTTTATCATTAGCAGTAGATGCATCAAATGTTGCTATTGGAGCAGTTCTTCAAAAAACTAGCAATAATATACTAGAACCCTTAGCTTATTTTCCAAGAAAACTAACTACAACAGAAGCTATAATATTCAACAATTGATCGTGAACTTTTGGCAATTTATAATTCAATTAAACATTTTAAACATTTTCTTGAAGGTAGAACTTTTACAATTTATACTGATCATAAACCTTTAATTCATGTTCTAAATTCTAAAGTAGATAGATCTCCTCGTCAACTACGTCATCTTGAATATATTGCTCAATTTACAAATGATATTCAATATATACGTGGAAAAGACAACATAGTTGCCGACACACTTTCCCGTATTCCAGAAATAAATGCAATTTCAACTCAAGATATAAATTTAGAAACTTTATATAAAGAACAGCAAACTGATACATTTTTACAAAAAACCATTTTTGATCCAAATTCTAAAAATAATTTAAAAGAAATTCATATTCCAATTATTAATTTAAACATATGGTGTGATGTTTCTCTACAACCTTTTCGACCTTATGTTCCACATTCTATGAGAAGAATTATATTTGACAAAATTCACTCATTATCTCATCCAAGTATAAGAACAACTAGAAAATTAATTCAAAATAAATATTATTGGCCTAACATGCGTAAAGAGATTAACGATTGGACTTCATCTTGCATCAATTGTCAAAAATCCAAAATTTCAAGACATACTAAATCTCCTATCCAAAAAATTCAAATACCATCAGGCCGTTTTGAACATATTCATATGGATATTGTTGGACCTCTTCCAGTTTCAAATGGAAATTGTTATATTTTAACAATTATTGACAGATTTTCACGTTGGCCTGAAGCTTATCCACTTAAAGATATTTCAACAAATACTATAGTAAAAACTTTTATTCAAAATTATATACCACGATTTGGTATACCATTGAATATTACAGTAGATCAAGGTTCACAATTCACCTCAACATTTTTTACGGAATTAACTAAACTTTTAGGTTCTCATATAATTCATACATCTCCTTACCATCCCCAAGCAAATGGCATGATAGAGAGATTTCATCGAACTTTAAAAGCAGCAATTATAGCATCAAACGACTCGGTTCATTGGTCTGACATTTTACCATTCATTCTACTTGGTTTACGAACTTCTATTAAAGAAGATTTAAAATGTTCATCTGCTGAACTTGTTTATGGCCAAACACTTAGAATACCTGGTGAATTAATTATTTCAAATAGTAATAAAGAACATGATTTTTCTAATGACGCTCTTCATAAAATAAGAGAATATTTTTCGCTTGTTCGTTCTAAAGTTTTTCATCATAACAAAGAAAATTTTTTCGTTCCTAAACAATTAGAAAATTGTGTGTTCGGCCGGGGTGCGTCTGCTCCTAAGTCGATGGGCGCACCGGGGTCGATCTCAGTGGGAATGTGGCGTGTGGAATAAAGGAATAGACAAATAGGCGAGAATTTCTCGTTATAATAATATGTTTTATTGAATATAAGTACAAGATTTTGGTGACAATATTACCTGTATTGACTGTATTGTAGAAAAACGGCAGAGATCGCTGGCGGCAGATGCGTGCTGGTTGGCGGTCAGAATCCAAGAGGCCGGTTGTATAGCAAGCTACAACCGTTGACCCGCAAAATCCTCCGTTTTGGAGGGGAAAGGCACCCACATATCAACCCCGACATGCATATGTATGAGTGCTGACAAAAAACACACATACACGTACATGTACATGCATGCACATGCATGTGGCGGTGATGGTGTGGGTGGTTACAAATTAATTCGAGTATCGAGTATCGATTCGCAGGGTTGCATTGGGGGGATCGCAGACAGATGCAGAAAAAGTTAGGCATCCTGCCTAAACATGCCGGCTCCCCTTGCGATACGCAACATCGTTTTCCGCCAATGACCTCCACTGAAACGAGAAAAATGAATATAAAAGAATATAAGACTTACACACTAAACTTAATCTAGGTGAGGAGTTCGACTGACGACGCAAAATGGCCGGGAATCCCTTCCGACTTGCTTCGCATGCCACCTGACAAGGTTGTAAAATTAGCGGTTATGAACAGTTAACAGTGAGTGGCACCATTTTTTGTTATTCTTTGGTTTTTTTGTCGTTCCGGATGGAGAGGCCGAGGTCTCCATTCCAGATTTGCGGTTTTGTTTGTTGGTTGGACGAAGAGGCAGAGGTCTCCGTTCCAGACTCGAGGGTTTTAGGTTTTTCTGGGCTGTACGAAGAGGCCGGGGTCTCCGTTCCAGCGTATAACGTGTCGTGTCGCTCTCAGGGCGACTGTGGCATTTTATGGATGTGCCAGGGCGAGTGGCCGTGAGGTTGGTTGGGTGATGCGCGTTTTCGCTGCAGCGCATGTATTTCGTCAGTTGTGTATTATATTATTACCCTACAAAACACCTGGTCACAAAACCTACCCCCGCCCATGCAAATGTGACTACGAATATAACCTATCACCGTAAAATGACTAGTCAAATGACGTGGAGTGACGAGAGCGTTTTTGCAAAGTAGTTAGTGCTGTGATTTCGAGCAGCTTATGTATTTCAACAAAACCAGCAAGATTGCGGTGTGTGGGGGGTCGGAGCGGACGTGATTCCAAGCCACCCGCGCAAAATTACTTGTTTTCGTGATACGCGTGGTGTTTTATTAACAAACGTACGTTAAAATATGTGAATAAACCAAGTTTAAAACGAACCGTAGAGGCTGACGACGGTATTGATTTAATTTTGTGCGACAGCTCATGACGAATAGCGAACATCGTAATTAAATTCGAAAATGTACCAACTGCCGGTGCTTACATGCAGATTGGCGATGCGTTCTTCACGACGCGTTCTATCTGCACGTACCATTCTGAGATTGCATGCAACCCTGTCGTGTATTTATGGGTTATCTGACAGCTGGTATGGTGAATTTGTGGTGTGCGAGTATATATATACATGTATGTATTTGCTTGCCCTTGAAAAAACAAAACTAAGTCACTGGGGCAGTAGCACATTAGGGCTGTAGAAACAATTGACTTTTTCCAATTTCGGGATTTTGTCATGTCGGGATTATTTCATTTCGAGACTCCTTCCTTTTGAGGCTCGGACGCTTGATTACGGGGTGTTCATGATGTTTGTTGTTGAAATCAACGAGTCCTGCCTCCCCGCAAAAAAACCAAGCAGTACCGACGAAAAAAAATCAAGAAACAAAAAAAAAATGTTTTTGTTTGTTGTTTTTTTGTAAGGAGGTTTTTGCCTTTATTTTTGTGCGTAAGTATGTGTTGGAACTGCCCGAGGCGTCAGTTTTGGCAAAAAAATTATCCCGATTGTGTTTCTCTTGCGGGGTTCGGTACAAGCGTGCGTCATTTGATGCAGCACTAAAAAAAAAACAGGCAAATATATGTGAATAAGTTGGCAACCAGTGCACGGACTTTACCGTATTGGTAGATTTGCAAACTTTTTGACCCTTTTTCCTTTCCTACTATTTCTACCAATATTTCAATATATTTGAATTGGAACTAAATTCTGTGATACTTTGGTGAGCGTATTTCATTGCCGAGCACGTCCAAATACTTTGATAGGTGATAGTACCAAACCAATCAATTTTTTAAAAATGTGTGTACAAATTCAAACAAAATATAAATTTGTTTGTGAATGGCGCGTGCCATACTGCCCTGTGTAGCAAAAGAGTACGCAGAAAAAATTTTGCTTCGCTATTTTCATCATTTTTTGTTGTGACTAATTTTGAACGAAAATAAAAAGTTTTAATTAAACGAAAACATGCAGAAATCGGTTATTTTGTGGCAGGATTTTGGTACTTTGGAAACTACTGTTGTAATTAGACGTTTCGTAAATTGTTGTTTGTGTATTTCAGGAAATAGTGAGCATCCTAAGGCATAAGCTTTGTATATACAAATTCGCATTACAGTTTTGGTTTTGTTTACATGTTTCTCTTGAAAGTGTTATTTCCGTGAGATGTTTTCTTGGAGAGCAAAATCTCCCACTACCACTACTCTTTTCATTCATCCTTTACCAACATTCCCTTTATAGACAGTCCGCGCACTGGTATTATATACCAGACAAAAAAATTAACATTCATACGTAAATGTACATTGCTTTGAATTGAAGCAAACGGTAAATCGATCGTTCGATTCATGGCGCCGTTTGCTTCATTCTTTTCGTTTTACGCGTGGTCGAGTACGGAGCTGCTAAGACAGGTTCAGGCAAAACACTAGCTGTTCTTATACCAGCTGTAGAATTAATTAACAAATAGCGTTTTATGCCATGAAACGGCACTGAAGTGAATATTATATCACCAATTAATTAACAAATTGCAGTTAATGCCATGAAACGGCACTGGAGTGATTAATTTATCACCAACAAGAGAATTATCGATGCAAACGTTTGGTGTGATGTAAGTAAAATGATTAGAAGACTGATTTAGTAATTTTCTGTGGTTGTAACATGATTTACGCCGGAAGGCATAGTAATTTTATCCAAACCTTTCGGGAACAGTTGATTTGCTTCCTCGTCAGTTACCGTGGGTAAAGTCATCTCTTTGCTACCAGGCGTCCGATTGGCAGGTGTGGCCACAACCTTCAGCTTGTCAGTCAATTGCAAAGAGTTAATGCAACGTAGAATCTTATCAACATTTCTGCCCGTCGACATCGGATAGAACATCGATAGGGGTACGTTGTGGTCGTGACCGACGATATATAGCGCACGTATAGTTTTGCCAATCTCTGGATCCTTCTCTTGCTCCGGTGGCATTTTAACATCATACAATGCAATACATAGAGGTGTTGGCAATGGTACAATAACTTATACATGATTGATTGGGAAAGTGCTTTCCGAAATGGCGCCATTCCCATTACTAAGTTGACCCACATACGAATTAGAGTCCACTTTTCGTTTTAATGGTACTCAATCTCCCTTTTTAAAATGTAAATCAGTTGATTCAAAATCGTCAGGTGCATACGCATGCGGCAGCGGGAATGAACAGGCCAGGTGTCAAACGCAAACAGCAAATAACCCACCAACGAAACTTATTTTGGGAGCATTAGTGCAATTGATATGTATTTAATACTGCAATGGAATGCATTGCGATATATTAGGTCTATTGTGAAATTGTGTCCAAAATATGTTTGACTTAATAATAGATGACGAATTTTATCCAATAAGAAAATCATTGTGGCAATATGGTGCTCTATATCGTATTGAACAAAGTAGTTTTATTTTAAAAAATATAGTATCATATTTCATATTAAAAAAAAAAAAATGTCAGACCGAATAAATATGAATGAGCATACGTTAAATGATTTTCTTGAGTGCTCAGTGTGCCTGGAACGTTTGGATACTTCCTCTAAGGTGCTTTCCTGCCAAACTACGTTTTGTCGTAAATTGTTGGAGGTGATCGTTTCCAGTCGCCAAGAGCTGCGTTGTCCGGAGAGTCGAGTTTTGGTTGAGGTAAAAATAGCTGACTTGCCTCCCAATGTGCTTTTAATGCGGATACTTGAATGAATGAGAAATGCTGCCGCTGCTGCAAAGTCTCATCAAACGCACCAACAACAAAAATTGCAACACCGTAGAACAAATATTAATGCACGGCCTGCTAGTGATGATCCACAACAACAAACCATGCGGACACAGGTAACATACCAAAGAGCACAACTAAAAACATGCTGTGGATAAGAAATGATGGGATAAGGGAATATCCAAACATTACGATTTGGTATCGTTCACCCAGTCAACATGCGACTTCAGTTCGTCCACTGAGTGAGCCAAACACTTCACATTACGTTTTGCACACCTGGTTGATGACCCGCAATACGGCCCAGCTCGGTGGTGCAAACGGATGTAAAGTCGGATGGATATGAGAATAGCATAACCCAGGAGCTTCCCTGCCAGTCGTAGAAGCTAATTGGCCCCTGGGTGGTCTCAGCTTTGAACCTTGGCACAATTGCTCCCAAACGCATTTTTGTATGCTTTTATTGTATGTTTTAACTAAAATTTATGTATAGCAAATGTTGATCTTGTATAAGCATTGATGCTCGTGCTGGTTGCTGTTGAAGATGCATTTGCTGCATTTATTCAGTTATATGTGGCGCTTCCAATATACAACCCGGAGCTCACTGGAGCTAAGGGCGTTCGCCATGACAGCTATCAAAACTTCCGCCACCCTCCCCCATTACAGCATGCCTCCGAGTTTCTTCTCGTAGGGAGAACAATCATTGGAGTATGGGAATTTCGAAGTCAGATGTTTGGTTAATTGAAATTTCGTTGTGCATTTCTTTTTTTTGTTTAGAAAATAGGAACGTTTAATTATTGTTGCGGAGTTGTTTGAAGTTAAGAGGTAAAATATGAACCATGCACAGTATTGTATTTCATGTGGTATGCACTGAAATAAGTAATAAATTGGTGACACAGCGGCATTAACAGAGAAGCGTACAAAGAAGAAGAGGGAGGGGTAACACCAAATCCACCGGAGTTGCCTGCTTCCAATCAGCAAAATAATTTGTTTTTGGCGGCCAAGTCGAGTCTAATTCGCCTGTAGTCATATGCCGAAATTTATTCCTTAGAAATTTTTTTTTTTTTTCGTAATTCCTGGATGGCTGCATTAAATATACCACGAGCTCTTCCGTAGCTTATGGTATGCTTTTCGACATAAAATCAAGAATATTGTGGAAGAATGGATATATTTTCGCACAAGTTTCTTCAAATATGTGCTCTTGCTTAAAAGAACCAATTTTCTCTAACTATTTTGAGGCATTCCCTTTAATTTAACAAGCCCCCTCCTGACTTTCCTTCCATAACCGGTTTCCGCTTCTTCGAACATTGTTCGGAATAGGAGGTCAGGGAGAAGGGAAAAAATTCGCACTGACTTTTCTTCGAATTGGGCAGATGGACTATAAGCGGAACATTCCCAACATACTTTTCTGTAAATGTTTTAAGTAAGTCAAACTAAAGTTGTTGGTCGCCCTTCTCTCGACTTGGAGACTTATGAACGATTTTGACGTTTGTTCATACGAGAGAATTCTTCGTAGATTTAGCGTTACACTTAAGCTGTTGGACTTCAGTTGTCGTAGAGAAGTATCTTTGGTAGTATATTAGTAGTGATAATAAATTTGAAAGTGCCAAAAGTTTTTGATGAAAGAATTCGTTTTCTACGAAACATTTCGTTAATTGACAAAGTCATGTTGGTTTTGTCAGTCTTTCAGAAATTTTTTGAAGAATGCCGTACGTTAAAGTTTTATACAAAGCATTCTGAGATACGGCGTTTCTCAACCCAATTCTGAAATAGGACGTTTTAGTGCTACTACTGCAATAGGAATTTTATTTTTTGACAAATATTTTGCGATAGGGCGATACTCTACGCGGCAGCCGCAATGAACTGATAAAAAAATTAAAGAAAATGGCTTATTGCCTTAGAACTCTATATTCCGGCCTTAACTTGGACAGGGGAGTCCAACTTTTGTGCGATCCTGCTGAACAAGGAGTATTCACCCGTTTATTCACAAATTTCGGAAAGCTCTTGTCCGTTTAAGTCTTCATGGAAGTGTTCCAGGTGAACCGTTAATTTCCAAATATAACCTATTCCCCGAATTCCTATATGGAGACGAAGGTTCCGAACAATCATTTAACATACTCAATGAGTGCATTTCGTTATGGTATCTCCACTAGTTACCAATGATATATATTTTTTTGCTTTACGTGAATCCTTTACTGGTCGATTTTTTTGACGTTGAACGGTGAATTTTGATTTGGCTTAGGTTTCGTATGTTCATAGGTTTACGAAAGTCAACGATTTCATGGTTTCCGCAAAGTTCTGTCAACCGAGGTTAATATGGTTAACCCATATTAAGAATATGGCTGACCCTACTCATTAAGTAAAAAATTCTGTTGGCCTCGGGCTTTTGGCCGAGTGCGTAGGTGTTCTGTGGTCCTTGGTCGGGGCGAGTGAATGTGGGTTGACTTTTGGAAATTTAAAATATACAAAGGGCCGAAAGCCCTTAGTTTCTGTGGCAGATCGGTTCGCCCTTCTGCGGTAGGCTTTTCTGGTGTCCTCGTTCTGGGAGATCGAGTGAGTTGGGGTTGCTTGTTGTGTCCTCGCTCGGGGTGAGCGAGTGAATTTGGGTTGATGGTTGGCCTCGTTCCGGGTGGACGAGAGCTGGGTTAGATTTTTTTTTTTTTGAAAGTAGGGATATGGAGGAACGGAGGGATTGTTAGGAGGAGCTCGTCGCCTTCTCGCAATCCGTCTCTTCCGGCGGAAGAAGGATCAGTTTGACCAAAGGTCGTCTGACTTGCCCCTTCTCGGTTTTGAGGTCGACTACGCGTACTCGGTCATCTTCGCCGGGGTGTACGTTGACAACTCGACCTAACCTCCATTCGTTGGGAGATAAGTTGTCCTCCTTGAGGACAGCGAGATCTCCCACTTTTATATTTTGTCTGGGATGCTTCCACTTCACTCGTTTTTGAAGTTCGTATAGATATTCGGTTTTCCATCGCTTGCAGAAAGTGTGATGGAGGGCCTTGAGTTTCTGCCACCGATTGATCATCGAGGCAGAGCTCTCACTAGCATCCGGTTCTGGCGGAGCCAGTAGGTGGCTTCCCGTGAGGAAATGACCTGGGGTAAGCGGCTCTAGGTCGTGCGTTCACGAGGGAGAATATCCATCAGTTGGGTCTGAGCACGCTTTCGGTGTATCGTGCAAACTTTGCAATTATGAATGGTTGCCCTAATCGTGGTTTTGATGTTAGGTATCCAGTATCAGGTGCGTATCAGACGCAACATGAGTTGATTTTCCCCATGCAGACTTTGTTGATGAAACAATAGGACTGTAAGACGGGATAACCTGCAGTTGTATGGGAGGAGGATTGGGTGGCGTTCATTAAAGGCTAAGT
The DNA here is from genome assembly GCF_040869045.1 of Eurosta solidaginis. NCBI lineage: Eukaryota > Metazoa > Arthropoda > Insecta > Diptera > Tephritidae > Eurosta > Eurosta solidaginis. The sequence goes on along the minus strand of NC_090319.1, from coordinate 143,766,121 downwards.
CCTTTGACGCCCCGAGTCGCCCTCCTACCCGAATGATGCCATCTTGGCCTAAGTAGGGATTAAGTGAAAGTATTGCACTTTTCCCTGCAATTGGTTTTCCGGCCTTTAGATCATTATATTCGGAACTATAATGTTGTTTCTGATAGATTTTAATTAAAAGTCGTGAGTGGCCTTAATTTCATCAGGGGAGATTAAGTGCGACATGACCTGGAATGAATTTTTTGTTTCGGGGTAGGTTCTTCGGTAGAACCTTATAACGTATGATAAGACCCGTAGAGCCCTAGGTAGGTCGGAAAAGCGTTGAAGAATATCGGTAGGATTGACGGTTGTTGTTGCGCAGGTCTTTGCCCTCTTTTCCTCTACGGAGGTGATGTAGTCACTTTCTTGTGCTGGCCATTGGGAAGTGTCTTCTTGCAGCCAAGAAGGTCCCTGCCACCACAACGAATTGTTGACCAATTGAGACGCAGGTAATCCTCTGCTACCTAAATCTGCTGGGTTGGACTCTGAGTTCACGTGCAACCAGTCCTTATGTCTGACCATGTCGATGATCTTGGTGATCCGATGTGCGACGAAGTTTGACCAGGAACAGGGCGGTTTCCTTCTCCATGCGAGGACGATCGTTGAATCCGTCCACAGGTGCACTTTCACTGGTCCCAACTTGAGATTCCTGAAAATTGATTCGGTGATTTCCGCTAACAGCACGGCTCCGCAAATCTCCAATCGTGGAAGAGAAAGAGTTTTCACTGGGGCTACTCGGGTTTTGGCTAGAAGTAGGTTTGTGCAGACATTATCATCCATTTTGACACGCATGTAAATGACTGCTGCATAAGCCTTCTCGGATGCGTCACAAAATCCATGGATCTCGATGTCGGTTCCTGGAGAGAAGTTGACCCATCTAGGTATCCGGATTTTATCGATTTCATGGTATTGGTCGGTGAAGGATTTCCATCGTTCCAGCGTACTGGTAGATACTGGTTCGTCCCAAGCGGTGCCTTCCAACCAAATACTCTGCATGAGTATTTTTGCCACAATGACCATTGGTGCCAGCCATCCCAAGGGATCGAAAAGTTTGGCGATTGCTGATAGTATCGCTCTCTTCGTAATGTTTTCCGGGTTGTCCAGCGTCCCTGCTTTAAAATAAAATAAATCGGAGAGGGCATTCCATCGAATGCCTAACGCTTTAACTGAACTGGTATCTGCGAATGCCAGGAAGTTTTCATTGAGCAGGTCTGCTTTGGGGATGTCCCTTAGAATGTCCTCTGAATTGGATGTCCATTTGCGAAGTGGAAAGCCCGCTGAGTGTAGGACTTGACGAATTTCATCTCTGGCTTTAATAGTCGATGTGATCGTATGTCCACCCGCTAACACGTCATCTACATACATGTATTCTCGTAGTATGTTAGCCGCTGTAGGGTGTGAGTTTGACACGTCGTCTGCCAGTTGTAGGAGCGTTCTTATCGCGAGATATGGAGCGCAGTTCACTCCGAAGGTAACCGTCTTTAATTCATAAAGACTAATAGGGTCATTCGGGGACGTGCGATGCACAATACGTTGAAATTTGGTGTGCTTATCGTTCACCCAAATTTGACGATACATCTTTTCGATGTCGCTATTGAAGACAAAACGGTATAGTCTCCATCGTAATATAAGGATGGGTAGATCGGCTTGTAGAACTGGGCCCGGGAGGAGAATATCGTTTAAGCTATTACCGTTGGCCGTAGGGCTCGAGGCGTTAAATACTACGCGTACCTTGGTGGTTGTACTTTCTGCTTTTACAACGGCGTGGTGGGGCAGAAAGTAATGATCCGAATCGTCGGATGGGATATTCTCTTTCAATTTTCTCATATGTCCGAGCGTTTCATATTCTGACAACACTCGAATATATTCCTTACCTAAATCTGGGTTTTTTATTAGCCGCCCCTCATTCCGGAAGAATTGAGAGCATGCACGCTTCAGGGATGGTCCTAAGTTAATATTGTTAGGGTAATCCTGCCGGAATGGTAGTGACACGGTGTACCTTCCATTCTCACTTCGCTGCGTTGTTTCTTTAAATAGTTGTTCGCAGTACCTTTCATCTTCATTTAATATTTTATTTTTGGGTACATTTTCTACCTCCCAGAAAGCTTTGAGTTGGTTGTCTAACGCAACCTCGTTGTAGAAAGACATAATGCTCTTCGTTGGATTCGGTGATTCGATACGACCGGTTAGTATCCAACCGAACACTGTCTCTTGGGCTAAGAGTGTGTTTAGCACATTCTTTTTTATACCGCTCATTATAATTTGGGGATATATGTCTCCGCCAAGTATGAGGTCTACGTCTTCGTTGACGTAGAACCTCTTGTCTGCCAAAACCAAGTCTGGGAATGCCTGCATAGTCATTGCGTTGATATGGCAGGATGGAAGATTCCCAGTGAGTTTCGTTAGAACCTTTACGGGTGTAGTCAGGCTGAAGCAGGGATCCACTGGTGAACGTAATTCGATGTTGGATGCTTCTTTCACCTGAGCTGACACCGCATTTGTGATGCCTGAAACATGGGCATGCATTTTCCTCGCTGGCAAATTGATTCTGCGTTTCAGTCTTTCAGTTATAAGGGAACATTCAGACCCAGAATCAATTAATGCCCGCGCGGAGAAGTCGGTACCATTATGGTGAATGTGTACGCGAGCAGTTCCTAATAGCACGCCTGTGCTGGAATTGGCATGGCAGGATTTGACATTCTGATTCGCAGAGGAAGGTGGTTGTCCCGATTCCTGTCTTTTCCTTGCCTGTGCCGAAGTTGATGGGGCATTATCCGCATCTTTGAAGGGATTTCGTACCGCCGGTTGCTGAAGTGTGTCCGCATGCAGGAGCGTGTGGTGACGAGAGTGGCATTTGGAACAGTTGTATAAACTGGTGCACCTCGTCACTGTGTGTCCTGGGGATAAACAATTCAGGCAGCCATTTGTGGATTTGACGAATTTAATCCTTTCTACTGGGTTTAAATCGCAAAAACGTGAACAGTTGCGTAATCTGTGCTCCGTAGATTTGCACATTTTACACATTGATTTTGTTGTTTGCTTGGTTACTTTGGTTTGAAAAGCACCAAGTCTTTTTGTAGGGTTTTCCGTCGACTGGCGCGACGTGTTTGATTTTTGCACTTTAGAAGTGGCATTCCCTGTAAAACCAGACACGGTTTCAAGTGTCCAGAAACGATTTGACAAGAACTTGTCCATATCCTCCCACTTGGATATGTCCGTCTTGTGGTCAATGCTCTGCTCCCATAGAGCCAACGTATTTTCAGGTAATTTTGTCGAACATAAATAGGTAATAATCGCATCCCAATTTGAAACATCGATCTGATGTGTTTTTAAAGATGCCAAGCAATTATTTATGTCGCGCTGTAAGGTTTTGATAGAGCTGCCGCACTCGCTATCTATCTTTTTTAGATTAAACACAATTTGTAATTGTGAGTTTACGAGAATCCGCTTATTCTCGTATCCCTCACATAGGTTTTTCCAGGCTGTTTCGAAGCCTTCATTTGTCAAGGGACATTTCTTGACGATGTCCTTTGCCTCACCTTGAGTTTTCTGATTGAGGTGGAACAACTTTTCTACCGGGCTTAGGCGACTGTTGTTTTTGTATATGGCCGTGAACAGGTCACGAAACGTTGGCCAAGATAGGTAGTCGCCCTTGAACACCTCAGTATCACAAGCTGGCAGGCGTATACTGTGTTCGTGTGCGCGTTCTCCCTCAGGTTTGACTGCCCTATCTTTTTCCTCCTTCAATTTGGCTTGAAGTTCAGCCATGTTTGACATGCATCGCAGGAATACGGCATATGCCGCTTTATGCTTGATCTTGACCGCTGCGATTTTCTTAGCGTCGAGCGTGTCAGAGTCAAGCAATTCCTCGAGGGCGGTCTCGGCCTTTTCCCACTTAGCTTGCAACTCTTTTTGCTGTATTGCAAGAGTGTGTATAGTGTGCAGAGCCGCATTTATGTCATTAAAATCGGCCTCGAATTCGATTATTCGATCGGCCAATCTAATGTAGGAGTCCATGTTCATGGTTGAAAAGTGGAGAGCGAATTAACCAAGGGATATAAAACTTGAAAACCTGAGCGAATCACCCAACCAACAACTATTAAAATTACGCAAAATTGATTTATTACTCTTATTTTGTTTATTTTTGTCTGAATTTGCAGATTATTTGTGCCTTAAAACAAGGAGCAGGGGGAATCAACACCAATGTGTATTGTGCGAAGTAGAGGGGGCCACTCGTGAAAACTAAGTGCGCGCGTTGATATAAAAACTGGACGAAAAGTGTAAAAACTCAGTGAAAACTGTTGTAAAAACTGTGTCGATTGAACAAGTGAAAATTAAAGTGCTTGAAAAGAAAATGAAAACTGCCACAGCCGTGTGGCGTTAGATTTTAATATGTGAGGTTATGTGCACCTCTTCCTTGTGCTGTGTCCGGAGAGCCTTACCGCTGGTGGGGGGACAGACCAGATAGTCACAAGGAATTTAAGACAACGTTAATGTGCCGCGTTTGCACTTAATTTTGGTTTTCGACACTAATAAATTTTTCACACTTTTCGCGGTTATTCACAATCACGTATGGCAACTTAAATTGATTTTTCGCACTTTATTTATTATTTTAACCAAAAAAAAATGTGGCAAGAAATATTGCACTTACTCTGGCTTTTTGTGGCGAATCGTGTACTGGTGCTGATGTGGCAAGATGGCTTAATCTCTCAGTGTTTTTTCACGCTGGTATGATATCATAGACTTTTCGTTGGTGGGCAAACTTCTTTTTCGGATGAATTTTTTGTGAGGAATTTGAAATTTGTGCGGTCAGCTACGGTCGTATTTTGTGGACTGTAATTTAGGTGCTGTATATTCCTTTCTCGGGGAGATAGGACCAAATGTTCGGCCGGGGTGCGTCTGCTCCTGAGTCGATGGGCGCACCGGGAATGTGGCGTGTGGAATAAAGGAATAGACAAATAGGCGAGAATTTCTCGTTATAATAATATGTTTTATTGAATATAAGTACAAGATTTTGGTGACAATATTACCTGTATTGACTGTATTGTAGAAAAACGGCAGAGATCGCTGGCGGCAGATGCGTGCTGGTTGGCGGTCAGAATCCAAGAGGCCGGTTGTATAGCAAGCTACAACCGTTGACCCGCAAAATCCTCCGTTTTGGAGGGGAAAGGCACCCACACATCAACCCCGACATGCACATGTATGAGTGCTGACAAAAAACACACATACACGTACATGTACATGCATGCACATGCATGTGGCGGTGATGGTGTGGGTGGTTACAAATTAATTCGAGTATCGAGTATCGATTCGCAGGGTTGCATTGGGGGGATCGCAGACAGATGCGGAAAAAGTTAGGCATCCTGCCTAAACATTGTGGGTATGTTTTTGTTAAAGTTCTTCGTAAATCTAATTTAGAATCACCTTATGAAGGACCTTTTAAAGTTATATCTAAGAAACATAAAACATTTACAATTCAATACAATAATACTATTAAAAATATTTCAATTGATTTACTTAAACCAGCAGACATACTTATTAACACTAATTTAAATACAAATACATTAAACAACAAAAAACAAAAAAAGGTTACATTTAATATTAATTAATAATTTGTTTGTTTAAAATTTTCTTGGAGGGGGAGTAAATATAGTGTTAACTACTTTGTACTCTTTACTTTAATTTTTAAAATAATTTTAATTGATTAAAATTTTGAAAAACTTCAAAAAAAGAAAATTCTAATTAGTTTGAAAATATCTAAACTCAAAAATAAACAAAAATAAATTTTTATACTTAAAATCAAAATAAAAGATTTTTTTTAAATATCAACTTGAATGTTGATATAGTTACAAATTCTGATATGGCTTGCGTTTTTACCGCACCAGGAATGATGCCTGCCGGAGTTATTTCGTGTCCCAGAAACGTTATCGCCTTTCGCAAAAAACTACATTTCTTAGCGTTCAGCGTTAAACCCGAATCGCGTAATGCTGTTAGCACACGTCGTAGGTTCGAAACCATTTCCTCTGGCGAATTGCTACCGACCAAGATGTCGTCCATGTACACCAGCATATCGCCCGGCTCGGTCTTTTCTTGAACCTTCGCCATTAATCGCTGGAACACAATGGGTGCATTGGTGAGGCCAAAAGGAGGTCTCTTGAATTCGTATAAGCCGTCTGGAGTTATGAACGCTGTACACATTCGGCTGCTGGGTGCGATGGATGTCCAGCACCGAAAAATACCTGTACTGCTTCGCTTCGTGTAGGCGCTTTTCGATGTTAGGCACAGGAAATTTCTCCTTCCGAACTAGTTGGTTTAAACGTCGATAGTCTACGCATAACCGATCGCCGCCGTCTTTTTTCTTGACCAAGACGAGAGGCCTCGCGAATTCGGAGCTTAACTTAGTGATTATGTCGTTATTTTTAAGTTAGTTGATCATTTGAGTAACTACAGCCCTTTTTGGTGCTGGCACGCGATATGGTGGTTGTGAGATGACTTTATTACCGATTATATCGATGTGCATTTCGACCAGACTAGTTTTACCGATCCCGTTTAAACCTTCCGCGAACACGTCTTCGAAACCTTTAAGTACATTCGTAATTTGTTCGTGTTGGCTTTTATCTTCTAAAGCATAAGCTAGCTGAGAAATGTCGATATGTTTAGGTACGCTTTGCGTCACGACCCGTTTGTTAACGAATATTGATTTCCCGTCACAGACCTCTAGTTTCACCGACGAATTAGTTATAATATCCTGGCCGATTAGGAAATCTGTTTGAAGCATAATATCATCAACTATGTAAAACGTTGCATCAAGCGACATTCCATCTACCTCAATAGTCAATGAACACCTTTCTCGAATAACATGGGTACCGCCACTGAACCCTTTTAATTGTATTTGACATTCTTCCCGTTCTGCACTGAGTGACTCAATGACTGATTTACGGACCATGTTGCACTGACTACCGGTGTCTATAAACGCTTTAAACTTTTCTTTTTTAACATAAATATATTTTGTAACATTCATCCAGTGATAATGCCTCTAATCGACGTATTTCTAACCCGCGTTTACCGCAGTTCTGGGGTTCACTTTTTGGGTGCACCTTATTCCTGTCAACGCACCTTGCACGACGTTGGGGTTTAGGGCATTTGCTCGAAATGTGACCAGCTTCTTTACAATTAAAACACGTAACAGATGATTTTACATTACTGCTGGTTGGGCGCTCCTGCATGCTGGTGGATGCGTTTTTCGGTTGGGTATCAGTAACTTTACCGCGATTCAACAAGTAGTTTTCGATTGTTTCGCGCATTTCTTTCACGGTCTTAAATTTTGTTGCTGCGATTGCTATTTGTAAGTCTCGGTGTTGTAAACCTGCGCGGATATAATTAGTTATTGCAGATTCACTTAAGTGATACTGTTTACCGAGAGCGTATATGCGAAAACAATAGTCATTCATTCGCTCACTCTTTTTCCGAACGTTATTGCTCATCGAGCGATGAATTTGCGCCTCGTCGAGATGGATGCCAAATTCTGTTACCAAATCTTTCGAGAATTCATTCCACGTAGTGTGTACTCTTGGCAATGAGTCGAGCCACATACGAGCCGCACCGCGCAGTCTGCTATACACGGCTAACAAAACACACTTCTCGTCGAATTGGTATGCTCGTACGACACTACTAACGCGATCTGTGAACTGTTCCACGGTTAACGACTGGGGATTAGTTGGATCGAATTCGGGCATTGTCTCGCTTATCTCTTTGACCGTTTGACTTCTGCCGCCCGTTTCTAACGTGCTCACCTGCGAAATTGGTGGAGTATCGGTACCTCGATTGTTTTCATTGTTATTTGCAGTTGTCGTACCTTGTTGCAATAACGATAGAATATTGTCTATACTAACACGTAACTCATTTACTTGCGCCTGCAGATTAACACTTGCAATACCCGTTTGTTCGCTAGGTAGCTGAATTTCATCGGAATCTGTATTATCGCATAAACGTTGTATAAGCTCGGCGCGAGTGCCTGAGGTTGGCAGACTTTTTTGATTTAGTATTGATTTAAGTTGCTCGATTCGCAGATCTGAAATCTTAACCGATATTGTTGCGTCAACTGACATTTCCGTGTATTGTTGTGATCACGTTTTCATAACATTACAAGCTTTTATACAATTCGTTACGATTCTTTTATTTTGTTTACGTTTTGACGTTTATGTTCTATACGTTGATAATTACTCCTTATTTGACGCTCGTTCGTTTCGCTTATTTTTGTTTACGTTTTTAGCTTTGACGTTTATTTTCTACTCGTTGTGTTCGCTAATTGTTGATTTTTGTTTTGCTTATGCACACTTGTTCTCATAAGCTCATGTACACATATCGTATTCGTTCGCACTTTCTGCGTTTATGCGCATTCAAAACTGTCTGTATATTATGCGTTGATCGTGTCAATCAAACGCAAATATTTCACCTTCGCTTTTTTTGTTATTTCCCCAGTGGAGAGTATCCACGGAAAATTTTACCGGCGTTGGTATAACTGTGATTTCCCCTACGTAGCGGGCAATAAATTCTCGAATGTTCTCAGCATTTGGGTTAACCTTCTACTGTACCCATTTGTTAAATGATTTGGGTTATGCTTTTTTGCACAACACTTTGCGAATTTTAATCGGTTTTTGGTGAAATGGCGAGTTTGCCGTCGCTTAAGCGTTTTCGACGGAGCCGTTTGTGAAAAATTACACCGTTTGAGTATTCTACTTGCGCGCGTACTTAATTTGGCTACTCATATTCGATTTGAGGCCGGTCGTCCCTACTTCTGAACTGAAAGCAAAGATTCGACTATTGCTTCTTGGTTATAGTATTACAAACAAAAATAGATATTTATTGAGTTTAGTTACACTGAACAGTTACTTTACATAACAAGACTGATTTAATATTTGAACGTATGAATACGAGTGGCCGCTCTTAATCGCGTCTTAACGAATACTGCCTTATCATGCTGGATTGATGTTGTTCGTTAGTATATTCAGGGTTGCAGGATACTGCTACATAGATTCGAACGCAAGGTTGCTTATAAATTGGAAAGCAGGGTGTTACAAATGTTCAAAAACAAAACACCTACCACTTCCAACAAAAATTGTTCTTACGCACAAGCATATTTACATACATACATATGTATGTTCAAATGTAAATTACAAAACACTAAAAACTAGCTTCCTCTTTTTCATTCATAATGCTTCTTCTTAAGTTTTCCAAATTGGTGATCCAATTTGGCAACATGGCATTTGAACAAATCGTCAAAAGAAAAATGTTTGTGATTTTATAAATTCCAACTTCGATGCATATTGAAGGCTTTCATTATAACGCCCATAATTACTTCCATAACTCGGCACTTTTTCTATGAAATAATACCAAACTATTTATATGACTTAATCGAAGTAGTAATATGGTAGTAAAAAATGCAAATAAAGACGCACAATATTGCCCAATAAATTCCCAGTAACGTATTAGCAATATAATCTAAAAATGTCCATGCATTGTTCATATACATTTTTGCAAATAATTTTCCAATATGCCGAATTGCCGAGTTGACACAGCTTATGGCAATTTTAATTTGCTATTTGAAAAACCTCATCTTATTCTGTCGAAAAATTGTTCGCGCAGTCGAGCAACCAAGTTTTCAGTAGCTGTATTGCAGTTAATACATAAAAGTGGAGTTTTACCCGTTTCTTGCCCGAATTCGCACTGTGACGTCATATTGTGTATGCTGACTTCTTTATCACATGTCAATACAAAGTAAGAATTTTACACTATATCCATAGATAAAAAGTAATAAATGGGAGGGGCGAAATGAACTAAAGTAATTTTGCAAAGAAAAATAACATAATGTCGCAAAAGAGCAATAAATTCTTTTATTTTAGTATTAATAATAAATTCCCCTTTTAGCTGTTAGTTGATTAAAGCTACAAACAGCAACACTTTTAACCCCGACGACACATAATTTGGCTCGCGCCTATTGCATTTCGTTGGCTAATTGCTACGAGCATTCATATGTATCAGGGATGGGAGTTATCAACAAATTTGAATAACCATTGACGAAAAAATAAAAAATAAATTTTTATTCATTATTCAAAAAAACTTGAGTGATGAATAACATGTTATTTTTTATTCAAGCATTTCTTGAATAATGAATAACATTTTCTCGTTATTCAAAATATTCTAATTGATGATAAACGCCCATTCTTATTTTTGCAAATTTTGAATAAAGAGTTGAGTTATTATTCATTATTTACAAAATATGGAATTACAATAAAATTTTAGTTTTTATTCAGTTATTCAAAAATAAAAAAATAAACCATCGAGATGCCCTGAAAATATACCCATATGCGTAACCAGTTCGCGTGTAGTTCTGAAGCTTCTTAGGGTAATATTGAGCTGATTTTGGGGAGTATTCGTGGGGGGGAGGGGGGGGGGCGGTTTTGGGGGCCGTTTAGGGGTAATTTCTGGGACACCCTGGGGATCCTCCCGGGGTCTATTGGGGTCCATTCCAGGGGCTCCCCCGCAATCCTCCTAGGGTTTTGGGGTAATTTCGTGATGACTTTTCCGACTCCCTCGGGGTCTTTTGGAGGTCATTCCGTGACATTTTTGGGACTCCCTCGGGGTCATTCCGGGATGATTTTGGGGACTTCCTCGGGGTGGTTTTGGGGACTCCCTCGAGGTCCTCCCGGGGTCATTTTGGGGGTCATTTCGAGATGGTTTTGGGGACTCCCTCGGGGTCATTTGGGGGTCATTCCGGGATCTTTTTGGGGACACCCTCGGGGTCATTTGGGGGTCATTCCGGGTTCTTTTTGGGGACTCAATCGGGGTCATTTGGGGGTCATTCCGGGATCTTTTTGGGGACCCCCTCGGGGTCATTTGGTGGTCATTCCGGGATCTTTTTGGGGATTCCCTCGTGGTCATGTGGAGGTCATTTCGGGATGGTTTCGGGGACTCCCTCGGGGTCATTTGGGGGTCATTCCGGGTTCTTTTTGGGGACTCGATCGGGGTCATTTGGGGGTCATTCCGGGATCTTTTTGGGGACTCCCTCGGGGTCATTTGGGGGTCATTCCGGGTTCTTTTTGGGGACTCCCTCGGGGTCATTTGGGGGTCATTCCGGGAAGATTTTGGGGACTTCCTCGGGGTCATTTGGTGGTCATTCCGAGATCTTTTTGGGGACTCCCTCGGGGTCATGTGGGGGTCATTTCGGGATGTTTCGGGGACTCCCTTGGGGTCATTTGGGGTCATTCCGGGTTCTTTTTGGGGACTACCCCGGGTCATTTGGGGGTCATTCCGGGATGATTTTGGGGACTCCATCGGGGTCATTTGGTGGTCCCCAAAAAGATCCCAAAATGACGCCCAAATGACCCCGAGGGAGTCCCCAAATCATCCCGGAATGACCCCAAAATGACCCGGGGGAGTCCCCAAAAAGATCCCGGAATGACCCCAAAATGACCCTGAGGGAGTCTCCAAAAAGATCCCGGAATGACCCTCAAATGACTTCGAGGGAGTCCCCAAAACCATCCCGAAATGACCCCCAAATGACCCTGAGGGAGTCCCCAAAAAGAACCCGGAATGACCCCCAAATGACCCCGAGGGAGTCCCAAAAAGATCTCGGAATGACCACCAAATGACCCCGAGGGAGTCCCCAAAAAGATCCCGGAATAACCCCCAAATGACCCCGAGGGAATCCCAAAAATGTCACGGAATGACCCCCACATGACCCCGAGGGAGTCCCCAAAAAGATCCCGGAATGACCACCAAATGACCCCGAGGAAGTCCCCAAAATCATCCCGGAATGACCCCCAAATGACCCCGAGGGAGTCCCAAAAGTGTCACGGAATGACCTCCAAAAGACCCCGAGGGAGTCGCAAAAGTCATCCCGAAATGACCCCAAAACCCTAGAACGATCGCGAGGGAGCCCCTGGAATGGACCCCAATAGACCCCGGGAGAATCCCCAGGGTGTCCCAGAAATTACCTTAAAACGGCCCCCAAAAAAACCCCCACGAATACTCCCCAAAATCATCTCAATATTACCCTAAGAAGCTTCAGAACAACACGCGAACTGGTTATGCATATGGGTATATTTTCAGGGCATCTCGATGGTTTATTTTTTTATTTTTGAATAACTGAATAAAAACTAAAGTTTTATTGTTATTCCATATTTTGTAAATAATGAATAATAACTCAACTCTTTATTCAAAATTTGCAAAAATAAGAATGGGCGTTTATCATCAATTAGAATATTTTGAATAACGAGAAAATGTTATTCATTATTCAAGAAATGCTTGAATAAAAAATAACTTTTTATTCATCAATTATAAAATTTAAAATGATGAATAATTTTTTATTTTTTATTTTGATTTGTTTCATTTCAAAATGACTCAACCCTGATATGTATATATATATGTCTGTATACGCGGATTTACATAAATTCTTTGGTCGCTTTAAAACGTAGCAAGCGACAAGCTTTTTTCTTATTATCTCAAGACGCTGCCACAGCATCAGTGTTTATGTATATCTGCCTTTACTTTGGAGTATTATTGAATATGTATGTATGTACATTTCTACTTTGGTTCATATTTTCATAGATATATATTCAATGATACAATGCTCAAAAGCTGATCGACAGGCAGAGGCTTCTGTGTACATATGCACATATGTATTTAAGGGTGGAATTGATGCTAGTCAAGTGCTCTTTGCCTTGGCTTATCAAACCTGCCTTTGAGAAATACTTACCCCCCAACCAGATGAAAGCCCAATACCTATTACTTTATTTATTGAAGTGTTATCAAATTTCAATATTTGCTTTTATTTCTTCTGCAAAATCTTTAATTTCATTGAGAGTTGGTCATAACATTGAGCAGAAACCAAGCAATTTAAGTAAATTTGGTTTTTTTCTTTTTGAAATACGTTTTTCATGCGAAAAAAAATTTTTTTGTCCACAGGTTTCGGAGATATCGCTAACGCATTTCAAAAAAACCAAGAACGCAGCAATTTGGAAGCACTAAAAGTACTTTTTCTATAACTACAAACGATGAAATTGATTGTAGTGAAATTAATTTTTTTGTAGTTTTTATAGTTACTCCGAAAATACACAATACATTGTGCGGAAACCAAGCAATGTAAGTAAATTTGGGTTTTTTCTTTTTGAAATACGTTTTAAATCGTTTGTAGTTTTTCATACGAAAAAACAATTTTTTGTCGTCCACAGGTTTCGGAGATATCGCTAACGCGTCTAAAAAAAAACCAAGAACGCAGCAATTTGGAAGCAGTAAAAGTACTTTTCCTATAACTACAAACAATGAAATTGATTGTAGTGAAATTCATTTTTTTGTAGCTTTATAGTTACTCCGAAAATATAATACATTGTGCGGGAACCAAGCAATTTAAGTAAATTTGGGTTTTTTCGTTTTGAAATACGTTTTAAATCGTTTGTAGTTTTTCATACGAAAAAAGTTTTTTTTGGTCCACAGGTTTCGGAGATATCGCTAACGCATCTCAAAAAAGCCAAGAACGCAGCAATTTGGAAGCACTAAAAGTACTTTTCCTTTTTTTCTTTTTGAAATACGTTTTAAATCGTTTGTAGTTTTTCATACGAAAAAAAAATTTTTTTTGGTCCACAGGTTTCGGAGATATCGCTAACGCTAAAAAAAAACCAAGAATGCCGCAATTTGGAAGCACTAAAAGTACTTTTCCTATAACTACAAACGATGAAATTGATTGTAGTGAAATTCATTTTTTTTTTTTAGTTTTTATAGTTACTCCGAAAATATAATACATTGGCAGAAACCAAGCAATTTAAGCAAATTTGGGTTTTTTCTTTTTGAAATACGTTTTAAATCGTTTGTTATTTTTCATACGAAAAAAAAATTTTTTGTGCTCCACAGTTTTCGGAGATATCGCTAAGCATCTCAAAAAAAGAAGAACGCAGCGATATGGAAGCACTAAAAGTACTTTTCCTATAACTACAAAAGATGAAACTGATTGTAGTGGAATTCATTTTTGTGTACTTTTCATAGTTACTCCGAAAATATAATACATTGTGCGGAAACCAAGCAATTTAAGTAAATTTGGTTTTTTTCTTTTTGAAATACGTTTTAAATCTTTTGTAGTTTTTCATACGAAAACAAATTTTTTTTTGGTCCACAGGTTTCGGAGATATCGCTAACGCATCTCAAAAAACCAAGAACGCAGCAATTTGGAAGCACTAAAAGTACTTTTCCTATAACTACAAACGATGAAATTGATTGTAATGAAATTCATTTTTTGTAGTTTTTATAGTTACTCCGAAAATATAATACATTGTGCGGGAACCAAGCAATTTAAGTAAATTTGGGTTTTTTTTTTAAATACGTTTTAAATCGGTTGTAGTTTTTCATACGAAAAAAAAATTTTGTTTGCTCCACAGGTTTCGGAGGTATCGCTAACGCATCTCAAAAAAACCAAGAACGCAGCGATTTGGAAGCATAAAAGTACTTTTCATATAACTACAAACGATGAAATTGATTGTAGTGAAATTCATTTTTTTGTACTTTTCATAGTTACTCCGAAAATATAATACATTGTGCGGAAACCAAGCAATTTAAGCAAATTTGGGTTTTTTCTTTTTAAAATACGTTTTGAATCGTTTGTAGTTTTTCATACGAAAACAAATTTTTTTTTGGTCCACAGGGTTCGGAGATATCACTAACGCATCTCAAGAAAACCAAGAACGCAGCAATTTGGAAGCACTAGGAGTAATTTTCCTATAACTAAAACGATAAAATTGATTGTAGTGAAATTAATTTTTTTGTAGTTCTTATAGTTACTCCAAAAATATAAAACACTGTGCGGAAACTAAGCAATTTAAGTAAATTTGGGGTTTTTCTTTTTGAAGTACGTTTAAATCGTTTGTAGTTTTTCATACGAAAAAACAATTTCTTTTTCGTCCACAGGTTTCGGAGATATCGCTAACGCATCTCAAAAAAACCAAGAACGCAGCAACTTGGAAGCACTAAAAGTACTTTTCCTATAACTACAAACCGTGAAATTGATTGTAGTTAAATTCATTTTTTTGTAGTTTTTATAGTTACTCCGAAGATATAATACATTGTGCGGAAACCGAGCAATTTAAGCAAATTTGGGTTTTTTCCCTTTGAAATACGTTTTAAATCGTTTGTAGTTTTTCATAAGAAAAAAAATTTTTTTTGGTCCACAGGTTTCGGAGATATCGCTAACGCATCTCAAAAAACCAAGAACGCAGCAATTTGGAAGCACTAAAAGTACTTTCCTATAACTACAAACGATGAAATTGCTTGTAGTGAAATTAATTTTGTTGTAGTTTTTATAGATACTCCGAAAATATAACACATTGTGCGGAAACCAAGCAATTTAAGTAAATTTGGGTTTTTTCTTTTTGAAATACGTTTTAAATCGTTTGTAGTTTTTCATACGAAAAACAATTTTTTTTGGGCCACAGGTTTCGGAGATATCGCTAACGCATCTCAAAAAAACCAAGAACGCAACAATTTGGAAGCACTAAAACTACCCTTCATATAACTACAAACGACGAAATTGATTGTAGTGAAATTAATTTTTTTGTAGTTTTTATAGTTACTCCGAAAATATAATAAATTGTGCGGAAACCAAGCAATTTAAGTAAATTTGGTTTTTTTTTTTAAATACGTTTTAAATCGTTTGTAGTTTTTCATAAGAAACAAAAAATTTTTTTTGTTCTACAGGTTTCGGAGATATCGCTAACGCATCTCAAAAAACCAAGAACGCAGCAATTTGGAAGCACTAAAAGTACCTTTCCTATTACTACAAACGCTGAAATTGATTGTAGTGAAATAAATTTTTTTGTAGTTTTTATAGTTACTCCGAAAATATAATAAATTGTGCGGAAACGAAGCACTTTAAGTAAATTTGGGTTTTTTGTTTGAAATACCTTTTAAATCGTTTGTAGTTTTTCATAAAAAAAATTTTTTTTGGTCCACAAGTTTCGGAGATATCGCTTACGCATCTCAAAAAAACCAAGAACGCAGCAATTTGGAAGCACTAAAACTACTTTTCCTATAACCACAAACGACGAAATTGATTGTAGCGAATTTCGCTTTTTTGTAGTTTTCGTAGTTACTCCGAAAATATCATAAATTGTGCGGAAACCATGCAGTGAAGTAAATTTGGGTTTTTTTTAAATACGTTTTAAATCGTTTGTAGTTTTTCATACGAAAAAACAATTTCTCTTTCGTCCACAGGTTTCGGAGATAGCTCTATCGCATCTCAAAAAAACCAAGAAAGCAGCAGTTTGGAAGCACTAAAAGTACTTTTCCTATAACTACAAACGATGAAATTGATTGTAGTGAAATTCATTTTTTTGTAGTTTTTATAGTTACTCCGAAAATATAATACATTTTGGGGAAACCAAGCAATTTAAGCAAATTTGGGTTTTTCTTTTTGAAATACGTTTTAAATCGTTTTTAATTTTTCATACAAAAAAAAAATTTTTTTTTTGGTCCACAGGTTTCGGAGATATCGCTAACGCATCTCAAAGGTACGAAGAACGCAGCAATATGGAAGCACTAAAAGTACTTTTCCTATAACTACAAACGATGAAATTGATTGTAGTGAAATTCATTTTTTTGTAGTTTTTATAGATACTCCGAAAATATAATACATTGTGCGGAAACCAAGCAATTTAAGTAAATGTGGGTTTTTCCTTTTTGAAATACGTTTTAAATTGTTTGTAGTTTTTCATACGAAAAAAAAATTTTTTGTGCTCCACAGGTTTCGGAGATATCGCTAACGCATCTCAAAAAAACCAAGAACGCAGCAGTTTGGAAGCACTAAAAGTACTTTTCCTATAACTACAAACGATGAAATTGATTGTAGAGAAATTCATTTTTTTTTTGTAGTTTTCATAGTTACTCCAAAAAATATAATACATTGTGCGGAAACCAAGCAATTTAAGTAAATTTGGGTTTTTTCTTTTTGAAATACGTTTTAAATCGTTTGTAGTTTTTCATACAAAAAAAAATTTTTTTTTGGTCTACAGGTTTCGGAGATATCGCTTACGCATCTCAAAAAAACCAAGAACGCAACAGTCTGGAAGCACTAAAAGTACTTTTCCTATAACTGCAAACGATAAAATTGATTGTAGTGAAATTCATTTTTTTGTAGTTTTTATAGTTACTCTGAAAATATAATACGTTGTGAGGAAACCAAGCAATTTAAGTAAATTTGTTTTTTTCTTTTTGAAATACGTTTTAAATCGTTTTTAGTTTTTCATACGAAAAAAAATTTTTTTTTTTTGCTCCACAGGTTTTGGAGATATCGCTAACGCATCTCAAAAAAACCAAGAACGCAGCGATTTGGAAGCCCTAAAAGTACTTTTCCTATCTACAAACGATGAAATTGATCGAAGTAAATTAAATTAATTCGAACAAAAATTTACCAATCCTTTTGAAATTTGGTAGGGGCATAGATTTTATGACGTTAACTGTTTTCTGTGAAAATGGGCGAAATCGGTTGAAGCCACGCCCAGTTTTTATACACAGTCGTCCGTCTGTCCTTCCGCATGGCCGTTAACACGATAACTAGAGCAAAAATCGACATATCTTTACTGAACTTAGTTCACGTACTTATCTGAACGCACTTTATTTTGGTATAAAAAATGAACGAAATCCGACTATCACCATGCCCACTTTTTCGATATCGAAAATTACGAAAAATGAAAAAAATGCCATAATTCTATACCAAATACGAAAAAAGGTATGAAACATGGTAATTGGATTGGTTTATTGACGCGAATTATAACTTTAGAAAAAACTTTGTAAAATGGTTGTGACACCTACCATATTAAGTAGAAGAAAATGAAAAGTTCTGCAGGGCGAAATAAAAACCCTTGAAATCTTGGCAGGTATTACATATATAAATAAATTAGCGGTATCCAACAGATGATGTTCTGGGTCACGCTGGTCCACATTTTGGTCGATATCTGGAAAACGCCTTCACATATACAACTACCACTACTCCCTTTTAAAGCTCTCATTAATACCTTTAATTTGATAATAATATCATACAAACACATTCTAGAGTCACCCCTGGTCCACCTTTATGGCGGTATCTCGAAAAGGCGACCACCTATAGAACGAAGGCCCACCCCTTTTAAAAATACTCATTAACACCTTTCATTCGATACCCATATCGTACAAACAAAGTCTAGCGTCACTCCTGGTCCACCTTTATTGCGATACCTCGAAAAGGCGTCCACCTATGGAACTAAGGCGCACTCCCTTTTAATATACTCATTAACTCCTTTCGTTTGATACCCATATTGTACAAACGTATTCTAGAGTCACCCCTGGTCCACCTTTATGGCGATATCTCGAAAAGGCGACCACTTATACAACTACCACCACTCCTTTTTAAAACCCTCATTAGTACCTTTAATTTGATACCCATATCGTACAAACACATTCTAGAGTCACCCCTGGCCCACCTTTATGGCGATATCTCGCAAAAGCGACCACCTATACAACTACCACCACTCCCTTTTAAAACCATCATTAATACCTTTAATTTGATACCCATATCGTACAAACAAATTCTAGGGTCACTCCTGGTCCACGTTTATGGCGATATCTCGAAACGGCGTCCACCTATGGAACTAAGGATCACTCCCTTTTAAAATACTCATTAGCAATTTTTTTTTATACACATATTGTACAAACAAATTCTAGGGTCACCCCTGGTCCACCTTTATGGAAATATCTCGAAACGGCGTCCACCTATGGAACTGGGGATTACTACCTTTTAAAATACTCATTAACACCTTTCATTTGATACCCATATCGTACAAACCAATTCTAGAGTCAACCCTGATCCACCTTTATGGCGATATCCCTAAATGGCGTCCACCTATAGAACTATGGCCCACTCCCTCATAAAATACTCTTTAATGCCTTTCATTTGATACACATGTCATAGAAACACATTCCAGGGTTTCCCTCGGTTCATTTTCCTACATGGTTATTTTCCTTATGTTGTCACCATAGCTCTCAACTGAGTATGTAATGTTCGCTTACACCCGAACTTAACCTCCCTTACTTGTTGAAATACGTTTTAAATCGTTTGTAGTTTTTCATACGAAAAAACAATTTCTTTTTCGTCCACAGGTTTCGGAGATATCGCTAACGCATCTCAAAAAAACAAGAACGCAGCAATTTGGAAGCACTAAAAGTACTTTTACTATAACTAAAAACGATGAAATTGATTGTAGTAAATTAATTTTGTTGTAGTTTTTACAGTTACTCTGAAAATGTAATACATTGTGCGGAAACCAAGCAATTTAAGCAAATTTGGGTTTTTTCTTTTTGAAATACGTTTTAAATCGTTTTTAGTTTTTCATACGAAAAAAAAATTTTTTCGGTCCACAGGTTTCGGAGATATCGCTAACGCATCTCAAAAAAACCAAGAACGCAGCAATTTGGAAGCACTAAAACTACTTTTCCTATAACAACAAACGACGAAATTGATTGTAGTGAAATAAATTTTTTTTTGTTTTTATAGTTTTTCCGAAAATATAATACATTGTGCGGAAACCAAGCAATTTAAGCAAATTTGGGTTTTTTCTTTTTGAAATACGTTTTAAATCGTTTTTAGTTTTTCATAAGAAAAAAAAATTTTTTTGGTCCACAGGTTTCGGAAATATCTCTAACGCATCTCAAAAAACCAAGAACGCAGCAATTTGGAAGCACTAAAAGTACTTTTCCTATAACTACAAACGATGAAATTGATTATAGTGAAATTAATTTTTTTTTGTTTTTATAGTTATTCCGAAAATATAATACATTGTGCGGAAACCAAGCAATTTAAGCAAATTTGGGTTTTTTCTTTTTGAAATACGTTTTAAATCGTTTTTAGTTTTTCATAAGAAAAAAAAAATTTTTTTGGTCCACAGGTTTCGGAGATGTCGCTAACGCATCTGAAAAAAAACCAAGAAAGCAGCAATTTGGAAGCACTAAAAGTACTTTTCCTATAACTACAAACGATGAAATTGATTGTAGTAAATTAATTTTGTTGTAGTTTTTATAGTTATTCCGAAAATATAATACATTGTGCGGAAACCAAGCAATTTAAGCAAATTTGGGTTTTTTCTTTTTGAAATACGTTTTAAATCGTTTTTAGTTTTTCATACGAAAAAAAAATTTTTTCGGTCCACAGGTTTCGGAGATATCGCTAACGCATCTCAAAAAAACCAAGAACGCAGCAATTTGGAAGCACTAAAACTACTTTTCCTATAACAACAAACGACGAAATTGATTGTAGTGAAATTAATTTTTTTGTAGTTTTTATAGCTACTCCGAAAATATAATAAATTGTCCGGAAACCAAGCAATTTAAGTAAATTTGGGTTTTTTTTTGAAATACCTTTTAAATGGTTTGTAGTTTTTCATAAGAAAAAAAAATTTGTTTGGTCCTCAGGTTTCGGAGATATCGCTCACGCATCTCAAGAAAACCAAGAACGCAGCAATTTGGAAGCACTAAAACTACTTTTCCTATAACTACAAACGACGAAATTGATTGTAGTGAAATTAAGTTTTTTGTAGTTTTTATAGTTACTCCGAAAATATAATAAATTGTTCGGAAACCAAGCAATTTAAGTAAATTTGGTTTTTTTTTGAAATACGTTTTAAATGGTTTGTAGTTTTTCATAAGAAAAAAATTTTTTTTTGGTCCACAGGTTTCGGAGATATCGCTAACGCATCTCAAGAAAACCAAGAACGCAGCAATTTGGAAGTACTAAAACTACTTCTCCTATAACAACAAACGACGAAATTGATTGTAGTGAAATTAATTTTTTTATAGTTTTTATAGTTACTCCGAAAATATAATATATTGTGCGGAAACCAAGCAATTTAAGTAAATTGTTTTTTTTTTGACATATATTTTAAATCGTTGGTAGTTTTTCACACGAAAAAACAATTTCGTTTTATACTCAGTTGAGCAGAGCTCACAGAGTATATTAAGTATGATTGGATAACGGTTGGTTGTACAGGTATAAAGGAATTGAGATAGATATAGACTTCCATATATAAAAATCATTAGGATCGAAAAAAAATTTGATTGAGTCATGTCCGTCCGTCCGTCCGCCCGTTAACACGATAACTTGAGTAAATTTTGAGGTATCTTGATGAAATTTTGTATGTAGGTTCCTGAGCACTCATCTCAGATCGGTTTTTGAAATGAACGATATCGAACTATAACCACGCCCACTTTATCGATATCGAAAATTTCGAAAAACCGAAAAAGTGCAATAATTCATTACCAAAGACAGATAAAGCGATGAAATTTGGTAGGCGAGTTGAACTTATGACGCAGAATAGAAAATTAGTAAAATTTTGGACAATGCGCGTGGCACCGCCCACCTTTAAAAGAAGGTAATTTAAAATTTTGCAAGCTGTAATTTGGCAGTCGTTGAAGATATCATGATGAAATTTGGCAGGAACGTTACTCCTATTCCTATATGTACGCTTGTAATGTAGCGTTACAATAACGTAACCATCCCCTGTATTTCCTTGTTCACTTAAACCTGAACCTCCTTGTACTTATGCTTGTATAGCATAGTCAACAACCAGTAATAGCAAACCAATGAAAAAGCACAATAATGGTGCATTGACTTCTCAACCAGTTTCTAAAGCAAAGCCAAAAATCACTTTGAGAGCATAGTCAACAACCACTGATAGCAAACCAATGAAAAGCACAATAATGGTGCGTTGACTTCTCAACCAGTTTGCGGCACCACCCATATAAACATCGAATTTGCATTTTTGCAATTTAGTCCTCGCAGGTGAGCCAGTGGGAGTGGTTGTCTTGTTAAAGACAAAATAACCACTCCGGCTAGCCAGCTGAGTGAAAGGGGCGCTGTCATGGCGCGGGTCATCCTCCACCAGGGCTGAACGACGAGAGCGGTGCCTTCGGACTATTTTTCCCTCCGTCGCCCACCTTGGTGCTTGAGCGGCCCGCTGCCTCAATGACCTCATACCCTCTTTTCCCTCAGTTCGGGTTGCGTGGCAGGGGCGCCGTCATGGCGCGGGTCACCCTCCACCAGGGCTGGACGACGAGAGCGGTGTCTTCGGACTATTTTTCCCTCCGTCGCTCACCCTGGTGCTTGAGCGGCCCGCTGCCTCAATGACCACATGCCCCCTTCCCCCTCAGCTCGGGTTGCGTGGCAGGGACGCCGTCATGGCGCGGGTCACCTTCCACCAGGGCTGGACGACGAGAGCGGTGTCTTCGGACTACTTTTCCCCCCGTCGCCCACCCTGGTGTTGAGCGGCCCGCTGCCTCAATGACCCAAAGCACCCTTCCCCCAAGCTCTGGTTTAATAGGCAGGCCGGAGCGGTGGGACCACTCACACTGGTTAGCTAGGGAGAAGAGGGTGCGGCCGTGGCGTGAGTCAACCCTTGCTGCACCAGGACGACGAGAGTGGTGTCTTCGGGCTACTTTTCCCTCCGTCGCCCTGGTCTGGTAGGCAATGACCCGCTGCCAGAACGACCGCACGACCCCTCTCCATAGCTCTGGTTTCAGCCGTGAGCCGATGCGTGCGCACAGGGGCTATCGCTGTGCCGTTAAGGTGCACTTTCCCTCCGCGCACGGATCGACCCACGGTGTCTCGGCTGGTACAGCCCCGCCCCCCCCCCCCCCCCCCCTTACGCACCTTCTATTAGCGTGCAAATGGGGAGGCGGGGGTGTCCAGCGGTGAACCAGCACTAACGGAGTCATCGCAGTTTCTCCCGCAGGTGTATGACCTCGCCGATTACCGAGCCTGCCGAAGACGTTCGATCAGCCCGATCCCGCCGAAGCCGACCGACCAACACAAGCCCGCTGGTACACCCTCCTATCCCGCCCGGAACACGTAGCCGCTGTCCAGGTAAAGCCCGTCGCCAGCCTATCTCCCCTCTCACCCCGGCCCTGGTACGCGCTCCGTAGCCCACCGCCGTTGCATCCGTCACGCCGCTGCTACGACGACCGTTGGCCGCTTGCCATCCTACCGCCCTTAAGCCGCTGCATCCGTCCCGCCGCTGCTACGTCGACCGTTGGCCGTTCGCCACCCTACCGTCGTTAAGCCGCTGCATCCCTCCCGCCGCTGCTACGACGACCGTTGGCCGCCCGCCATCCTACCGCCGTCAAGCCGCTGCTCCTATTCCGCCGCTGCTTCCGTACCACCGTACCAGTCCGTCCGTTACCCGACCGTTCAGCCGCCCTACCGAACCTCCCCTACTTCAACGACCGTTAGTCGCCGCTCCGCCCCCTCGCCATCTTGCGACGGAAGGCTGCTGCCCGCCTAATATCTCCAGCCGTGTGTGCGTGTGTTCGTAACACATAAATATCGTGTATTTATTCAGTAGGGGTTTGTGGGACCTTTACTTGACTCTGGATTGACTGAGCGTTACCCCAGCCTTAGCAAAAACCCACCTCATATGCCTAATAAAAATTAGCAAAATTGGAGAAGGACCACGCCCACTTAAAAAAATTTTTTTTAAAGTAAAATTTTAACAAAAAATTTAATATCTTTACAGTATATAAGTAAATTATGTAAACATTCAACTCCAGTAATGATATGGAGCAACAAAATACAAAAATAAAAGAAAATTTCAAAATGGGCGTGGCTCCGCCCTTTTTCATTTAATTTGTCTAGGATACTTTTAATGCCATAAGTCGAACAAAAATTTACCAATCCTTTTGAAATTTGGTAGGGGCATAGATTTTATGACGTTAACTGTTTTCTGTGAAAATGGTTGAAGCCACGCCCAGTTTTTATACACAGTCGTCCGTCTGTCCTTCCGCATGACCGTTAATACGATAACTAGAGCAAAAATCGACCTATCTTTACTGAACTTAGTTCACGTACTTATCTGAACGCACTTTATCTTGGCATAAAAAATGAACGAAATCCGACTATGACCACGCCTACTTTTTCGATATCGAAAATTACGAAAAATTAAAAAATGCCATAATTCTATACCAAATACGAAAAAAGGGATGAAACATGGTAATTGGATTGGTTTATTGACGCGAAATATAACTTTAGAAAAAACTTTGTAAAATGGTTGTGACACCTACCATATTAATTAGAAGAAAATGAAAAAGTTATACAGGGCGAAATAAAAAACCCTTGAAATCTTGGCAGGTATTACATATATAAATAAATTAGCGGTATACAACAGATGATGGTCTGGGTCATCCTGGTCCACATTTTGGTCGATATCTGGAAAACGCCTTCACATATACAAATACCACCACTGCCTTTTAAAACTCTCATTAATACCTTTAATTTGATACCAATATCATCCAACACATTTTAGAGTCACCCCTGGTCCACCTTTATGGCGATATCTCGAAAAGGCGTCCACCTATAGAACTAAGCCCCACGCCCTTTTGAAATAAACATTAACACCTTTCATTTGATACCCATATCGTACAAATCTATTCTAGAGTCACCCCTGGTCCACCTTTATGGCGATATCTCGAAAAGGCGACCACCTATAGAACGAAGGCCCAATTTCTTTTAAAAATACTCATTAACACCTTTCATTTGATACCCATATCGTACAAACAAAGTCTAGAGTCACCCCTGGTCCACCTTTATTGCGATACCTCGAAAAGGCGTCCACCTATAGAACTAAATCCCACTCCCTTTTAAAGTACTCATTACCACCTTTCGTTTGATACCCATATTGTACAAACGTATTCTAGAGTTACCCCTGGTCCACCTTTATGGCGATATCTCGAAAAGGCGACCACCTATACAACTACCACCACTCCCTTTTAAATCCCTCATTTATACCTTTAATTTGATACCCATATAGTACAAACAAATTCTAGGGTCACTCCTGGTCCACCTTTTTGGCGATATCTCGAAACGGCGTCCACCTATGGAACTAAGGATCACTCCCTTTTAAAATACTCATTAGCACCTTTTTTTTGATACCCATATTGTACAAACAAATTCTAGGGTCATCCCTGGTCCACCTTTATGGAAATATCTCGAAACGGCGTCCACATATGGAATTAAGGATTACTCCCTTTTAAAATACTCATTAACACCTTTCATTTGATACCCATATCGTACAAACAAATTCTAGAGTCAACCCTGATCCACCTTTATGGCGATATCCCTTAATGTCGTCCACCTGTAGAACTATGGCCCACTCCCTCATAAAATACTCTTTAATGCCTTTCATTTGATACACATGTCATACAAACACATCCCAGGGATTCCCTCCTACATGGTTATTTTGCCTTATGTTGTCACCATAGCTCTCAACTGAGTATGTAATGTTCGGTTACACCCGAACTTAACCTTCTTTACTTGTTCGTCCACAGGTTTCGGAGATATCGCTAACGCATCTCAAAAAAACCAAGAACGCAGCAGTTTGGATGCACTTAAAGTACTTTTCCTATAACTACAAACGATGAAATTAATTGTAGTTAAATTCTTTTTTTTTTGTAGTTTTTATAGTTACTCCGAAAATATAATACATTGTGTGGAAACCAAGCAATTTAAGTAAATTTGGGCTTTTTTCTTTTTGAAATACGTTTTAAATCGTTTGTAGTTTTCATACGAAAAAACAATTTCTCTTTCGTCCACAGGTTTCGAAGATATCGCTAACGCATCTCAAAAAAACCAAGAAAGCAGCAGTTTGGAAGCACTAAAAGTACTTTTCCTATAACTACAAACGATGAAATTGATTGTAGTGAAATTCATTTTTTTGTAGTTTTTATAGTTACTCCGAAAATAAAATACATTGTGCGGAAACCAAGAAATTTAAGTAAATTTGGGTTTTTCTTTTTGAAATACGTTTTAAATCATTTGTAGTTTTTCATACGAAAAGACATTTTTTTTGCTCCACAGCGCCGCTTTCGGTTGCCGTTACTACATAATCCATAAGCGCCTTTATAAAAAAAAAAAAAAAATAAATGTAAGGCGCGATAACCTCCGAAGAGATCTAAGGCCGAGCTTCTCTTCCAATTTGCGTCGTGCTCCTCTTGATTTTCCCTACAAATTGGCCGGACGGGACCTACATGTTTTATGCCGACTCCGAACGGCATCTGCAAGGCAGATGAGTTTCCACTGAGAGCTTTTCATGGCAGAAATACACCCGGAGCGCTTGCCAAACACTGCCGAGGGGCGACCCCGCTTAGAAAAATTTTCTTCTAATTGAAAAACCTTATTTCTAAAATTTTGATGTTGCTTTGCCCGGGAGTTGAACCCGAGGCAAACTTAGATATATATGCAAACACATACATATATTCTTAAATTAAAGATCAACCAACACCCCTAATTCACACCCACCTCATTGATACCAATATATCCAAGCATAAGCTAACATATGTATGTTTGTACCTTCAATGTTCAAAAACAAAACACCTACCACTTCCAACAAAAATTATTCTTAAGCGGCAATTACCCACCGACGTGTGCCGTACGTACGGACGTTTGTCGTAAGAAACACGTTTGATTGAACCCTAATCCCGCAGGAATCAATGTGTGCGTCTGTGTACATGTACATAACATATTTGTGTGTGTATTGTTTAGAGCAAAGCACTGTTGCCATTGACCAGTTTGCATGCATGCTTATGGAAACATCAACTTTTTCCATTTTAATTTTTGATGTTTTAAAAGGCTGGAATTAATATTAAATAAATATAAATAGATTGCATATTTTTAAACTGCACTTTTACATAATTATTTCGAATTGTTTTCAAAATTTTTCAAACTTTAATTAGGTGTTTTTCATAAAACTGCAAACGGTCAAAAATTAGCGCACAAAAGTTTACTAAGCAACTCTGTCTAAAGAGAGAGCGATCAGCTGACACGTTCTTACGGAAAAAATCAAAATTGTTTTTATTTCTACGTTCCGGGCTACGTACGTACGTGCGTTGCACGTCGGTGAGTTTTCGTTTACATTGTACACTCGTAAGATAGGTCGTGTCAGCTGACACGTTTTTGGTACGTACGTTCGTGAGTAACTGCCGCATTACGCACAAGCATATGTACATACATACATACAAATTAAGGTTGTGGCCTTTGGCTCAACCTTTTAAAAAATACTTTTTATTTTAGACCTTGAGGCCGAGTTTATTCAAGTATGTTGAAGGTTACTCAAAAACTAAAAACTCTATTTGCATTTTGCTCTTATTTATAGGATTACAATGCCTGCTTACATTCTAATTTCATCATATTGTGAAATACTTTGGCCTTGAAATAAAGATATCAATTTCTACTCAGGATACTTTGTATTCGTACAATAACAAATATGAATCATAAAACTATTTTTGGGTAGCTTGAATCATTGATTCAAGATCAAATTGTTTACCATTTGCAGCTGCAATAACAAAGAGGCGAGCTTGTGCTTTCTTAAGAAGCGATTTCAGTTCGCAGCATGAATTGATTGGAAAGATCAATTTTGTTTACAGTTATGGTAAGGTTTGTGTGTGGTGGCTGCCGGTAACTCCCCCCTCTCTAAGATGAATCGTCCCGGATTCAGTTAAATTATTTATTTTGTCCAAAATGACATTATAAGTGATTTTATGCAATTCTGAATCTACGTTTTGCTTTTTAATTTTACCTGATTTCAGTAACCTTCCGCATAAGTAAATTATCAAAATTATGCAAAAAGGCACAAAAATATACAAAAAAAATGAATGTTTTTTGATATCTTCATTTCGCTTATTTAAAAGATTTATATTTTCAAATTTCAGTTGTTCATTAGTTGATTCAATATATTCTAAAATTTCAAAATTATTTACATTATTATGTTTTAAATAATTCCATATTTTTGTTTCAACATTTACATAAGTTTTGTTATTAATTATTGTTTGATTTTCGAAAGTAATTAAGTATGTTCCTGTTAAATTTTGATTCTGAACATAATTTTCTCCTGAAACTAAAATAACTCCCTGTTTAATTATTTCAATTTTATTATTTCGTTCTTTAATTTTTTTACATTTTCCTTGTTTTTCATTAAAAAGTTGTGATAAACATGTGGTTTCTTTATTTAATTTACAATAAGTATTTGTAATTTCCATTTTGCAATCCTGTACATTAAAAAATTCATTATTACAATATATTATATTTTTGTCTATTATAAGCTTACCATCTATCTGTGCTATAGCTCTAGCTTCATAATATTTACAAGTAAATTTTATTTTCGGATATTTTATATATAATACAATTATATCTGTTTTTTGAACTATTTTGAATTCTGATATATCCATTAAATCTGTAATTGACATTAAACCATGTTGATGGTTTGTTATGTTTTTTAACTCATTTAAGTGAAGGATTACTGGGTTTAAAATTCCTATTTTTCCGAAAGTGATGGTATTTATTAAATTTTGAAGTTCTTGCTTAATGTACTGATATCTCTTAATTTTTAACGCTCTAGCAAATGTGTCTCCTTTCATTTTATTTACTGTATTTGTTAATTCTGTGACTACCTTAAACATTTCTGAATTTGTAGTAAATTGCTTATTATTATTTTCGACTAATTCATTTAATTTGTCATTAATTTTTACAAAATCATCATGATCTGGAGTTCCTGCTATCCATTTCCAAATTGTTCCCAACTCATTTATCCCTCTTTTCTGCCTAAAGGAATTTTGTCTAAGTTGTCCTAACAAAGTTTTAATTATTAAAATTTCTGATTCAGCGTCTAGGCTGTTAATTTTATTGTTGTCATTATATGGAATTGGATGATTAACAAAATCTCGTTTTTCTTCTTTTATGATTTCCTCTAAATATGTTAAATTTGTAATGTGAAAAATATCTCCATAATTTTCATATATGGAAACGTCTCCATTCTCAATCAGTACGTAATTTTGTCGGGTATAATCCACGATGTCGGCGACTATTGAGCCGAGCAGGAATGCACTCATGAACAATATCATTTTGAATATCTACGAATAATTATGATTTTATATTATCCTTATGTATGATTCTATCTCTATTGTTAATTATTATTTTATTTTCCAAATTTTCCTTAACCTGCTGTTTTTTATATCTAGGCTTTAACTTATTTCTTTCTCCTATAATTTTTTCATAAATGATTTGTCCTGGGCAATATTGTTTTTCAACTCTATTTCTATTATGAGTTGTTAACATTTTGTCCTGTGCCTGCCTAAGTTTTATTGGTAAATTTTCATGATTCACCTTGTTATAGAGAACCTCTTTTGGTTTAAAATTAGTTACTGAATGTATCGTTACATTGTACTGTTGTGCCGCTCTAATAATTGTTTCTAAATCACTAACTATACTGTATTCTTCTTTTATACATCTAGCTATTTCTATTATTGTCGAATGAGCCCTTTCTATTTGCCCATTGGTTATACTGTGTCGGGGATCACAAAAAAAAATTTCGATATTTAATCGTTGCATCAGAGATTTAAATGTTGGCGTTGTGAAACTTGGTTCATTATCCAAAGTTATTCGTTTAACATCTGTAAAAGTTTGCAGTAATTCCAAAACCTTTTCCTCCACATTAGATTTGTCTTCTATATGTTTCATTACTAAACATTTTGAATAAGCATCTACGCATGTGATGAATTTCAACTTCTGCGCGTAAAAAATATCTAAGTGAAGCTGTTCTCCTTCTGCTTCTGGAATTGGAGCTTTGCCTATTGGTATTCTTTTTGGATGACGATCATATTTATTTTTATTACATATTGTGCAATTACGAATGTATTCTTTCATCCTTTTTCTCATTTCTGGCCAATAGTACAATTTTTCTATTTGTTTTATGTTTTCATTAAAGTTACGATGAGCTCTATTATGAGTTTGTTCAATTATTCCAGACTGATCTTCCCTATTAATAATATCCATCGGAAAAAGACTTGTATAAACAAATTTGTTTTGAAAGGTTTGTTTTAAGGGTTCTTGGATTTCATATAAATCCTCTATTGTACAGTGAATTGCGGTTACCAAATTTGGTTGAATAAATTCTTTTAAAATGGTTAGCAAATTTTCCACTGTATCATATTCTATTAAATGCCTTTTATTTCCAAAATTTTCAATTAATTCATGAATTGTGAATCTGTTTTTATACAAAATTATCTGTTGTTTAAATTGATTTACAGGTTTTTTTGTTTCTTGAATTCTAATACTCTCACTACTTTGTGCGGAATGTTGTGATTCGTTACTCTGCGAATCCTGTGGATCATCGGACATATTGTATGATTCAAGACGCGACAATGCGTCTGCTACAACATTGGTTCTACCAGGCCTATAAACAAATTTTGGAGCAAACTCCTCTATAAATGCGTGCAATCTTTTCATTTTCGGATTAGGGTTACGAGGTGACAAAGCAAATGTCAATGGTTGATGATCAGTATGAATTTCCAGATTAGTGACACCATATAAATAATTTCTAAGAGTCTTTAGTGCCCAAACAATGGCAAATAATTCTTTTTCATTTGTTGCGTAATTTATTTATGTTTTATTAAGAGTTTTCGAAACAAAAGTGATTGGTCTACCTTCCTGTGAGAGCACAGCGCCTATTGCTACATTAGAGGCATCGGTAGTAAGAACAAAAACCTTTGAATAATCCGGTTGCGTCAATTCCATTTCTGACGCCAAATGTTTTTTTAATTTATTAAATGCTTGAATCGCATTTTGATCCTAATTTATTTCAAACTTTTTCGACTTATTTCTGGAAACTCTTCCATTTTCTCCGGATAAGTATCTACTCAATGGTTTCGCTATTGTTGCAAAATCTTTAACAAACTTGCGATAATATCCTGCAATTCCCAAAAATCCTCTTAGTTCTCGTAAATTTTCCGGTATCGGGTAATTTAAAATCAATCTTATTTTGTTGGGGTCTGTTTTAATAACATTTTGTGCTATCATATTTGCTTTCCTCAAAACTTCCGTCACTATTTCTAAATCTCGCAAATGTTGTGTTATATTTTCTGAAAAAATAATTATGTCATCCATGTAAACATGGCAAATCTTTCCTATATGTTCACGCAATATATTGTGACGAATTTTCTTGCAAATCCTCTTATTTGCAACCCTCTGCTAAGTTCGTATCGCTAAACTGTTGAATAAATAACTCCAATATGTAATAATGCAAAATGGCCTTTATTCAAGTACTTCACAATCACACTTGTACTTTGCAACGAATAGCTTACTTAATAACCAAACTGATTGACAGCTCTACTGAAACTCTACTATTCAAAATAATACTGCTATAGCTCGCTAAATAGCGCTTAATCCAAATCTCAAATCAAACTGAATTACTTCTTACTCGCTTGCCTCGCTTTTATAGTTTACGCTGCATACTTCTAGGCTCTTCGATTTCCAGAACTTACTAGTAGTTTCGGCTACAAAATCGCCAGCCACAACTACATGCACAAATTATTGCTCTCTCTTGTGACAACTCAGATAAGATATATGCATGTGTTTGTGCATTGCCGCTCCGCTGCTCGTATACGTACATATGTGTAGACGCAATTATTTATTCGTTTATGTAGATACATTAAGATTGAATTATTGATGTGAATGTTTGTAGTTTACAGTCTCTCGCGCGCACATAGGCTAATAAGTAAATGCATCTGTGTGTGACATCTCTCTGACTGCCTTATATATGTGTATACTTGATTTAATTATTAACGTAAATACTGCTTGGCATGGCCTTAGCATCGCCTTAGTGATGGGATAATTTAGTGATGCTAATATCTGTGACACTGCCCTCCACCTAAGTCTGATCGTCCCGATCAGACAAATCTCTTGATCGAAACGTTGCTAGCCTTTCCAAATGGACCACCTTCATTTTGGTTCGTGGTTTACCGATGGTTTGTATGCGGTACACTACATCGTTGATCCGTTTTACAACTTTGTATGGGCCTTCCCAATTACACTGCAATTTCGGGGACAAACCTTTTTTACGTTGTGGGTTGTATAACAGCACCAAATCTCCTTCCTGAAAACCTTCTGAATTAATTGCTTTATCATATCTGGCTTTCATCTTGTCACTCATAATCTTTGTTCGTTGCCTTATCAGATCATGTATTTCTCTTAGCTCTTCTTCCAAATCACTAGTGGATTTCCTGACATTTCTCTCCGCATTGGCATCTATCCCAAACTTCAAATCAGCTGGCAGTCTAAGGTCATTGCCAAAAATTACTTTTGCAGGGGTTTGGCCCGTTGTCTCATGCACTGCTGATCGGTAAGCCATCAAGAATAATGGTATGCGGGTATCCCATTCTTTATGGTACTTGTCCACTACTTTCCTTAAGTGCTCCTCCAATGTTCTATTGAATCGTTCTACCATACCATCGGATTGAGGATGCAATGCAGTTGTCCGTGTTTTTCGAATGCCCAATGACTTACACATTTCCTGGAACACAGCTGATTCGAAATTCCTGCCTTGGTCAGAATGTAACTCCATTGGTACACCATACCTTGCAACCCAATTGTTTATAAACACTTCTGCTACCGTTTCCGCTTCTTGATTTGGGATTGGGTATACCTCTGGCCATTTGCTGAAATAATCCATAACTACCAGTACATATTTGTTTCCGCCGTTGCTAGTAGGAAATGGACCGGCGACATCCATAGCGATCCTTTCAAATGGCGCACCTGAGTTATATTGCTTCATCTGGCCATGACTTCGTGTTCTGGGCCCTTTCGCTCTGCTGCAAACCTCGCAGTTCGCAATCCACTCAGTGACCGACTGACGGCAACCAACCCAATAGAATCTCTGTTTAATCTTCTCGAGCGTCTTTGTGATTCCAAGATGACCTCCGCTTGGACCATTATGCAGCTCGCTGAGCACATCAGGAATCCTCTTTCTGGGAACAACTATCAGTTTATTCTTGTATTTACCATCCTCACTCTCCCATACTCGATGAAGGCAACCGGATATCAATTCTAAACTGTTCCACTGTGCCCAATATGAATTCGCAATGGGACTCTCTGCTGACAGCTCTTCTCTGTTTGGTCTTTCATTTCGTTCGAGCCCTTGCATAACACGTGACAGATCTGCATCTTCTAGCTGGCACTTTCTTAGCTGTTCCTTGTCCCATTCATCTGTACATGTTATAGTCATTAGCCGGACATCTATAATGTCTTCTTTAGCCTCGGCTTTTGAACAGTGCTTGCATTCCAAACGACATGGTCTTCGTGACATTGCATCGGCATTTACATGGGTACTACCTTTTCTATGCTCAATGGAAAAGTCATAGCTTTGTAGTCGCTCGATCCACCGTGCCAATTGTCCTTCCGGATTACGGAACTGCAGTAGCCATTTTAAAGCTGCGTGATCTGTCCTGACACGGAATCGCTGGCCGTAGAGGTATTTGTGAAAATGTTTAACGCACTCTACCAATGCCAACAGCTCTCTCCGCGTAACGCAGTAGTTCCTCTCTGGTTTTCCAATCGAACGGCTGTAATATGCAACTACCTTCTCCTGTCCATCGACCAGTTGTGATAAAACGCCTCCTATAGCATATCCACTCGCATCTGTATCTAGAATAAATGTTGCTCCTGGAATCGGATATGCTAACATTGGGGCAGTGCACAAACGCTCCTTCAATGTTTGGAAAGCCACTTCTTGCTCCTTCTTCCATTCAAAAGCTTTTTTTTTTCTTGTAAGCTCATGGAGGCTATGGGCTACGCTGGAAAAATTTTGTACAAATCGGCGGTAATATGTGCACAGCCCAAGGAAACTTCTTAATTCATGTATGTTCTGTGGTCTTGGCCAATCCTTTACAGCCTCTATCTTTTCGTTCGCAGTGCAGATGCCCTCTGTCGTTACCTTATGACCCAAATAATTTACTTCCTTTTTAAACAGCGCACACTTTTTGGGACTTAACTTCAGACCAGCGCCAGCTATTCTTTGGAAAACTTCCTCCAAGTTCTTAAGATGTTCATCGAAATTCTTGCCCAATACGATGATGTCGTCCAGGTACACCAAGCATGTTTTCCAATGTAGTCCTTTCAATACCTGATCCATGGGTCTCTCGAAAGTAGCTGGTGCATTACATAGTCCAAAGGGCATTACTGTAAATTGCCAAAGACCATCTCCGACGCTGAAGGCTGTTTTCTCTTTGTCTTCCTCCTTTACCTCCACTTGCCAGTAGCCGCTTTTCAAGTCCAGTGTGGAAAACCATTTCGTACCAGAGAGCGAGTCAAGAGTGTCGTCAATTCTTGGCAATGGGTAGCTATCCTTTTTCGTAACGTCATTCAACTTCCGGTAGTCCACGCAAAACCTCATTTTTCCATCCTTCTTCTTTACAAGTACTACCGGTGAGCTCCAGGGACTAGTTGATGGTTCGATGACGCCGCTGTCGCTCATTTCTTGTATAATTTGACTCACAACTTGCCGCTTCGCCAGTGGAACACTACGTGGAGCTTGACGGATCGGCCTCGCATCTCCAGTGTCAATTTGATGTTTCACAACGTTGGTGCGGCCTGGTTTAGAACCATCCTGGTCAAATATGTTCGCTTACTTTAGGAGCAGTTGTTTTGCCTTACTCTGATATGCTTCCTCTAGCCCCTGCGTCCATGCCGTGATGTCATTTGAAAGATTAGTATTACTAGCTGAAACGTGTTCCTGGAGCTGTTCACAGTTAATAACTACTTCAGCCTCTTGGCATATTCCCAAAATAGCTCCTTTAGTCAGTTTGAGTGGTGAATTGAACTCATTGAGTACTCTTACCGGAACACGTCCATCTTGTTTTGTCATAGCCAGGGTTTTTCCTACAAGTATGTTCAGTGCTGATTTGTTTGCTGCTTCGACAACCCACAATTTGTTTGTCCCACAATCTCCATCAACCTTTGCCCAGATGACTGCTTCGGATTTTGGTGGTATTCGCTGACTCTCTTCCACCAGCACTCGTTTACTGCTGTAGCCTCACTCGTAGCCGAAATTAAGTGGTACATCCATGTTTTTATATCGCATCGTCTTGCTTTGCATGTCGATCTTGATGCCTTGGTCGATTAAGAAGTCCACTCCAATTATGATTTCATCAACAATCTCTGCCACTATAAAATTGTGTACTACCGTGACGTTCCCAATTGCGACTTCACATGATACTTCTCCTAGAACCGTGCTGTCTTCTCCAGTGGCTGTACGCAATCTTGCTCCATGCAATGGTGTTATCTTCTTGTTGACTAAATCCGCTCGAATGATGGAATGAGATGCACCCGTATCTACAGTCAGTAAACATTCCTTTCCATCCACATGTCCTCCGACAGTAAGATTGTTTGACCTTCTTCCAATTTGTGAGATAGAGATTATGGGGCATTCAATTGAGGGAGCCAGCTGTCGCCCCTTGCGGCTGACTCGCTTTAGTTTAACGATTGAGTGGACTTGGAGATTTGCTCATCTCCTTCAGCTCTGCGTTTACGGCCACCCACATTGTTGGAGCTATTGGGACCGGTGCTGCAATGTCGTGCAATATGACCTGGGTTGCCGCACTTGAAACACTTAATAACTCCGGCATTTTTCTGTTGTGATCCCTTCAGTGCTTCCAAAATTGTGTCTACCCATTCTGGCCTTTCTACTTCTACACGATGAGCCTTTTATGCTGGTTTACTTAATAGGGAGGCAGTTTCCTGAGTCAATGCATGTGATACCGTTTCAGCAAATGTTAGTTTTGGATTCGCATATGTAGCCCGCTTCGTTTCCACATCTCGTATGCCATTTATAAAGCTCTGAATCTTTACCCTTTCAGTGTATTCCACGGGTGCGTCTGCATTTGCAAGATGAGCCAATCTTTCAATATCTGAAGCAAACTCCTGCAATGTCTCATTTGCTTTTTGGTAGCGGTTTTGCAACTCAATTTGGAATATCTGTTTCCTATGCTCGCTTCCGTAACGTCTCTCTAAAGCGCTCATCAATGTTTCGTAGTGGTTCCGCTCATACTCTGGGATGGTCTGTAAGATTTCCGCGGCAGGCCCTTTCAGTGCCACGAACAGCGCTGCAACTTTATCTTCAGCATTCCATTGGTTCACTGCTGCGGTCTTCTCAAACTGTAGCTTAAAGACCTGAAAAGGAACAGAACCGTCAAAGGATGGTGTTTTTACTTTTGGATTACTCGTTGAAACTTCTGGGCGATTTAGTTGCAACTGCTCTATACGTCCTCTCAAAGCATCCACCTCGGCCTCGATTTTTTCTTCAAACTGTAAAATTTTTGTATCTTGCGCCTCCAACTTCGAGGAAATACGTCCTTCTTGCTCTTCCAGTTGAGCAGAGATCTGCGCTGATATTTGTGCCGACATTTCGGATATTCGTGCCTATTGTGCTTCAATCTTCGATGTTATACGGTTCTCCTGCGATTCCAGTTGAGATTACATATACGTTTTCTGTTCTTCCAGTTGAGTTTCCATCTTGGATGCCATATATGTCTTCTGTTCTTCCAGTTGTGATGCCATATATGTCTTCTGCTCTTACAGTTGTGATGACATTTGTGACGACATTGATGCTACTGTCGATGTTTGTGCAGATATTGCAGCCAATATCATGTTCAAGTCTGTGCTGGTAACCGTCTGCGATGTTTCGTTTTTCTCTTCAATTTTTGTTGTCTCCTCGCCATCAAGATGAAAGACATACTCTTCCACATCAATTCCTTCTGCTTCCATTGCCTCTCGTAGCCGTGCCTGAAGTTCGAGTTTAACGCCGCTTGTATTCAATCCACGGCTCTCCAACTCCTTCTTCAGTTGCTGGATCTTTAATTCACTGAACTTTGCCATGTCCTTGTTGTCTTCTGGAATTTATTCAAAAATTCCTCTTCTGACACCAATTGTAACGAATTTTCTTGCAAATCTTCTTATTTGCAACCCTCTGCTAAGTTCGTATCGCTAAACTGTTGAATAAATAACTCCAATATGTAATAATGCAAAATGGCCTTTATTCAAGTACTTCACAATCACACTTGTACTTTGCAACGAATAAAAAAATAAATGTAAGGCGCGATAACCTCCGAAGAGATCTAAGGCCGAGCTTCTCTTCCAATTTGCGTCGTGCTCCTCTTGATTTTCCCTACAAATTGGCCGGACGGGACCTACATGTTTTATGCCGACACCGAACGGCATCTGCAAGGCAGATGAGTTTTCACTGAGAGCTTTTCATGGCAGAAATACACCCGGAGCGCTTGCCAAACACTGCCGAGGGGCGACCCCGCTTAGAAAAATTTTCTTCTAATTGAAAAACCTTATTTCTAAAATTTTGATGTTGCTTTGCCCGGGAGTTGAACCCATGGCATACGGTGTGATAGGCGGAGCACGCTACCATCACACCACGGTGGCCGACTTTGCAACGAATAGCTTACTTAATAACCAAACTGATTGACAGCTCTACTGAAACTCTACTATTCAAAATAATACTGCTATAGCTCGCTAAATAGCGCTTAATCCAAATCTCAAATCAAACTGAATTACTTCTTACTCGCTTGCCCCGCTTTTATAGTTTACGCTGCATACTTCTAGGCTCTTCGATTTCCAGAACTTACTAGTTGTTTCGGCTACAAAATCGCCAGCCACAACTACATGCACAAATTATTGCTCTCTCTTGTGACAACTCAGATAAGATATATGCATGTGTTTGTGCATTGCCGCTCCGCTGCTCGTATACGTACATATGTGTAGACGCAATTATTTATTCGTTTATGTAGATACATAAAGATTGAATTATTGATGTGAATGTTTGTAGTTTACAGTCTCTCGCGCGCACATAGGCATATAAGTAAATGCACCTGTGTGTGACATCTCTCTGACTGCCTTATATATGTGTATACTTGATTTAATTATTAACGTAAATACTGCTTGGCATGGCCTTAGCATCGCCTTAGTGATGGGATAATTTAGTGATGCTAATATCCGTGACAATATCATCCATTGCTCTTTGAAAAATTCTAGGTGCATTTTTCAGACCGAATGGCATTCGCAAAAATTCATATTTTCCATTATTTACGGAGAAAGCAGTTTTTTCTATGTCATTTTCCGACATTAATATTTGATGAAAACCTGATTCCAAATCAATGCTTGAGAAATATTTTGATTTACCTAAATTTGATAAAATTATGTTAGTATCCGGAATTGGATAACGATCAG
Source organism: Eurosta solidaginis (assembly GCF_040869045.1). NCBI lineage: Eukaryota > Metazoa > Arthropoda > Insecta > Diptera > Tephritidae > Eurosta > Eurosta solidaginis. The sequence goes on along the minus strand of NC_090319.1, from coordinate 143,727,987 downwards.
AAATGGTATGTTCATTAATCTTTTTATAATCGATGACCATTCTAAGTTTGGGTGAGCCATCATCATTTGTTCCTTTTTTAGGTACAACCCAAATCGGTGAATTATATGGGCTTTTACTAGGTCTTATTATGTTTTCATTCAACATTTTATTAATTTCTTTATTAACGAATGAATTTACTAACAAAGGATATGGGTATTGCCTACTCCATATGGGTTCAATATTTTTGGTTCTTATTTCTGCCCTTACGTTGGTCATAAACGGAAATCTTGTATTTATTCTTGAATGTATTTTAGCAATTTTTTCTTTTATCTGCGTTTTGAATTCCGAAAGGTTCTCATCTTGACTTTCAATCTTTAATGTTTCAAAATTTTCTTCACTATTTTTATTTCTCACATATTTTTTAAAATTTGACAATTCTTCATTGTCATTATTCCTATCACTGAGCACTGCAGCTATTTCTGAATCTTTTTCAGTTATTATAGAACAATTATCAAATGAATTTCCCATAAATTCCTCTTTTTGTAATTTAGGATCCTTTTGTCCTAACGAAATAAAATATTTGTTTAATATAATGTTGCCGGTAAAATCATCGGCTGGCTTTGTAGAAACTTTTTGTTCCACAATATTTTGCATATCCTTTTTAGGATTTATTTAATTTTTTGAATTTCTAAAAGGCCTTTGTACCTTGTTCAAATTTTGATTTTCGAATTTATTTTTTATTTTGCCGGTATTTTCTACGGCTGGCGCCTTAGGATTTTGCATACCAAGGGGTTTAATATTTCACTATTTCTTACACATTTTTCTATCTTATTGCCGGTAATTACTTCGGCGGGCGCCTTAGGACTATTTTGTCCCAAGGGGTTTAATTCTTCACATATGTTAGGCGTTTTTGCCTTTTTAAGATTTTTTAATTTGGTTTTGCCGGAATTAACTTCGGCGGGCGCCTTAGGATTTTTTAATCCCAATGGGTTTAATATTTCACACTCTCCTACACATTCTTCTTTCTTATTGCCGGTATTTTCTTCGGCGGGCGCCTTAGGACTTTTTAATCCCAAGGGGTTTAATTTTTTTACTTTCAATAGGCTTATTTGCCTTTTTTGTTTCACTTTCTTTTTTTGTTTCACTTTCTTTTTTTGTTTTGCCGGTAAAAACTTCGGCAGGAGCCTTAGGACTTTCTTGTCCCAAGGGGTTCAGATTTGCAACACTATCATTACGAAAGTTAATATTAATGCTTCTTTTCACATTATCTTTATCATCTATATTTTTATAAATTATTTTTCCTTTGCGCAAGTCAATATGCGCTTCTATTTTTTTCAAAAAATTATATCCCAGGAGCAGATCTGATTCCAAGTTATCTATCTCATAGAAAACCCGTTCTACTCCAAACAAACGAATTACATGATAATATTTTATTATTGAAAAACCATTCACCGTTTTTACTCTTTTGTAAATGGCTAATTCATTTCTATCTTCATATACTCCTTGCTTTATGTAGCAAGAAGTGGCTCCTGTATCGACAAGAGCTTTCAATTTTTTATTTATTCTGTCATCTCGGACTGTGATGTAGGGGAGGACGTCCCCTCTTCTTCTAAAAAATAATCCTCATTTAGATTATTTACCCTTTGATTTTTTTCTTGCGGCCGGAAACTATTATTGCTATCCCTTGGTCGCTTTACTCCATGTGTACTTTGAGCTTGAAACCCATTCGAATTTGTATTTACGTTAGCCGTTACTGGCTTAATATTTTGTAAATTTGTATTTTGTTGACCTCTGTAATTATAGTTTCTATTAAACATTCTAGAGGTGGATGGATCTACGTCCATGGGTTCAGATTTAGTACTAACGTATTGTGGGTTTCTTGGGGAATTTGTTCGCTGAGGAAAGCGTAAATTATTACTTGTATGATCTTGCTTCAATTTTGATTTTTCGTTTGCAAAATTTTGTGCAAACCTAATTCTTTGATTATTAGACTCAAGTTCTTGAGCCTTTGCCAAAGCATCTGGCAATTCCTGAGGATTCAATGAGAATATGATATCTCTCAATGGCAAGTTTAATCCTGTAATAAATATTCGAAGGGCCTGATCCCTATTCTTTTTATTCAATTGTTTAGTTATCTCTGCACCATTACCATGCGTCATTATTGTTTTATTTATTAGTAATGTCAACTTCTTGTTGACTAAATTATAATATTCAATTACAGTCATTGAGCCTTGACGCAAGACACTCAATTCCTGTTCAATTATATGAATGGGACGTTTGTCTGAATAGGCAAAATCCAAACGTGCAATTATCGCATCAAAATTTAAAACTGTGCCATGTTTTGTTAAAATATCATTGGCATCATGGTTTATTTTATTTCTCAAGATAGTCAGAGCAGCAAAGTATCTTCTACTCTTCCTAACATATAAGCTCATAGCATTATGAGCTGCTTCACGCCAACTGACATAGGAATTAAATTTTCCTGAAAATTCTGGCAAAGATTTTATTATGTCAAGAGATTCCTGACATTGAACATTCTCATCTATTGTTTCTGCCGTATAGTCAGTAGCACTTGGTGTATTAGACTCCAATTGAGAACGCAATCGATCAATTTCCTGTCTTAAGGAAATAGTACTATCTGCGATTAATCTACTGATTAAATCGACACTTAAGGCATTATCATTTGCCATTTTTTCTTTCTTTTCTAAAAATTATTTAAATTAAAGTTTCACCACTATTTTCTTGTTCCAATTTTTCCAAAATTTTCATTATTTCATCACATTCATCAGGAGATAACCCTGGGGTAAAACACGGTATTAAAACAGGACCACCTTCCTCAGGTTCAAAACCTTCAATAATTTTATTTATTTCATTATCAAATTCCTCAGGAGTAAATTCAAAATTATCACTAACATCTGGTCTATTTGCCATTTTAAATTATCAATTTCAGATTTAATTTGATTTATTTATTTTTTCCTACATAATTTAGGACATTTCAAAATATCATGTTCCCCACCACAATAGTCACAATATTTTAGCCTGACATACTTAGGCTTGTTTTGAACATTTCCCATTCTTTCAAATATTCAACATTTTTACTAATACAAATATAAAATTTTTCTTACTCTATAATCCTTCGTATTATATAGCCGTAACTCCTTTATTATAGATCGCCGGATAGTCCTTTCTTTTCCTTGCAGCTTTATCAATTCTCCGGATCACTTTCACTATGATGTCCGTTTTGGACACTGACTGGTGGAGCCGATACCAGAGGTGGCATAGGGAAGCATATGTAGCGATGCCGGTGCCAATCCCTTTGTTTGCACAATTCAGTGCAATAAAAATCCCCACACCTCTGACAGGTTCTTATCGCATTTCTTCCGCACAGGACACACCGTCCATTAACACTTTCCATTTAGAAATTTATTTTTTATTAAATTTGTTGAATATAACTGGGATATATTTCCCTTTTTTATTTTATTTTTTTACTTGTCCATCCTAAGACTAGGATAATTTTTTTATCTAGCGAAGCTCAAGCTTTCCATTTAGAAACTTATTCTTTATCAAAAATTTTTTTTTTTTAAATACAACAGGGATACTTTTTATCCCTTTTTAATGAACTAGGATAATTTTTTTTTTTATCCTTTATTTTCTTAATCGCGAACACTCGCGCTACTTTTCGTGCCTTACGACGTTGGGCGCCAATTAAGGTTGTGGCCTTTGGCTCAACCTTTTAAAAAATACTTTTTATTTTAGGCCTTGAGGCCGAGTTTATTCAAGTATGTTGAAGGTTACTCAAAAACTAAAAACTCTATTTGCATTTTGCTCTTATTTATAGGATTACAATGCCTGCTTACATTCTAATTTCATCATATTGTGAAATACTTTGGCCTTGAAATAAAGATATCAATTTCTATTTGATGGAAAATTCCATCAAGACTCTAGTTAAGCTACATCTGAATCGATGCGCCAGTATTTGATCAAGTAAACAAATCAGGATACTTTGTATTCGTACAATAACAAATATGAATCATAAAACTATTTTTGGGTAGCTTGAATCATTGATTCAAGATCAAATTGTTTACCATTTGCAGCTGCAATAACAAAGAGGCGAGCTTGTGCTTTCTTAAGAAGCGATTTCAGTTCGCAGCATGAATTGATTGGAAAGATCAATTTTGTTTACAGTTATGGTAAGGTTTGTGTGTGGAGGCTGCCGGTAACTTACATATGTATGTTCAAATGTAAATCGCAAAATCCTGAAAACTAGCTTCCTTTTTTCATTCATAATGCTTCTTCTTAAGTTGTCCAAACTGGTGATGCAATTTGGCAACCTGGCATTTGATAAAATCGTCAAAAGAAAAATGTTTGTGATTTTATAAATTCCAAATTCGATGCATATTGAGGGCTTTCATTATAACGGGCATAATTACTTCCATAACTCGGCATTTTTCTTATGAAATAATACCAAACTATTTATATGACTTAATCGAAGTCAGCCGTCGATTTCAGTATCCGATGGATGCCTTCGATGTCACGGATGTAAGTTGTAAGATTTAAAAAATAAATTGTTTTAAAGCACAAGTCTATTTCATTAGATTCGGGCTATTGGTATTCGTTGGATACCATTGAAGTAGTTTTTAATTTTAAGGTTTCTTAGTATTATTATATGTTTGAACTATGTTATGAAAGATGGAATATTTGGAGACTGTAAATTAACTTTAGTCGTATCCACACATGCTTTGTTAAAGTTCTTGGTCGGTAGTTCGCATTTGATTATAAATTTCAGCTGGTAAGGTTTTTGTAGTAAAAAATTTTTCCAACTTTTAAGACTAGTTCTTTGATACTCATTCAAATAGTTTATTAAAAAAAACGCCTAAAAACTACCGACTACTAACTTCAGAATTAAAAACTAGGTCAGAGTCCCACTATTATTTAATTATATATTTTTATTTGATAATGTCTAAAGCCTATACGGTATACACATACTCTTCATACAGATGTTTATATGTATGTTGTTAATGCACTTGAAATTGTCAAATTTGGGCATTTCAGAAAAACTTTGGGATATTTTAGATGGTAAAGGTTTAATTTATGATTTTCACCGAAAATTTACTCAAGATTGTCAAACGGAATATCAAAAAAATTGGATTTTTATCAGTATTACAAATCCGAAGAAAAAAATCTCTTTTTCACCCGTGGAAAATTTATCAGTGACAACACCTCTCAGCGAAGGGCTGCACACGAAACGGGTTTTGGTAGCAACTTTCGATTGGTGAAAGAGTCAGCTTCTTAGTCTTCGCATTGATGTAAATGGATGCATAAAGGCCATGTTTTTGAGGAGCGTTGCGACATTCCATTTTTGACAGCTGAGATAAATTGCAGGTATACGTATAGGCTAACGCAACATGTTTAATTAACAGCCTTTTGCGGACGACAACGCAATTACTTCACCAAGTGATATAATTTCGTAATTTCTTATACATTTTTTGCGTTCTTTATTGTATGTGGATATACATATGTATGTACATAAACGTTTTGGTCGCATCAAAGTTAAAAAAGGGACTAGCCGCTTATTGTTATCTTATGGTGGTGCCAGAGCAACAAAGCAAAGCAACGCAATTGAAATATATTATTTCATATTTTTTCACTTATCTACCACAAAATATTTCTACAAAACTTTACCTTTTTTATAAATTTTAATAAGTTTTTATCAGCTTACTTGCTGATTTATTTGAAAATAATGAAACCGAACGGATTTCTTGGAGAATTTTTTTTGCGTATTTTAGGCAACTCTATAGCCATCTGACTTCAGACCCCATTCTTGGAAACGAATGAACTTTTGTTTACAATTGAATGAACAGACAGCTGATTTTAAGCCCCTTTCCTGGAAACAAATTGAGAGAGAATGAAAGTTTCGTATCAGGTCATCAGTGTCAGTGGTTGTCACCACTGATGACCTGATATGAAACTTCTCGCTCTCTAAGAGCACGTGAAAATGTGCATTTTTTATAACGTTGGCCATAGATGCCATCATGCCCAAAATCAAATTTGGGCATTTCAGAAAAACTTTGGGGTATTTTAGATGGTAAAGGTTTAATTTATGATTTTCACCGAAAATTTACTCAAGATTGTCAAATGGAATATTAAAAAGCTCGAATTTTTGTCAATATTACAAATCCGAAGAAAAAATAACTCTTTTTCACCGTGGAAAATTTATCAGTTACAACACCTTTCACCTTTCGCTCTCTCTGAGCGCGTGAAAATGTGCATTTTTTGTAATATTGGCCATAGATGCCATCATCCTCAAAATCAAATTTGGGCATTACAGAATAATTTTGGGGTATTTTCCATGGTCAAGGTTTAATTTATGATTTTCACCGAAAATTTACTCAAGATTGTCAAATGGGATATCAAAAAACTCGAATTTTTGTCAGGATTACAAATCCGAAGAAAAAAATAACTCCTTTTCACCCGTGGAAAATTTATCAGTGACAACACCTTTCATTGAAGGGCTGCACACGAAACGGGTTTTGGTAGCGACTTCCGATTGATATAAAAGTCACTTCTTAGTCTTCGCATTGATGTAAATGGATGCATAAAGGCCATGTTTTTGTGGAGCGTTGCGACATTCCACTTTTGACAGCTGAGATACATTGTAGGTATACGTATAGGTTAACGCAACATGTTTAATTAATATCCTTTTGCGGACGACAACGCATATACTTCACCAAGTGATCTAATTTCGTAATTTCTTATACATTTTTTGCGTTTTTTATTGTATGTGGATATACATGTGTATGTACATAAACGTTTTGGTCGCATCAAAGTGAAAAAAGGGGCTAGCCGTTCATTGTTGTCTTATGGCGGTGCCAGAGCAACAAAGCAAAGCAACGCAATCGAAATATATTATTTCATATTTTTTCACTTATATACCACAAAATATTGCTATAAAACTTTGCCTTTTTTATAAATTTTTATAAGTTTTTATCAGCTTACTTGCTGATTTAATTGGAAATAATTAAACCGAACGGATTTCTTGGAGAATTTTTTTTGCGTATTTTAGGCAACTCTATAGCCATCTGACTTCAGACCCCATTCTAGGAAACGAATGAACTTTTGTTTACAATTGAATGAACAGACAGCTGATTTCAAGCCCCTTTCCTGGAAACAAATTGAGAGAGAATGAAAGTTTCGTATCAGGTCATCAGTGGTTGTCACTGAACCAGCAGAGTAGCAACATCGGGTGCGGCTATTAATTATTTGCGCATTAGCGAAAAGATATTTTGCAAACAAACGCTCATGCGCAGAATGGTTTCATGGGTTAATGTTAGCAATTTATTTTGTTTAAATTTTTCCTTAGACTAAGCATTAAAGTAGTATTTATATAGCATATTTACGTTTTACTTTTTGTGTGTTAACAAACATGCGTGCATACGTACTACCTCATTAATTTTTCATCAACAACTAAACCACCACCAATAACATGATTTTTTTTTTTTTTTTTTTTTTTTAATGGACGTTGTGACAGCGCGCTGCCCTCAAGTGGCCCAATGAAACCAGGCTAATCCTGTTCACGCGATCGATTTATGTATATATATAATAACTTTTTTTTTTATTTTTTTTATTTTGCCGAGTCTTTGATGGGCAGCGGTTTGTCAAGCGTCACGATCTGAGACTGCTCAGCTACAGAAGAAATTTCATCAGCCAAGCGTAATACTTAAAGAGAACAGAAGCAAACGTATTATACATTAATTTAGAGAGGTGAGAAAAATCTTTTTTATAGAAACAAGGGAGTCCGAGATATCAAATGTGTTTGAGTGAGTGTTATAATCTTGGCATAAACGCCGAAAAGGTTCATTTTGTTTGAAATTCGTTCTACATTGTTTCAGCAGAAGAGGTTTGAAGTGTCTCGATGTCCGAGAGGGAACGCAAAAGTTCACTTCATTCAGAAGGAATGGGCTCGAAATTGATCCATTTAAAAGTTTTGTCATAAATATTACACCAAGCATTTCCCTTCGACTAGCAAGAGTTGGAAGATTGATAAGCTTTAATCGATTAGTATAAGGTGGAAGATTAGTTAAAGAGTCCCATTGGAAATTTCTTAAGGCAAATAGTAAACATTGTTTTTGTATTGATTGTAGACTGTCTGCATGGACTTGATAACGCGGATTCCAAATTATCGAGCCGTATTCTAATATTGGCCTAACTAATGTTGTAAAAAGTGCTTTAGTTATGTAAGGGTCGTTAAATTCTTTTGACCACCGTTTAACAAATGCAAAAACACCTTTGCCTTTATTCACTGTAGCATTAATATGAAGATTGAAACTAAGTTTGGAATCCATCATGACTCCCAAGTCAATAAAATTATTTACAGTTTCTAGACTATAGTTGTTAATTGTATATGAAGCTGGTGGCGAAACTCTCCGAGAAAAACACATGAATTTACATTTTTTGAGATTGAGCGGCATATAATTTACATTGCACCAGGTAGCCAAGTGATTTAAATCCATTTGAAGCAAGGAATGTTCCTCAACCGAGGCACATGATTTGAAAAGTTTTACATCGTCTGCGTACATCAAGATTTTTGAGTATTTAATTGTACCAGATATATCGTTTATGAACAACAAGAACAGAATCGGACCAAGATGGCTGCCCTGAGGAACACCAGAAGAAACATTGATGACCCCAGAAAGTGTATTTTTAAAGATTACTTTTTGCGTACGATAACCAAGATACGAAGAAATCCAACATATAAGACGGGGTTGAAAACCGAGTTGACTGAGCTTATGAATAAGTAATGGGTGTGATACCTTGTGGAAAGCTTTACTGAAATCGGTGTAAACTACATCAGTGTGAAGGCCTTTTCTAAATCCATTAGAAACGTGGGTGGTAAATTCTAGTAAATTGGTGATAGGTGATTTGCCCTTACAGAACCCATGCTGCGAGCTTGCAATTATGGGGGAAATAGAGAATGTTAGGTGGTGGGTAACAATAGCCTCAAATAACTTTGGGATAGCGGATAACTTTGCTATGCCCCGGTAGTTTTCTATTGAAGACCTGCTTCCATTTTTATGAAGCGGAATAAGAAAAGATTCCTTCCATATTGTTGGGAAAACGCCATAAATTAAAGATAAATTAAATAAATCTGTTAGCGGCTGATAGATGTTTGCAGCACATTTTTTAAGAAAGTGTGTCGGGATCCTGTCGGGGCCGTATGAATATGATACTCTTAAAGTTTTTAAATAAGTTAATACATCTTCTGAAGATATAAATGGAGCTCTGATTGAATAACATGAATCAATATGGTATGGGTATTCATTAGGTGAAACGTTGGTCTCAATAGAGTAATTTGATTTGAAAAATTCCGCAAAGAAGTCGGCGATCTCTTGATCATCGCTGGAAATATTATCTTGGAATTTCATGGATGATGGAAACCCTTTCACCGTGCGTTTAGAGTTTACGAATCCGTAAAATGCCTTCGGGTTGCAAGTTATATTTCTTTTCATTTTACAAAGATAAACTTTGTAACAATTTTGTTCAATTGAAAATACTTGCAGCGTAGAATCGAGTACTGTAAATAATGGTTATGTAAACCCGTCTTTTTGAACAACTTGAAAGATCGAGACTTTTTATTCTTTAAAATTTTCAGCTCTTTAGTGAACCATACTTGGCTTGTATCGGAATGTACACAAATCCGCTTAGGTACGTATTTTTCAAAAAGACAGTAAATGGTATTGTAAAAGTGAGAAACGCTTTGCTCCACATCAGCATTAAATATTGGCCACACTATTCGAGATAGATCACGATTTAATTTTTTAAAATTGGCCTTCGCAAAGTCGAAGCGATAACTGGAGTTGTATCGTTTATTTCCGCTGTTACAAGCATAATTTACAACTTCGTAAACTATTTTGAGGGAAGGGTGGTAAGCATTTTCAGGTTCAATAATGGGTTCGCATCGACTAATGGAATATTTAGATTCATCATCCACAAAGGCTAAATCTAACACTCTTCCGAATATATTCGATTGGATGTTGATTTGTTGAAGGCACAGCTCAGACATTCCGTCTAGAAATTCATTGTTGGAAGACTTTGACGAAACTGGTACGATTTTAAAGTCAGAAATGCACCATGATATGTGTGGCATATTGAAGTCACCCAATCAGCTTTAGCATCGAATTAACAGTTCTTAGCAAGGAAATGTGATGCATATACACGGACCGTTCAGAAGATGGCGGGATATAACAGATGGCCAAATAAATGTGGAAATTTGCTAGTTGTGTGCGTATGCACAAGAACTCAGTTGTATCGGTGGCGGTTACGCAAATCTCTTCAGATGGTATTGAAGAGTGTACAGCAAGCAGAACTCCACCTCCAACCCTGTGCAGGCGGTCATTTCGATATATCTGGTAGTCATTACAGAGGATCTCTGAGTTAAAAACATGAGGTTTTAGCCAGGTTTCGGTTAAAGCAATTATATCGTAGCTTGAGTTAAATGATTTTAAAAACAGTGCTGTTAACTTGGTGTTTAAGCCTCTAACATTTTGGTAAAGTATATCTAAAGCAGATTTTTCGTTCAGTTTTTTGACTCAGTGTTATTAAAAGGGATCTTTGCTAAGTTTGGAACACTCTTATTCCGCCTATATTCAAATTCTCGCACAAGTGCCCCAGAGGGCCAAAAATCGTTACTCAAGATAGTGTCAAAATGGTCAATAGGTACATCTAATCTAAAGGAAGATACGTTTCTTTCATAACTAAAATTAAATTTCCGAATTGTTACGTCATGGGTTTTCCTTTTTGAGAAGATATACGATTTCAGATCCTCCTCAGTAGTATCCCTCTCGAATCTTGACACGAATATCGATTTTTTAGGAGGGACTACAACCAACTTCCTAGTTCCAGACTCAGTCGCCTGAGAACGGTTTGCAGGTTCAATATTTTTTCTAGCTGCTAGTTTTGTTGGAGGTGCCTTTGATGTTGAAGGCTCTATTGTAAGAGGACTTGGAGATGCTAAGTTTATTAATTCTATCGTGCTGGGTGTAGGAACGATTGGGTTCTGGATGTTTTGAACGGGGTCTAGGGTCAGTACGCCAGCCGAGACATCAGTTCGTTTTCTTTTGCTGTCACGACTGTCGCTGTTAGCATTAGCAGCTGAATCGGTAATACATTTGAAAGTTTTAAACAGGTTTTCATAATACTTGAATTTATCCCCTAATGTAGAAAGTTCCTTACCGATTTCGGAGAATGCGTTTCGGGTATGTTTGAATAGCTTAAAAAGATCTTTCCGTGGATCTGCATTTCAGGTACGACCAACGCACACCCTTGTTATCGTTGATCGCATCACACACCCTTGCTGTCAAACTAGCGCACTTCATATGAGCAAGCTCATCACAAAGCCAGCACGACACGAAACGCTCGGTATCACCTTTCAATTGGCAGTTAACAAAATTGCAAGACATTATAACTTAAAGTAAAATTGATTAAACAGACGGAGGCAGTGAAAGTAGTTTGGAGATCACAGTAAGAAAATCACTGTTTGAGCAGTTTGAAGATCACTGTATGAGCAGTTTAAGATCGCTATTAACTGACGCTTAACAACACACAATGCAAACAGCTGTGGCAGTGAAAAGAAAATGAAGTAAATGTGCACGAGCAAATAACAATTGAAAACTGAAAATAAATAAATGCCAATCAAATGCAACAACAAATATGCAAAGTGACTCGGCAAATATGTATGTATGTATGGATGTACACACTTTATCAATTATTTTTAAGATACAATTTATTTTAGTAAAGAAAAGTAGAACTTTAAATTGCACAGTAGAAATCAAAACACAACTTCACAGCTTGACGTTCGCACTAGTTTTGTGTAATAAAATGATTTTAATTATAATTTCCGATCAGTTTTATTAATTTATATGTAGTTTTTCAGCTTTTGTGATCTATTAGGGTCAAGTGCAAATAAAATGCGATTTATTCCACCATTTAGCCCAACGTTTAGATAATTATCCTTATCTTCTTCAGGGGCGGTCTATATTTGTTTATAACAAAATACAAAAGACAAAAACAACATTAGAAATAAAATTACACGATCTAAATTACATAGTTTCAAACAAAGTATTGCACAATTATAAATTTAATTTTTTCATGAAATATTACTCCACAAACAATTATTTATATTCACTCACATTGGTATTTAAAAAACGATTTTATTATTACTTTACAAAAAAATTTTTAATGCCACCATCACTATATGGTAAACTTGTCAAACTAAAACTAATTATCTATGTCATAGGCATAATAAGTAAGTCGCGGCTATGGCTTGTGTATCTTCTTTCTTGTTCATTGCCTTTTCTCTGTGTTGCATTATTCTTAGGCTCTCGAGTGTGTACCTTGTTCTTTCTCTCGTCTCTTTGTCTATTATTTTTGTTGTTGTGAAATCTACTGTGTGTTTGTTGTTTACCGCGTGTTGTGATAACGCCGTGCTGTGTTTTTCTTTGTTGATATCGGCTTGGTGCTCTGCAAGTCGTGTGTTTAGCGCCCTCTTCGTAGTGCCAATATATATTTTGTTGCAATGTTTAGTTTCATTTCCTTTGCACTCTATTTGGTATACCACGTTACTTTGTTGTTGTATGTCGATCGGGGTTTTTGTTTTTGTAAAGAATGTTGATAGAGTGTGGTTGGATTTGTAAGCCAGTGTTACTTTTGGGTTTTTTGTTATGTGTTGCGCTAGATTTTCTGAGAGCCTGGGAATATAGGTCGTACTAAAATATTGTTTTGGCTCATTCGGCGACTCTTTCGTTGTGGTTTGTGTGGGAATATTTATTAATTCTTGCTGTTTACGGCCAATTAGATTACATATTAATTTATTGGGATAATTGTTACTTCTTAGCGTCATTTTGATTTTTTCTATATTAGCGTTATGAAAACATTGATTGCTGATGGTCAGTACTTTATGTATAAAATTTTTGGCGGTATTTAATTTATACTAAAAGGGTTGTGATGAAAAGAAATTTATTAGGCGACCATACGATGTGGGTTTTGTGTACCAGTCAAGTATAATATTATTGTTAGCTCTATATATGCGGGTGTCTAAGAAGGGGATGTTGTTGTTTTTTCCATTTCAATGGTAAATTGCAGTCTATTGTGGTATTTGTTGAGTGTGCTTAAGATAATTTCCGTGTCGCTTCGTTTTATTATTGCAAATACGTCGTCTACGTATTTGACAAGAAATTTGATACCAGTGTTTTGTTGTTGGTTCAGCTCAGAGTACATATTTTGTATAAGGTCGTCCATCACAATGTCCGCTATGGCGGGGGAAAGTGGGTTACCCATCGGCATTCCAAATGTTTGTTGATAAATATTGTTATTGTACATGAAATAGTTATTTTCTTTTAAGCAGAACTCTAATATGGTTAAAAACTTGTTTTTCGGTATGGTTGTGTGTTGTTGGACTTTTTCCCATTTTTTCATGACTATCTTTATTGCTAAATCCGTCGGTATGTTGGTGAAGAGCGAGACGACATCGAACGATACTAACACAACATCATTGCATAACTTTACATCAGCTAATCTATTTTTCAAGTCAAATGAATTTTTAATGTTGTAGTCTTCTAATATTAGTGGCGTCAAGATTTTTCCTAAATAAATGGACAATTCATAACATGGAACACTTATAGAAGACGAAATTGGACGTAAGGGGCATTCGGGTTTGTGGATTTTAGGTAAACCATAAAGTCTCGGTGCGGTTGCTGCCGAGCTTGCGAGCTGTTGTTTTTCTCTGTAGTTTATGTGCTTTCCTTTGTATAATTCGTTCACAATGCTATTGTTTTTCTTTTGCAGTTTTGTTGTGGGATCGACTCTGACGACTTTGTATGTGTTCTTGTCGCCTAGTAGTTGGTTCATTTTCTCCATATAGTCTGTCTTGTATAGCGCAACAGTTCTATTTCCTTTATCCGCATCCGTAATAACTATGTTGTCTCTGTGTAAATGTAGAAATGTTCTAGTTTTGTTGTATGTCTCTATGATAAATTTTTCGGCTGAGTTTTGTTTTATATTACTTTCGAACTGTAAGATTCTGTGGCTAACTTGGCTTCTCGCGACTTCTTTGTCTTTTTCGTTATCTATAGTTTGAATTACTTGTTCTATTTCTGCAATTGTATGTATGGGTGAAAAATTAGTATTTGTTGTAGGTAGTGTGAATTTTCGTCCCAGGAATAACAGCCACATCACATCTTCGGGAAATTCGATGTTGGTTTTGTTCACAAACCAATTGCTGTTTATGTTGATTCCTAGTTTTCTTATTTTTTTGTATATAAGTTTTTTCATTTTCGCTTCTAGTGTTGCTTCTTTCTCTTTTGCTATCTTTTTACTCAGAATGTTTTGTTTGGTGATGAACTGGTCAAATTCCTGTTCGCCTAATGCACGTTTTAATTGTTGTTTTGCGTGAAAAATTAGATCTTTTGTTGTTTTGATGTTGATGATTTTAGTTTTACTCACACAGCCACAGTTTTAATTTCGGCGACCCCTGATGTAACGAAATCATAGAAACCTGAGAAATGTCCTTTGTTTAAGAGAATTAACTTAAATATGCGAAACTTTTGTAAATTGACTTTTTGTGACTTCGAAAAAAAAATTTAATATTGAGAATTTGGTTTCGATAAACATGTTCGAATATAGGCTAATATATAAAATGTAAGGAACAGTTTAGGTACGTTAATATATACATATACGTAAATACATACTGCACAAAATAATAAATAAAAACAAAATAAAACTTCAAGTTTAGCATAAAAATGAATATAGGAACAAAAGAAATGTATCATTCAATAAACATTGATTAAAGTTTAAGGATTTGTAAAAGAAAAAAGATGAAGGTCTAACTTCTTTTGGATATTTGTGGTAGGGGCAATGATGAGTATTTGTGGGCTAAGAGAACAAAGATTACCATTCTTTAAGCAGTTTGGGTAGGTATAGACCGAAGTGCAACGGCAGCTTAGTCTTCCACCTCTGCCGGAAGAACCCAAACGATGCAACGCTTGGCAGGTAGTTTCGTTTTAGTTAGCCCTTTCCTTCTTTCTTTTCGCAGTAGTAGGTTTGATAATTTTTTTTGTTATTGTTTGATTTGGATGAGCTGAACCCTTCGACGGCCTCAAAATTTAAATTGTTTTTTGTAAATCTCTGCTTGAATTTTTTTATGGGGAACCGAGATAAAAGTCAGTGTAAGAGCAAGATCCCCCATATACATCGTGAATTAGCTGGTAGTAACAAACAGAGTATCCGCTCCTTAAACCCTATACCTACTCGGAGAGCTGTTGTAAAGCTTAACTGATGTCCCCTAATTCAGTGCAAAATAGGATAAACGATTATCTATGTAAAGGAGTTCGTGGCTGGAATGGTAGACGTTAATGAGGCCAGTTTTATCATATAGATAGTGCACTATGTGGAGGAGCAGACATGATGCGAATGGTTCATTTACAGGTTCCCGTATTTCTAAGCATTGAAGGCTGCATACCCCCGTATTGTGTGGCTGTCCACCAAACAAGGTCTCCATAGTATAGGATAGGTTTTAAAATCGCTGAGCTTCCATGTCAACTTGTTATCTAGAATGACTTGAAAGTTTGTCGATTTAGTTTGACGGGTCCCTCATCGAAGCGCTTGAGCAATTGGTTGATGACCAGCGTCCACAGCAGATGTGATAATACCCCACACCGCGTCGTGCCCCTGTTCATCGATTTCGTCATAAATTCTTCATCGCCCTTTCGATCTTCGTATCGGTCACCAAGGCCGTCACTACCCGCTTCGTTATCGATGTAGAAGCTCTGTCTGCTGGCCCTTATGAATCATCTCCCGAAGAGAAATTTGTGTCGAGAAGTGCCTCAGGGCACTGGTCATGCTCGTCCCACCACGTTTCACTTCCATCGACCTGTATCGGCATAAACATTTCTTTTACCTCTTTTCTAATAAGGCGTAGCTCCTTGCTCCACCATGACAAATTTGCCTTTCCTCTGAATCTTCTTAGAATGCAAGCTCTGTTATACGCAATCACTAGTACCCCTCTTCTATACCCTCTTTAGGGAGATGCCGCTGATGATGCACGCATGGTCGGAGAAGGGTGATCAAGCAAGAATCTTCCAGTCATACCATGATGTATCACTTCTTTGAATCTGATAGCGCGTATTAAACACAATTCCGCGCGCGCCGGAAACCTTTACTCCCGATGAAAGTCAAGGTTTATAATCACCCTATGCAGTGCCATGTCTACCAACTTGCCTTTGGTGTACGCGTGTTGTGGAGAACAATTTCTCATCCATATTGAACTTTATATACACATATATTCGACTCTCAAAGGTTTTGATCAGATATGATATTAATCCATAGCAAAAGGGAGTAAAGTGTAAAAAGCGAAATTAGAAAAATTTGAATTACTAGTTTCACTTTTTTTTAAAGTAAATAACTAGTTTTATTTGGAACACAACAAAAATTAATGAATATGACCTATTAACTGACTATGAAGAGTCATTATCATGTGATTTTGGTACATAATCGTTTCGGAGCCCGAAATTATATGCGAACTGCCTTCATGGCTTGTAAATCTAAAATCAGTGCCATTAAATTTACTGCTTTTTCATTTTTTTTTCATATAATAGTTTGATTTACACTGCCTTTTCTTACAGTGAAATTTTATTGTAATGTTATTTTAATGTTAAAATTCTCTTTGGGAAAATTTGAAATATTCGAAAAATAAAACAAATTTTAAATCTTGGTTTATCTATAAATGTGAGTTTGTAATGATTAAATTTTAAGTTAATAAGTAAACTGGCTTCGTAAAAATATATAAGCATCAAAATTTCTGAAAGCCAGTAACTGAACTTTACTACTTTTCTGTTATAGATCTTCTCTGCCTTCAGTAGGAAAACGCAAATAGCAGTACTGCAAGAATGGGGGTGCATAATTCAGGCTTACACACCTTTCGAATATTATTTTAAGCCATTTCACAATCGCTCTAAACGAGATTTGTAGCATGGCTGAGAATATGCGATCTGGGCCCGGTGACTTAAACTAAAAGAAAGCTTTTCCACGAGATTCCTCGAGTTCTTCTATATTTGCAACATGTTTGGGTTATCCAGGTCTTTTACCTGGGGTTTCTTAAGGTTCTTACCTTCTCTACACCCTTTAAGGGGGATGCTAAAGCTGATATACGCATGGTCGGAGAGTGATGGTTAAGCAAAGACCTTCCAATCATACCTTGATATACCATGTTCAGAGCTCAATGTAATATTGCTGGATGCTGGGTGCATATATATATTGACACTATCGCTCTTGACTAACTGCATTGTGGTGTGCATTTGCATTCTCGCCAATGGCCAACCACAATTCCTCTTCCACTAGCCTCCTGCACTTCCCCGGTGTTGTCTCTGTGGTATGGTCCATATACAAAGATGTGAGGATTAATGCATGCTTATGATTTTGCGCGCCGGCCACCACTGCGAGCTCCCCAGTAGTGTAATAAAGCACAAAATATGAGTGTAGTTGTTTTCTTACCATGATTGCTGCTCGCAAAGCGGGAAGGAAGGGCCTTCCGATTGCACGTAATAAACATCAAATCCTCGCACGCCGATCCCAGAAACCTTTCCTCCCGATAAGAGCCATGACACTCTGATCAGGGCCACGTCAAACGAGGCCTCCTCAAGGGTTAAGAGAAGTTCGGTCGATTCCACTTGTCTGTGTCTGAGGTTTATCTGTAAGACGCGCAAAACTATTGTTCTGTTTGTCCTCTTCCAGCACTTTCATCGTGACGCCTATGTTCTCCTCTTGCCCCCTCTTGGTTTTTCTCTTCTACCTCGACCTCTTCTTGCATGTTACGATTGTTATCATCGGGACTTCTCTTCTTCTCTTCATTAAAGAAAAAATTTGCTTTCTAATTGGATAGAAAATTTTGAGAAACAGTGCATCACAAAACTACAGAAAAACACAAAGTTCTATCAGTTCATCAGAGAAGATAGGGAACATGTGATATTTTAATACATTAATACTAGGTTCACACACACACCAAACTGGCAATTTATACTGTTTGGGCAATTTATTACGCAATTTGTCATATAATAAATTGTAATAATAAATTGCCAATTTAAAAAAAAATTGCGTAATAAATTGTTTCAAACTGCAAATGCAACATTGTAAAGTGTGTTTATTGAGTATATTTAAACGTCAGTTACGCATGGCTGAAATATATGGTTGGCTCATCTCATCAGCTTATTTTATGTCTTTCATTTCACTGGAGTAGGGATTGTCAAAAGAAGATGCCAAAATCAAAATGAAACGAAAACATTGAACACACAAAAATTTCAAAGTTTTATGTTTTCAAGAAAGATATGTTGTTACTGTAGAGATGAGCTAACCAGCTATCAAATTACTATTGTGTAAGCTAAATAGAGTTGTATGAACACCACTCAATTTAAATCGAAATAGCCTCAATTTACTTTTCTGTTTGAACATAGTATAACTAAGACGATATCGATTGATTGGGAAGATTGATTTTAGATTCAGATAGAGTTTGAAAAATTCCCAAGTCTATTAATTCATTAAGTTGTGTTCGCTTCGAAGGGTAACTGATATTTTTGCATGTAAATGCACATTGAACTTGGCTTGTCAAATCGGCTTGACACGGCAAATAGCGCAAAAATTGTGGCGATCACTCGCTTAAAGCATTACATCTCCGAAACTAAAAATGCATATTGCTGGAACCAAAGAAGTGCAGAATGTTTAAAAAATATGTGGCTGACTTCAAAAAAAAATAAATATATATATTCATTCATGTTAGTTCTTTGACTATTTTGCTAATTTACTTTAAACATTCTAAAGTGATTTTTGCAGAGCAGTAATTAATTTTTTTTTGCTCAAAAGTCGAGAATGAAGCTGCTAAAATTTTTGTCAAATGATTTAAAAAAAATTATATTGGTTACCTATAACAAATCTAAAAATCCACCCTTAACATGTTTAAACCAGCTGCCGATATGGGTATTCGCCGGACGGTAGCACGAATCGCCAACCTTGGCTATTATTGGCCAGGGATGTTCTGCGGAGGGCCTCTGCCGCGCTTTCAGGGAAATAAACATCTAAAGATTCGGCCTACCCAAAATACTTATCTCGGATAATAGCGCAACTCAACAAGACATTAGCGATGGGACGACCTCCTGCCCGAAATCGAGCTTGCTATAAACACAAGCGTTACAGCCTCAACAGGGTCAACAGGTACAGTCCGGCCTTTCTTGAACAAGGACGCGAGCCACCATTACCGGGAGCACTCTACGACAAAATAAACGTCGGAACTGGTACGAATACCACAAAGAAGAAAATGGAACCCTGAAGTCGGCGAACTAGTCCAAGCAAAGGTGCACCGCCTATCAAAGGTCGGAGAGGGCTTTGCAGAAAAACTGGCGCCCAAATACAATGGTCGATACTGTGGCATTACCAGAATAAGCCTTACATACAAGGTATTTGTATTTATGTACATAGCAGAATGAGTTTCACTTTCTATGCACTTTTTATGCATAACCAAACACTGACCACGCAGGGGCAAGTCATAGCGGCATAGATAAGCTATGTTGAACTCAGCGGGGAGTCGTATCTGTTTACAGATGCTAACCCTTACTCAATGCGTCCCAGCATGACTAATCGACAGCGTCGGTTTGTCAATGTGCACTACCAAAATATTCATAAATATATCCAATTACATTTAACCGGCGCATTGACCAATTTGTTAACAGCGTGACCGAACTCCAATGACAGTTTGTCAATGCGCCTACCAAAATATCTATACAACAACAAATTTCTAAAATTAGGCCAAATAATATGCTGACACAAACTATATGTACCCAGAATGTAGATACCTTTAGCTTGTAAGTATTAATGCAGTTATATATGTTCACAATAGAAAATTCTGTATAAATAGTAAGACATTTTCTACAATAAAATGAACCACTTTTTAACGCTACACACCGGCGTTCCTCTTTATTTATTTGAACGTTTTTACATGGCGATCCTGCCAGTTCAGATCAAATCACCAAAACTCCTAAAAACGATCTGACTGGAAAAGATTCTGTCAGCCTTAAAAGTTAGTAAAATACTTATATAATCATAAAAAGGATTATTAACAATAAAAATCCAATAAAGATTACTAATAAGACAGAGGATTAAAAGACAAAAAAAAGGAAAATTTTGTCACAAGGCATTATTTGATCGTTTGGCGATAATTAAATATTTCATGGCGATAGTTAAACACAAAAGTCATTATTTGATCGTTTGGCGATAATTAAACACTTCATGGCGATAGTTAAAAACACAAGGCAATGTTAACCTGGATAATGACCGACAACAGACGTAAAACATCCCGACTGGCAGCGGTGTACAAGCACCTATTTCAATAAACGCATAAGGAAGTGGAATACTGGCGAATAAATCAATAAGCGCATAAGGAAGTGGAACACTGGCGGTAAAACACAACAACTGAGAAAGACTGGTAGCAAACTAGACATAATCCTTATACGTATACTTTATATTTTTAGAATAAATTGAGCGGCCTCATGGACGCTAAACCATTATCAAACCTTTTGTTTTTGCTTAGGAGTTTTTTTTACAGTAGCACTAGTTTAATTGAAATTTTTCTGTTCTGTCTTAATTAAATATTAAAAATCAATTAAAAAATTTCAGTCCAGTAAATTGCAATGCTTAGTGAGAAGAATAACATTTTCAAATAATTTGTCAAAAAAAAAAAATATATACATATATATTATACGACCATTCTTACATAATTAGAAATTTTCGTATATTGAGTAAATTGGAACGTCTAAAAAATATTGGAAAAACCCCATTGAGTGGGATGGCAAAGTAATTTTAGACATAGGAAAAGTTAATTACGAAAAAAAGTTAGAATGGTTAAAACCATTTTAGAAAAAGATCGGCATGAATAGGGAACTCACAATTGAGTATGTAAAAAATCCCACAACCAGGGTAGAAGAAACCATGAGAATGATTAGAATGGTATTCCCCGATAGGGCTTAAAATTAAATTATAAAAGCGTTGGAAGGTTTTTTGTCTATGAATAAATAAAAATAATACAATACATTATTCAATCTTTAAATTATTTAGAATGTTATATGGCTTTCCCCGATAGGGATCAATAATTAAAATTATAATAGCCCTAAGAAAATTTTATTTGTGGAATAAAATCGCGTAGAAATAAATTTTTAAATATTTTGTAAAGAAAATAAATTATACTAAGCTATTAAATACCCCTAGGGTAGGCACCTTGTCGTTGGTGTGAGGGCTTAGCCGAACTCCATAGCGCCCGACTATGAGGTGGAGCTTTTTAGGACTGACATCTACGCCGTTTCGCCTCATAGGAGGGTGGCGGGATGTCGGTGACCAAGAACTGCCAACCCCTTAATCCAGGGTGTTATACAGACCGCGCCTATTGGACGATTTGCAGTCAATGGATAAATTCGGCTGTATTCGAACGGAGCGTTCCCGATACAGGGCCACCTCGGGAAGTATTTATGGCCTTACCACAGTAAGGGGCGCTGCTGTGGTGGACAGTTCTTTCCCCGTATATAATACTGGACCGCTGAGCCCGCCTTGTCGGGCAGGTGGTCGTACGACCAAGATGAAAGACTCTTTACCTGATTGTAATAAGGACGATGTAAAGAGGAGGACTGAGCCGCAATCCAAGGACGGCAAATACGAATTAAGCGATGCGTCAGACTCGGGGAGCGAGAGTAGTGCTGATTCAATGAACTCCGTGTTTGAGAAGCACACAAATGAAAACGGAGTAGAAGGGTGGAGAAGGGTACGGCGCAGAGGAAGTAAAAGAGCTCTCTCGCAGCACCGTGCAGCACTAAGAATTGTACAATGCTTGAGAGCAGTGGTCGACCCAACAGAAGTGGAGATCGAGCGCTTGGAATGGGCCCATGAAGCGGTAGAAGTAGGTCGAAGGCAGTTCAAAAGATTTGCTGCTAGGAACCCTCGGTTCCGCAACCGGTACGAGGAAGAAGAAGCGTCGAATGGCAGAATGAAGAGGCAACGTTCGGCGGAAGGCGACAAGCCTGCTTTCAAGAGGCAGAAAGGACCCAGTCCTAGAGCCGCGAGGCATGGCAGTCGCATAGACAAGACAAGTAGGCCCAAAGCTGTAAGACAGATGGGCTCCAATAGTGAGGTAGCAACTACCTCGAAAGCTGCGAGTCAGGAAGTAGGAGATAAGCCAAAGGGAGATAACGCTAAGACTCCGGCTTTCTCGGAGGTGCCAAAGGGAGATAACACTAAGACTCCGGAGAAGATGAGTGATATGGCAAAGCAGTCACTGACTGTGGCGCTGGTTGATCGTAGCAGTCCTTTCGAACAAATGACTACTGAAAGGTGGAGATCTGTGGGAAGGGAGCTATTTAGCTTAATGCTTAAGATGATGCGGGAACACCCAAGTAAGCCCCTTCCAACTTTTGATTCGGGGGGATGGTATAATGGTGTGAAGATGATAGCGTGCGACAACATCGCGAGCTTGGAGTGGCTGGAGGAAGTGGTTCCAAACCTCCAAAGGCAAGACACGAACGCGCAGTTTGAGGTGGTGGATAAAGCGCAAATCCCCACGGTACCAAAAGTTAAGGTATGGATACCATGCGTGATGAAGTCGGAGGATACACTGCGACTTCTGCAGAATCAAAATCCGAACATACCGACACAGGATTGGAAGGTACTTACTGTATCTCGGCCTACCGAGGAAGGTCAGTTCTACATCTTCCAAATAAACAAGCAGGCGAGGGATATTTTGTACACGCTGCTTGGCAAAATGTCCTTTGGCACTGGCCAAATTTACATGCGACTCAGGAAAAGAAATCCCGTGGATAAAAACCCTAACACGCTAAAGGTGGGCGAAGTCGAAAAGGACCTCAAAAGCCTAAGGGAAAAAATACAGGTGGAGGTCCCCGACGTGCTAGAAGAGGACCAACCGCTAAATGGTGCTGTGACTCGCACAGAGGAACACCCGGCACAACAGTCACGAGAGGCATGGTGCTGCGAGTCCTACAGATAAACCTCCAACACAGTAAAGTGGCATCGAGGGAACTCCTCCTAACGCTTGAGGAGGGTTCGTTTGACGTGGCGCTGATCCAGGAGCCGTGGCTCTCATCGGGAGGAAAGGTTTCTGGACGTAGCGCGCGCGGGTTTGGCGTTTACTACGCGCAAACGGAAGGACGGGTGCGAGCTGTAGTAATGGTAAGGAAACAGCTGCATTCATATATGCTGCCTAATTACACCACTGAGGATCTCGTAGCGGTGGCCGTTGAGCAAAGGAATAAGCAGGCATTTATCCTGGCATCCTGCTACATGGCCCATGCTGCGGAGGTTCCACCGATTGAGGGCGGTTGGTCATAGGCGCAGATGCAAATGCGCACCACAATGCGTGGGGAGGAGCAGATACGAACGAGAGAGGCGAATCTCTATTTTGTTACATCCTGCAAACCAATTTGCAGATAGCCAACAGGGGAATGTACCTACATAAATTGGTCCAACATCCAGTAATATTCTGGATATTACATTGAGCTCCGAGCTTGATATATGAAGGTATGATTGGATGATCCTTTATAGACCATCCTTTTCCGACTATGCGTATATCAGCTTCAGCATCCCCCTAAAGAGGGTAGAGAAGGGAGGAACCTTTAGAAACCCTAGGTCAACGAACTGGACTAAATTCTAGAAACATTTAGAAACAAAACTGGTACAACCCAAAGAGGTTGCTAATGTAGAGGAACTGGAGGAGTCGAATGAATTCCTAACAAGGACGCTTATGACTGCGTATAACAAAGCTTGCCCTCTAAGAAGATTCAGAGGAAAAGCAAAGCCGCCATGGTGGAGCAATGAGCTGAGTCTTCTAAGAAGACAGGTAAAAGAAATGTTTAAGCTCGCGAAGACCGCGGAAAGTAAAGCGTATCGGGACGAGTACAGGGATCTACTGAAGATCTACAAGCGTGAAATTACCAGGGCGAAGAGAAACTCATGGAAAAGTTTCTGTACGGTCGTAGAGTGCTCCAGCGAAACAGCACGGTTGAAAAAAGTCCTAGCAAAGGGAAACATAGTCCAGGGACTAATAAAGAAAGAGAACGGGGAATGGTCACGTAGTAGTGAGGAATCCCTTGAGGTGCTTCTCGATACACATTTCCCATCGGGAGACGGTTCAGAAGAGCCAGCAGACATCACTCACACTTCGATCACGGAGCTAGTAGTGCCGGGCTTGGTGACCGATACCAAGATCGAGTGGGCAGTGAAGACGTTTTCTAAGTTTAAATCGCCGGGCCCAGATGGTATTTTCCCGGCCATGCTACAAGTCTCAAGTAGGGCGGTCGTGGAATGGCTTAAAATAATATTCGATGTGTACATAAGACTGAATTATGTACCGCACTCTTGGAGAACTGCTAGTGTAGCTTTTCTACCAAAGGCGGCGAAGATCGGTCACATGTATCCCAAAGACTATAGACCCATTAACTTAGCATCATTGCCGCCCTTTGAGAGGCTGATAGATGTGTACATAAAGTCCAACGTGGATGAAAAGCTACTCTCCACAACACAGCATGCGTACACCAAAGGCAAATCGGTAGACACCGCATTGCATAGGGTGGTAATATGCATAGAGAAATCCCTGGAATATAAGGAGTATGCTCTAGAAGTCTTCTTGGACATTGCCGGGGCTTTCAATAATGTTGCAAAATGGGCGATTATGGATGGTATTAATTACATTAAAGTACATCCTACCTTAATCAGATGGATCGGCTGCATGTTAAATTGCAGAAAGATTACATCACAATGGGGATTGTATGAGGTCACGAAATGAGTGGACAGGGGCAGCCGCAGGGAGGGGTGCTATCACATCTGCTGTGGACGCTGGTCATCAACGAACTGCTCAAGCGAATCGGTGAGGGACCCGTAAAACTTACGGCTTACGCAGATGACGTTCCAATTGTCATAAGTGGAATGTGCCTTCCAACGATTAGTTCTTTGACGGATCGGGCGCTTCGGGATATTCATACCTGGGCATCTAATGTCGGGTTGAAAGTCAATGCGGAGAAGACGGATATGGTCTTGTTTACAAAGAGGTACAAGGTCCCAAATTGGACCAGGCCTAAGTTAGGCGGGGTGACCTTACAGGAGAAACCTTGCACATATCTAGGAATCATCCTGGACAGTAAGCTGTCATCGAAGCTCAACGTGGAGGAGAGGGTCAAGAAGGTCTCAACGGCACTCTATGCATGTAAAAGAATGCTGGGGTGTACGTGGAGCCTATCGCCCTCTCTTTCTCATTGGGTTTTTACAGCGATTGTAAGCCCTATTCTATACTATGTAGTTCTTGTTTGGTGGAAAGCCACACAAAAAACAACATACCTCAAAAAACTAGAGGGGGTATGCAGACTATCGATGCTTAGTATTACGGGAGCCCTGAAAACAACCCCGACGGCTGCACTGCATGCCATTCTGCACATTCCACCTGTAGACCTGGTATCAAAGAACAAAGCATTAACGACCGCAACCAGGCTCGGTGCTTCGTGGCAGCTTGAGCGCCGACCATATGGCCATAGTAGTATAGTGTCATCAATCACAAGAGGAACAGACTACCTGATTCCCTATCTGCGCTTCGAGGGAGATCTTAAGGCCACAATAGAGGTGGACGGTTGGCGCAAAGGTACGCAAATGGCGGACGAGGCGATACATGGGTACACCGATGTTTCCAAAGTAGTGGAAGGAGTAGGGTCTGGGGTATACTGCGCTGATCCGGAAATAAGCAGATCCTACAGGCTGCCGGATAACTGTAGCGTTTTCCAATCCGAAATATTAGCCGTAACCAAAGCACTAGAAACCTTGGAAGAGAATAGCTTAAGCTGCAACCGTGTTAGCTTTTATATTGACAGTCAAGCAGCAATTAAGGCAATAATCTCGCAAAGCACAGCATAAATGCATGTCAGAGTGTAAGCAGTCTCTGGAGAGAATCGGGACAGGGAGAAGCATACATCTATATTGCGTCCCAGGGTATATGGGAATAGATGGGAATGAAAAAGCGGACGAACTAGCTAAAAAGGGCGCATCCCTTGAAGCTTGCTCCGTAGGCGTCCCAATTAGATTGGGCGAGAGGTGCTCATGATCGACCAAGCGGGAAAGGCGTGGGTTCCAGCGCGGGTCTGTAAAGTGTCGAAGATTATGTGTAGGTCTTACAACCTTAGACTAACACAGCTGCTTCTATCATTAAAAAGAAAGGACTTTAGATTCATGACGGGTATTCTGACTGGACACTGCCTTCTGGCGTCACATGCCTTTAAATTAGGCTTGGTCAGTAATATCAGATGTAGGAAGTGCGGGTTGGAGCACGTTTTGTGCTCGTGCCCTGCATTTGCCAGGCTAAGACTCCAGCTATTAGGAGTGATACAGCTGTCAGATCTAGAAGCATCAAGTGGCTTAAGTAATAGGAAGCTTCTAGTATTTGCCAAGAGGACGGAGTTATTTTATAACATGGTTTTTGATAGGGTTTTTCAGTTTGGTCGGTAAAACAAACTTCTGGTAACACTACGGACTCAATCAGTCTATGTGAGGTCCTCATAGACGGGCCAGTTCAACCTAACCTAAGCTATTAAATAATAAAATTTTTAAAATGTTAAACATTTTAACCAAAATAAAAATATTTTTAAGAAATTTAAAAATTTTAGAATAACAATTTTTATAATACAAAAGCCATAAATAAAATGGAGTATTTGGAATAAAGAAAAAAAATCAAGGAAATCTTATTGGAATTTACACCTTATTTACTGAAACAGGAAAGCAATTACAGAAGTTTCAAAATGTCTTGGTGGGCAAAAATAGCCCAAGGCATTATGATAGCCATAGCTGGCTACGAAGTAGGTAAAGGAAACTCTGAAACATCAGAGAATAGAATTGTAAAATATGAGCCACCAGACCAAGTGGACACAAAAACCATCCAAAACATCACAGACATTTGGCTGGGTGCTCTAATATGCACATTACGACCATTAATCATTGCAATAGCCGCCATACTCAAAAACTATATGAAATTTAAATATAGGCAACTGAATAACATTACATAATTAGAAATTTTCGTATATTGAGTAAATTGGATTTTTTAAAAAATATTGGAAACACCCCATTGAGTGGGATGGCAAAGTAATTTTAGACGCAGGAAAAGTAGATTACGAAAAAGAGTTAGAATGGTTAAAGCCATTTTGGAAAAAGATAGGCATGTGTTCTCTACACAATTGAGGATGTAAAAAATCCCACAACCAGGGTAGAAGAACCCATGAGAATGATTAGAATGGTATTCCCCGATAGGGCTTAAAATTAAATTATAATAGCGTTGGAAATTTTTTTTGTCTATGAATAAATAAAACTAATACAATACATGAGTTAATCCTTAAATTATTTAGAATATTATATGCCTTTCCCTGATAGGGATCAATAATTAAAATTATAATAGCCCTAAGAAAATTTTATTTGTGAAATAAAATCGCATAGAAATAAATTTTTAACTATTTTGTAAAGAGAATAAACTGTACTAAGCTATTAAATAATAAAATTTTAAAAGTGTTAAAAATTTTAATATATTTTTAAATTTTTGAGCTAAAGGCCAATTTAAATAAAAAGACAACTTTTGGTAATATAGTTGTATAATTTATTCTTGTCGATATTTCGGCTTTATTCTAAAGCCATCTTCGGGACTAGGGGTATAAAATTAATTTTAAAATGGACACTGCCCACTGTGCGAGTGCTTATCGCACTTTGATTTTGAAACAACAACAACATACACCGCGCTCACTTAAATAAGAATATTCAGCATCCAGCAGGGGGTTGATATGCATGCTAAGTTATGTCTTATTGTTACATGTATTTTATTATTGTAAAATTTTTGTTTATACTTACTGTTCTTGAAAATTTGTTTACATTTGCGGTATTCTGTACATTTGTTTATTTTTCATGCTTTCGCTTTTTGTACCTTCAACACAGATTTTTGGCCATTGCTAATTTAGTCGATCGAACATATTTATCTGAGTAAGTCGCTTATTATATGTATATACGTAAACATTATGATGAATACGTTCTAATGGTTTGTTTTTTTTTATACCCCTAGTCCCGAAGATGGCTTTAGAATAAAGCCGAAATATCGACAAGAATAAATTATACAACTATAATACAAAAAGTTGTGTTTTTATTTAAATTGGCCTTCAGCTCAAAAATTTAAAAATATATTATTTAATATAAAGGCTATTAATTCTTATCAAAATGTTAAAACGGAGAGCACACCAAGAAAGCAACAACACTCACAAAGTGTACAAAACAATCAAAGTGAAATATGATACTCGGACCAAACAAACCACAAAACGCTACCAACAAATCACACGACATGTAACAAGATTGGCAGAATCAACAAAATTCTTGGAGAGGTGCAAGAGAAGCAGTTTAACTCCCAACTTCATCAAGAACTCAGCAAAAAACATCGAGACCACTTTAAACAACAACATATGCAGCAAGAAAATACCACGTAAGTTTGCCAAGATCATATCCACATATATCGACAAAGTTCAAATAAAACTTTTAAACATTATCATACGTATTAAGCATGAGCAAAGTAGAGCAAAGAGAAGAGAGATAACTGGCTTAAAGGCCCTAATCGAGCATACTCTCGACTCTCAGCATTCAGCTACATTTTTTCAAAGTGAGGAACTTCTGTTGCATAATCTCACGGACCGTGTTAAACAAACACAAACAAAAAAGTATGAAATCCTCACACAAAAAGAACAAGATAAATTGAATATTAGGGTGGTACCAAAATGGTTTTTTAATAATACATCTTTAGACATCCCAAAAGATATTCAATGGCTGCTATCTCTAGGAAGGGAAAATTTCCGATTTTTCAAGTTATAACGGATGGAGAAAATGCGATACAAACAGTAAAAGATAAAGAGAGGCAAGAAATTGAAAGAAATAATCTAACGGCTCTGATAGGTGATAATTTAAGCAAAAATACAACCTCATTGCGAGATAAGTTTACATGCCACACACTCCATTCCGCGAAATCATTTCTGAAAAATAACAAACAACCTTTAGTACTCAGTACTGATAAAGGTAACACCACTGTAGTGATGGACAGGACAGAATACTCAAGAAAAATGCAGGATATATTAAATAACATTTCCGCTTATCGAGTTCTAAAACGAGACCCGACGAACAAATTACAGTACAAGAACAACGAATTGGTACTTAAGATGTTCAATAATGGATGCATTGATGAAAAAGAAAAGAACCATTTAACGTGTAAAATCGCTATCACACCCAGAATTTATGGTTTGCCAAAAATCCACAAGGAAGGCATACCCCTTCGTCCGATTTGTTCGTCTATAAATGCCCCATCCTATAATTTATGCAGATATGTTGTCCGAGTTCTCAAAAATATAACGAAATCGTCTACATACAACGTTGAAAATGCCAAAGAATTCAAAGACAAGGTCAAAGACACATACATTTATGACGATGAGAGTTTGGTGTCATTTGACGTGGTTTCGTTATTCCCCAGTATTCCTGTTGATTTGGTGATTGAAATCATAGCCTCGAGGTGGAATGATATCAAAGACTATACGTTGATGAACAAAGAGTTTTTCTTAACAGTAGTTAAATTTTTGCATAAAAGAAAACAGATATTTTAAATATAATGACAAAGTATATGAGCAACGGTCAGGAATGCCTATGGGGTCACCAGCCTCGCCAGTTATAGCAGATATAGTTATGGAAGAGCTACTGACAAAATTTGAGCTAGAGTCCAAAGAAAAACCAAGGCTGCTAACAAAATATGTGGACGACATCTTTGCTGTTGTAAAAAAGAACACATTCAAAATATGATCCACATGCTTTATACGTACCACAAGAACATACAAATTACAGTAGTAATAGAAAGGGATGGTCAACTCCCCTACCTCGATACGTTAATAGTCAGAAAGAATAATAAGTTACTTATTGACTGGTATCAGAAACCAACGTCTTCTGGAAGGCTGATAAGCTACAACTCCAAGCATGAAAGAAGGACAATAATAAACACGGCGAAAAATTTTATTAGAAGGGTTCTCACAATCAGTTATGAGGTTTTCCACGAGAAAAATATTAAAATAATTAAAGTAACCCTGGAACAGAACGACTTTCCCAAAGAGTTAACAAATAGACTTATTCACAATTTTCATACCACGAAAAATAATGAAGAAAAAAGAACGGACGCGGCCAACAAAAAGTATTTGACAATGGAATATGTTCCAGGATTATCGGAGAGGATAAGGAGCTCCAATCTATACGACAAGGATAGCTATAATCTAGCGTTCACGTACAAAAATACACTAAGGCAAGTTTTTAATAACATAAAGGATAAGATCCCCAAGTTCGAGAAATCTGACGTAGTTTATCGAATCCCATGCAACGGCGACGGGTCCCGCGTATGCGAGAAGGTATATGTAGGGACAACAAAACTCAAGCTCATGACAAGGATTTCCGATCACAGGTCAAACATAAAATTAAGGAACAGTTTTTCAGGAAATAAGACGGCCCTATCTGCCCACTGCAAAGATACAGAACATCACCCTGATTTTGAGAACGTAAATATATTGGAGAAGGAAAAACATTACCAAAAACGCTATACCTTAGAAATGCTACATATATTGAACACTCCTAGTGAAAAACGAATTAATTTTAAAATGGACACTGCCCACTGTGCGAGTGCTTATCGCAATTTGATTTTGAAACAACAACAACATACACCGCGCTCACTTAAATAAGAATATTCAGCATCCAGCATACTTCAAGACAACAACTAAGCAAAAGGGGGTTGACATGCATACTAAGTTATGTCTTATTGTTACATGTATTTTATTATTGTAAAATTTTTGTTTATAATTACTGTTCTTGAAAATTTGTTTACATTTGCGGTATTCTGTACATTTGTTTATTTTTCATGCTTTCGCTTTTTGTACCTTCAACACAGATTTTTGGCCATTGCTAATTTAGTCGATGGAACATATTTATATGAGTAAGTCGCTTATTATATGTATATACGTAAACATTATGATGAATACGTTCTAATGGTTTGTTTTTTTTTATACCCCTAGTCCCGAAGATGGCTTTAGAATAAAGCCGAAATATCGACAAGAATAAATTATACAACTATAATACAAAAAGTTGTGTTTTTATTTAAATTGGCCTCCAGCTCAAAAATTTAAAAATATATTATTTAATATAAAGGCTATTAATTCTTATCAAAATGTTAAAAATTTTAACCAAAATAAAAATATTTTTAAGAAATTTAAAAATTTTAGAATAACAATTTTTATAATACAAAAGCCATAAATAAAATGGAGTATTTAGAATAAAGAAAAAAAATCAAAGAAATTTTATTGGAATTTACACCTTATTTACTGAAACAGGAAAGCAATTACAGAAGTTTCAAAATCTCTTGGTGGGCAAAAATAGTCCAAGGCATTATGATAGCCATAGCTGGCTACGAAGTAGGTAAAAGAAACTCTGAAACATCAGAGAATAGAATTGTGAAATATGAGCCACCAGACCAAGTGGACACAAAAACTACCCAAAACATCACAGATATTTGGCTATGTGCTCTAATATGCACAATATGATTATTAATCATTGCAATAGCCGCCATTCTCAAAAACTATATGAAATTTAAATATAGGAAACTGAATAACGTGCAACAGCGCGTCTAAAATTTTTTTCTTTCTGCCCAAATTTCCAAACTCAAAGTTGAGGAAGAGCAATAAATAATTCAAGTAAATCCCACATAGTAAATTTCAAAATGTCGCAATCGACAACAAAGGCAGTCCTGCCTAAAGTTAGCAGCAAATCAAAATTTGCATAATTGAATGCTTCTCACAAAGATGGTCATGAAGCAATAGGAAATTCTAACAGTGGAAATAGGCAAAAAAAAAAAAAACAAAAAAAAAAAAACCAGCCGATAACAAACAACAAAAATGAAGAAAAGTCACAAAGAGAACCTATAAAAATATATGTGAAGTGCTTTATAAATTTGCAGCAATAAGACATGTCGTGCTCGTTTTCATCTTGTGATAGAAAAATTGTAGCGTTGTAAAATTTTCAAGCAACCAGATTGTTGAGGAAGTTATTAACTTAGGACAATATTCGACCAGGCATACAAGAAATGCCGGCAAGCCAGGGCTTGAAATTCATAAGGAAAACGCAGTTGTCCTGAGGGACAAATTGGTGAAAAGTGATTGAATATATACTCGAGTAGGCAAATTTAAAAGTAATAAAATGGTACCCAAGTTCTCTAAGATCAAACAATTGCACAAACCCAAAAGGTTGTGAAAGTGACAAATCGTGGTTATTAAATTAAATAATTCTTCATTAATATCATGACGAATCTGTCGTTTTAGCCGCCGCAGAAATCGCATGACACACATAAGATCAAAAATAGATTGCTGGAAAATACGAAAAATCCAAAAAGTATAAATATATGAAAAATTTTTGCGTCCCCTGTACCTTCCTTCTACTCACTAGCCGAACTACTACCAATACATAGCTACCCTGCTCTTCCGTCTACAACCCCTCAATTGTCTAAGCAATTAGTTACCGATTTAACTGAATAAAAGGGAAAAGCAAGTGAAAAAAAATCTTTTTTATTTAAGAAAATAAAATAAACACAAACATTTATTAAGCTGGGTCTCATTTAAGAAAACCTAACAATTAACGAGGTCATAATTTACATAATAGGAAAAATAGAATAGGAAAAGTAGAATAGAAAATACTAATAGAAAATATTTTTAGTTTCACCCATCTGCAAAATAAAGAAATAATAGTCCATAGGAATAGGATTAAACCAACATAAAACATCTGCTACCAACTCGCATAATTTAATAAAAAAAAAAAAAAACAATTTCAACAAAAGCTTTCCACTTTACTCGTCAAAACAAAAGTCAGCACAATAGATACATAAGTACAGAAAATGTAAACAAACAAAAAGAAATTCGCGTTGGTATCAAGTTACATTAATTCATAAATGTTAAAGAATAATTTGTAAACGCAAGCCGATTTTAAGTGGGTCGACACACTTAAAAGTCAGTCGTGTAAAACGAATTTCAATAAGTAACACTTGATACGAAACATTACTCATAATTATAAATATACAAACATACAAAATAACATAAAGAAAATTAAATAACAAAAGTCAGATTATTAGAAACAAATGTAAACAGAAAACAATGTAAACAGACTCTTTACTTCCCATATCAATTGACCGCCATGCAATAAATTACAATAGAATACTAAAAGCATTAAAAAAAAAATTTGTAAACTGAGGCAAACCTGATTTTGAGGACCAAATATTGACATAAAATTTCGCCCACACAATATTATCACGGCAACATAAGGCTGGGCGAAGCCGCAAGATCAGGCTGAGCGAAGCCAACAACGCCATCGCACAACAGACAGATTACATCAAGTCAAGCACACAAATGCACAACACAATAAAACAGGGCATACCAACTCCAACAGCAAGACATATAAGTCAAAGCACAACTACAGCTTCTACCGCATACAACCGATCGTAACGCAATATATCGTCGTGCGAGCCAAAATCATCAACACATCGTCTATAATAGGATGAACACGGCAGGACAGAAGTCAGTCAGCACGGAGCTGTGGTAGCAAACGGCTCTAAGCTGAAGCATAATAGCTGGCAAGTAGGTTTTAACCAATGTGAGACATCATCATTCATATTAGACCTGAACTAAGCCGTACTTGAGTGTTGCTGCTTTCCCCGCTCTTTATACGCTTGAATTTGCGCACCACCGTACCGTGAGCCATATCGTATCAACGCGAGTGAAAGAGTTGCGAACGAAGAGCATTACGAAAACGTCGACGCAGCCAAACCGCGCTAGCAACAGACAGGGCTGGCTCTACCATATACGCGAACTACTCGACCGCCTAGGGCACCAAGTTCTGGGGGGCACCAAACGCGATAAACACTTTTGTACTAAAAATTCTTTTTTCAAAAAAAAAAAAAAATTTTTTTTAGGGGCGCTATATTTAGTTTCATTAAAAAAAAAATTTTATTTTCACTTTAGTTATATGTTACAACACAACTTGTCTGGTCTCATGTCCAATTTAATATTTTGTTGACGATACCAATGTCGGTTGCGAGTGGCGAGCGTAGCTTTTCGAAACTGAAATTAATTAAAACGTACTTGCGTTCGGCCATGGATCAATAAAGGCTTGTCGGTTTAGCATTGCTATCAATAGAGCAGGAAATTGCGCAAAAATTAGATTTAAGTAAAATTATATCAACTTTCTCTGAGTTGAAGGCGCGGAAAATGAAGTTTTAGTAAACTCTATGATAATTAAAAATACTTTTGTGTATTATATTTTCGTTCTTTCGTTGAAAAAAAAAAATATATATGTAATATGCAAAAGAAATATTTTTTTGTTTTATTGACACTAAGTTAGAATTTAATATTTCTGATCTCTATTTTTCTGACCTCCCATTTCTTTCTATAAATACGGGAGAAAGGGGCCACAAATAATAATTCACCTAGAGCCCCAAATTCTCCTGAGCCGTCCCTGGCAACAGAGCCACTTCCGCGAGCCAGATCGGCGCTGTGGGAAATAATCGGATTTACGAGTGGATGGTGATAGCTCGTAAATAGGTTTTAACCAATGCTGACTTTGCCGACCCTCCACAGTTGACCGCGAGGCGACTCGCAACAGCGGCAGCTCCCCCCTTTACAGAGCGGCAATATCAGAAGAGTGTCGACAACGACAGCATCACATCACGACAGAGCTTCCATAACATAAAAGCGCCCACCACGAAAGCCAGCGAAATGACAGCACCAACTGCAACAGGGCGTTCACAGCGACAGAACACCAAGCAAGGCAGCCAACGCAACTACGAACGCCAGCATAGACACGTCACCAACGCATCCCATAACGACGCGCCAACGGGACCCGGTTGAACCGCTATCCAACAGGGGTAATCAGAATAAGGCATAGAAGACACACTTCACCAACGTACCTTGTGACCACGCGCTAACGGGACACGGGTGGATCCCTAGTCAACATAACCAACGTAGAGAAAGCCAACGCAAGCAAGCAGTCACGCCAACGGGACCCGGGTGGACCGTTACCAAGCCGGCCACGCCGCCCAGTACAAATACAAATTGAAGAGTGAAGTTCATTGGGTATAAGCAAACATTGAATGAATAGTGTAAAGTAAGTTAAATAAAGTGAATTGCGACTTGCAATAGGGCTCCAAAGTATAAATTTATTGTACGGAACCCTGGACATAGCGAGTACCTATACCGCAGCAGTTATTAGAGGAACATCGGGGCAAGGGAAAGCATTGTTACACTAAATTGACCAAAAAACTTACCATCACAGCAACCCATATATGAAATTTTCCTCATTTTTCGCTAATAAATGCATGCCTGCACGGATCCCGATGGCAGCAAAACCGCTCGTTCCACCACCGTCCACACTGTTTTGACCCTTCGGTCAGTGTCAAACGGCAGTGTGTTAAAAAGAGAATGAAACAGACATATCTTACCTGTGAATCTATACCAGAGGTCGCCAGCTAGTGAAATAATTATGCGCGCTCACTTCACGCATATTCTCTTTCGTTTAGTCGTCGCTGAACAAGCAGAGTAGCAACATCGGAGGGACTTATTGTTTATTTGCGCATTTCCAAAAATATATTTTGCAAACAAACGCACTCTGCGCATGATTTTTAATGGTTTAATGTTAACAATTTATTTTGTTTAAATTTTTCGTTAGACTCAAGCATATGGCATATTTACTATTAATTATTTTTTGAGTGTTAGCAACCATGCGTGCATATGTCCAACCTCATAGCTTTTTTATCAACAATCATTGTAAAGGTTTACAAGTAAGATATGTTTACTTAATCCGCTTTCTAACACTACGCCGTTTGCAGGGCCGCATTAACACGTAGGTAGAATAGGTAGTTGCCTGGAGCCCCCGATTTTAGGGGGCCCTCGAAAAATGAAAAAGACTTCTAAAATTTTCTTACAAACATAAAATTCTAGAGAATGAAAGAAAAATAGAATCAGAAATGAAAATAAATTTTACTCAAATAAATAAAACTCAATTGACCGGATTCAAAGGGAAAAGACCGACAAACTAGACAAGGTTCCTAAAAAGGACATTTCCGATTCATTTGACAAATTGTATGAGCGTGCAAAGAAGTGTATCGAAGTGAAAGGAGAGTATATTGAATAATAAAAAAAAGGTTTATAACTTTTGTTCAGTTGGAAGGTCATACTGGTGAAAGTCTAGCGAATCAAACTTTAAAGTTTCTTGCTGAAGACTGTGGTTTAAAAATTCAAAATTGTAGAGGACAATAATATGACAACGTATTAAACATGCCCGGGAAGTATAAAGGTGTGCAAGCAAGAATATTGTGTTTGAATGAGAATGCGATCTATGTTCCCTGTTCGGCGCATTCCCTTAATTTGGTTGGAGTGCATGTTGTGAAGTGTTGTTTTTATGCAGTAGGTCATTAGATCGCCATTATGCAGACATTATATAATTTTTTCCCGCTTCCACCTATCGTTGGGGCGTATTACAAAATAAAATAAACAATGAGAAATCTTTGAAGACATTGTCACCTACGCGCTGGGAAGCACATTCGAATGCGACGAATGTAGTTTACGATTCATTTGATATCATATTAGAGGCTCTAGAAATCATTGCTGATGGTGAATCACAAAATACAGATACTCGTTATGAGGCGACGTGTATCGAGAATGAAATGTAAAACTTCAAATTTGGTTTCATGTTGATTTTGTGGAACTCTATTTTGACTGCTATGCGTTCAGTGGGTAAGTCATTGCAAAGTGAAAAAGCAGATTTGCAAACGTGTGGTTTTTTGTATGGATTTTTAGAAGAGAGTTTAGTTTCATTCCGTGAAAAGTTCATTGATTTCGAGGAAAAAACCAAACAATTATTACCTGGTGTAGGTTATGCAAAAATTGTAAAACGTACTCGTCGTAGAAAAAACCAACCTAATGACGGAAATACTCCAGAAGTTGAATTTTCGCCTCGCGATGATTTTAGGACGAAAGGCTTCCTCGAAATTATCGACAATTTTCACAGTGAAATCAAACGACGTGCGAAAGTGTATATGGAAGTTTCAGAGAGATTTGCATTTCTCATCAACTTTTCTCTAAGTGATGGAGACCTCCACGAAGCTATAAATAATTTAGTTCGTTTTTATTCTAGAGATTTGCAAAAATTTTTCTTGAAATGAAGCAATTCGAAAGTTATGTCACCTCCAGATACACTGATGCACAAAAAACTCATAATCATTTGTACAAGATTCTAATGGAATATAAATTAGCCGATGTATTTCCTAGCACAGTAATAGCTCCTCGGATTTTTTTAAACATTAATGATCACAAATTGTTCTGCCGAACGATCCTTCTCGCAAAAGAATCAAAGCTGCTGAAGGAGCTTCAACGCGACAAGGGCGACTCGAGATGTTAGGTATTCTTTGCATTGAGCCAGGTTTATTGAACAAAATCGATACTGATGATATAATTGATGAATTTGCCGAAAACAAATGTAGAAAACGACATGTTTAAAATGTAGATAGTAATTTTATTGGCATTATTACATTGTGACAATAAACTTTTTATGAAAGATATAAGTTTGTATTTTTTAATCGATATGTTAGTTCGGCCCTGGCCGCTTGACACTGACCGAAGTCTCAAAACAGTGTGGAACGTGGTGGAACGTACGTTTGGCACTGAACGAAGTGTCAAAATTTCCGGGGTTTCTGCCATTGATATCGACGCAAGGATGCAATAATTAGCGAAAAGAGGTAGGAATTTCAGATATGGGTTGCTGTGATGGTAGATTTTGTCATACACATTTAATGTGAAATATATAGTGCATTATATGGGAGCTATCGTAAATTGTACAGAAGTCGTAGAATACGGTATCCAAAGACGTGTAGCTATATCAACATTAAGAGTCCAAAGACAGAAGTCAAGTTTTTCGACCCGTTCAAAAGTTATCCGCGAAAAACAGTACTACAGCTACTACACACCCTACTACACTACATTTATACACTATTTTGTACCAGAGTAGTACAACGCTGCCGAATAGCCTCCACAAAATATGGTCAGGTGAGCAAAGCTATGAGCGAACAGCTGATACATATCTTAATTGTAAACCTTTAAAATGTCAACAACTAAACCACAACCACTAGAGTTTGAAACCTTCCGTCTTTTGTCGAATGTAATATTTTAAATTTTTCCTATACTCTGTGCCATACTTTGCAATCGGGTCATAGCCCGGATCTTTAAATGTTTGAACTTTGAGCTCGAAATGAAAATATTTCGGTAAAAGTGAAGTCGAACGTCCTCACACCATTTATTATTATCTGAAATTGCTGTATAAATGTATTTTTATGAACTGTATAAATTTCTTCATCGCAAAATACATGGAAAGAAGCGGTAGAGTTAACAGATCTCGAATTCGTGTTTTATATGTGTATTTTTCCTTTTTATGTATATAGAATGGTAATCAACCGATTTTCTTGTCATTGTTGTAGCAGTGCTTCGCCCCATTCAATAGGAGCGACCGATCAAAATTGTCATCAATATCCTATAACGGGAGTTCAATGAAACTTGAAGTTTCAACAGAGGGGTCGATAGTGAGAGGGGTGTTAGAGGCGTTGGTTCCACATTACAATTGAAGGGACAGTTGGAGTCATGTAGGGACACATTGCTGGCAGGACATACATTTTGCATGTCGGGGTTGATTCTGGATAGGTGACAGTTTAACCTGTTACAGCACCCACATCGAATTTGAACTAGAGTGACGCGCGTTTCCCTGGGGAGAGTATTATTCTTTAAGAACTGGATTCGCCGAGTAATTCCTGGCATAGAGGTCCGACGCCTGCTTGTGGATATCACTGAGGGCATGCTTGTGCTTTTTTGCTTCATATGGCTGCGTTCTCAGGTGCCGTATTTCCTCATAATGCTTAAGGAGATGAGTCCTGCAGCCCCTGGGAGGTATGGCCTCATCAATCAGATGTCTGTTGGGATGCCCAGGTTTCTGGGAATTCAACAGAAACTGTTTGTTTGGCATTTCATTTCTCTCCCTAATGGGGAGTAACTACTCTCGCCTCATTGTGTACACCACCTGGGGACATAAAAAAGCCCGTAGCGGTTCTGAGGGCAGTGTTTTATCAGGCCTGTATTTTCTTCCAGTGAGTAACCTTTAGACTCGGCAACCATATCGAGGACGCGTAGCATGCAATCGGCCGGCCAATTGCTTTGTAAGTGGTAATGAGTGTTTCTTAGTCTTTACTGCAAGTGCTGCCGGCAAGATTTTTGAGGACTTTATTACGACTCTGGATTTTAGGTGCAATTGCAGTTGCATGCTCTCCTAAATGTTGATCCTGATCGAACGTTACATCCAAATTTTTTGGGTGTAAGACAGTAGGTAGTGTAATGCCTTCGACGTGGATGTCCAATATGGTCGACATTTGCCGAGTCCATGTTATAAATAAGGTCGCCGATGATTTGGTCGGTGGCAATGCCAGTTTTCGCAGGGTGAAAAAACTGGAGATATTAGGGAGTTTATTTTATTACAAAGCTCATCGATGTGTGGTACTGGGCCTGTGGCAATTATTATGCAGTCAGCGGCGTAGGAAACGATAGTGACTCCTTCTGGTGGTGAGGTTAGCTCGATATATAGAAGATAAAAAAAGCGGGGATAGGACACCACCCTGTGGTACCCCTTGTTTAATTCTTCTGAGTTTAGATGTTATGTTCCAAATTGCACCGATGCTTACCGACCAGACAGATAATTTGCGGTCCACCTTTTAAGATGTGGAGGAAGGGAGGACCCTTAAAATTCTTGCAGTGTCGAGCCGTGGTTGACCGTATCAAAAGTTTTTTTGATAGGTCTAGCGCAACGAGTACTGTCTTATGGTGAGGTTTTTGATTTGATCCGCAGTTTATTTGCGTGTTAATGGCGTTTATGGGGGTTAAGATACTTGGCTCGGATATCATATGTGGTTCCAGGCTCTGGATCAGGGACTGGTATCAGTCTTAGACCGGCCATAGTGACGAATTGTCACACGTGATTAGTTATCACGTCCTGCACGAGGTGCCCCTGCTTCTACTGATAATGGCGGATCTAGAGAGGACAACTCGATAAAACCTGCACCCCTGAGTCATTGTGCCGAGTTCAGGGGAGGGAGGATCCTGTTAAGGGCCAAGATCGGTACACAACGGTGACGAACTGGATTGTTAGGGACTTTGATTTTGACTATGTTTAGGAATTGATGACTTTGGGCTGGTAGGTGCGGTATTCTGCCACCTTAGTAGGTCGGAGTGAAACTCTATCGAAACGGCTGGTAGGCTAATGCTGCATCTGCCCACGTGCCGTTAAAACGGCGGGCCTCAAGGTACGTTCCGGCTCCGTCGCCGTTAAGTTGGTGGTGTAGGTGCGGTTGAAGATTTTCCCGCTTTGCGTCTGGTCTGGCTCTGAACGCATTACCCATAAGGTAATGCGTCAAGTCCCGCGTGGCCTCCCTGTGCAGCATAGATAACCACGGGACCGTTGAAGGGCGACTACACAATCGGCTCCGGATAGCGGCCTTGAGGGGGACTTCTTAGAATGGACACGAATATAAACAAAAAGGAGGGTAGGAGTGACGGCGAAGGTCGTTGTGGTGCGAGCGACACGAGAGGTGCGGAGAGCGCTCCGAAGCAGGTCGCTGGCAGCCGGGAAAGCTCAAGCCGGGTCAGAAGGGCTGATCAGACGGATCAGCGTAGGGGTTTGGTTTCAAACCCCGTAGGTACGGGTAATTCGGGTAGTGGAGGGGTATCGAAAACGACACCCAATGCAGGCCCATATGGCGCTGTGAGAGGGATATGCAGAGGTCCGGCGAATGCGACGGACCAGCCCAGTGCCAGTAAGGAAGCCCTGTCGCGAGGAGATTTCCCAACGGGAGCCCTGGGGTCGACTCCTGCCAGGAAAGGTAGGCGATCGACGCCGCGTAGGAAAGCTCT
This sequence comes from Eurosta solidaginis, assembly GCF_040869045.1. Lineage (NCBI taxonomy): Eukaryota > Metazoa > Arthropoda > Insecta > Diptera > Tephritidae > Eurosta > Eurosta solidaginis. The sequence continues at coordinate 143,686,857 of NC_090319.1, read as the reverse complement.
GGGTGATCGGCGCCTAGCTGAGAAGATCTTGGAGCGCTACGGCGGAAGGGATGCAGCTCAGATTTCTCAGAAGCATTCCCGGACGCTGTAGTGGGCCAGGAGCGTCGTAGCTTGCGACGACCACACACCGGTGTCGAACGATGCGGGTGAGCAGCAGGGTTTGGGGGCTAGGAAACGGTAAAGGTCGGATGAGCGGAATGCTCAACGCCGAAATGGGCCCGAGGAGGTGGGCACGCAATTGCGTTTAGCGAAATCGCTAAACGAGCGGGCTCCACCACCCTCGGGGTCCTGGATAGGAGTAGGGAGGATGGTGCCATCTCCCGAGAGGAGTGGCTGTAGGTCGCCAGCGCCATATCAGCGGCCTATATGACCACTGTTATGGAAAGCCTAGGTCCGCGGCCATGCTTCGAATACTCGGGGTGGTATCATGGATTTAGGCTGATTACTTGTGCTGACAAGCGGTCGGCCTGTATCTTTAAGAAAATAATTTCTTTGGTTGGGGAGGTTTGGAGGGGGCCAGACTCGAGGCCGTGGAATGGAGGGATCTTCCCCTTCGACCGAGGGCTCGAGTTTGGTTGCCTGCCGGGCCTCCTCAGCCGGAGAAAATACTAGAGTTAATGCGTTATTGCAACCCGAACCTTCCGAGGCATAACTGGAGGTTCCTCAGAGGAGAGGAGGCTGTTGGGCCACGTCGGCAAGTGCTGATTCTGCTAAACGCAGTGTTCACCAGTCCTCTCTCTGACACGAGGGGGGTTATCTCCTATAGCCTTGAGCGTGTGGTTCTTAAAATCTACCACGCCGATTTCAGGGGAGATGGTTCCTCTCCCCCAGAGTCTGTTCGGGAGGTGGAGGCGTCCGCAGGGGAGCCAGTACCCATGGTTGTGGATGCTGACCCCGCTAATTTGGGCAGCGAAAGCACTGTTGACGTCCCGTCAATAGCGGGATCTGTCATCAGTGCTAGTCGTCTGGCTGATAGGGCAGAGGAGGAGCTCCTAGCCTCCAAGGGCGAATCATCGATCGCGGCAAATCAATCTTCACCATTCTAAGGCGGCTTCCGTAGTCCTTGTCCAGGAGCCATGGGTGAGTAGTAACTGCGGAAAAATTTATGGATTAAGGACGGGAAAATTCAACACCTTGGTGCATGTGGAGGCAGGAAGGCCTAGATACTGTGTGCTTATTAAAAAGGAATTTAAGGCATTTGTAACGAATTTACTTGCAAATCCTCTTATTTGCCCTTTTGCTAAGTTCGTATCACTAAACTGTTGAATAAATGACTCCAATATTGTATAATGGAAAAATGGCTTTTACTTAAGTACTTCACAATAACACTGTGATTTAATATATACTCGAGTAGGCAAATTTAAAAGTAATAAAACGGTATCCAAGTTCTCTAAGATCAAACAATTGCACAAACCCAAAAAGTTTTGAAAGTGACAAATCGTGGTTATTAAATTAAATAATTCTTCATTAATATCATGACGAATCTGTCGTTTTAGCCGCCGCAGAAATCGCATGACACACATAAGATCAAAAATATATTGCTGGAAAATACGAAAAATCCAAAACGTATAAAGATATGAACAATTTTTGCATCCCCTGTACCTTCCTTCTACTCACTAGCCGAACTACTATCAATACATAGCTACCCTGCTCTTCCGTCTACAACCCCTCAATTGTCTAAGCAATTAGTTACCGATTTAACTGAATAAAAGGGAAAAGCAAGTGAAAGCTTGCGACGACCACACACCGGTGTCGAACGATGCGGGTGAGCAGCAGGGTTTGGGGGCTAGGAAACGGTAAAGGTCGGATGAGCGTAATGCTCAACGACGAAAAGGGCCCGAGGAGGTGGGCACGCAATTGCGTTTAGCGAAATCGCTAAACGAGCGGGCTCCACCACCCTCGGTGTCCTGGATAGGAGTAGGGAGGATGGTGCCATCTCCCGAGAGGAGTGGCTGTAGGTCGCCAGCGCCATATCAGCGGCCTATATGACCACTGTTATGGAAATCCTAGGTCCGCGGCCATGCTTCGAATACTCGGGGTGGTATCATGGATTTAGACTGATTACTTGTGCTGACAAGCGGTCGGTCTGTATCTTTAAGAAAATAATTTCTTTGGTTGGGGAGGTCTGGAGGGGGCCAGACTCGAGGCCGTGGAACGGAGGGATCTCCCACTTCGACCGAGGGCTCGAGTGTGGTTGCCTGCCGGGCCTCCTCAGCCGGAGAAAATACTAGAGTTAATGCGTTATTGCAACCCGAACCTTCCGAGGCATAACTGGAGGTTCCTCAGAGTAGAGGAGGCTGTTGGGCGACGTCGGCAAGTGCTGATTCTGCTAAACGAAGAGTCCACCAGTCCTCTCTCTGGCACGAGGGGGGTTATCTCCTATAGCCTTGAGCGTGTGGTTCTCAAAATCTACCACGCCGATTTCAGGGGAGATGGTTCCTCTCCCCCAGAGTCTGTTCGGGAGGTGGAGGCGTCCGCAGGGGAGCCAGTACCCATGGTTGTGGATGCTGACCCCGCTAATTTGGGCAGCGAAAGCACTGTTGACGTCCCGTCAATAGCGGGATCTGTCATCAGTGCTAGTCGTCTGGCTGATAGGGCAGAGGAGGAGCTCCTAGCCTCCAAGGGCGAATCATCGATGGCGGCAAATCAATCTTCACCATTCTAAGGCGGCTTCCGTAGTCCTTGTCCAGGAGCCGTGGCTGAGTAGTAACTGCGGAAAAATTTATGGATTAAGGACGGGAAAATTCAACACCTTGGTGCATGTGGAGGCAGGAAGGCCTAGATACTGTGTGCTTATTAAAAAGGAATTTAAGGCATTTGTAACGAATTTACTTGCAAATCCTCTTATTTGCCCTTTTGCTAAGTTCGTATCACTAAACTGTTGAATAAATGACTCCAATATTGTATAATGGAAAAATGGCCTTTATTAAAGTACTTCACAATAACACTTATACTTTGCTACTAGCTGGCTTAATAACCAAACTGAGTGATAGCTCAAATGAAACTGAATTCTCGCCTCTACTGTTCTCGCATTTTTATACTTTTTGATTTCCTAGTTGCATACTTCTAGGCTTTTCCGTCCAGAACTTACTAGTTGGTTTCTCAGCTACGACTACAGATGTATAATTTGTATAGCTTCTCTCACACCCCAAGCGCTTGTATGTGTGAGCGACACTTCCACAATTATAATTGCCTACATTTATGAGCATCATCTCAATAAGATGTCTGCATGTGTTTGGGCATCTCATTTCCGCTGCGTGTACGTACATATGTGTAGACATAATGATTGAATTATACGTAATTGCAAATATTCGTAACACTGCCCTCCACCTAAGTCTGATCGTCCCGATCAGACAAATCTCTCGATCTAACCGCTGCTAGCCTCTCCAAATGAACCACTTTCATTTTGGTTCGTGGTTTGCCAATGGTTTGTATGCGGTACACTACATCGTTGATCCGTTTTACAACTTTGTATGGGCCTTCCCAGTTACACTGCAATTTCGGGGACAAACCTTTTTTTCGTTGTGGGTTGTATAGCAGCACCAAATCTCCTTCCTGAAACCCTTCCGAATTAATTGCTTTATCGTACCTCGCTTTCATCTTGTCATTCATAATCTTTGCTCGTTGCCTTACCAGATCGTGTATCTCTCTCAGCTCTTCTTCCAAGATAGCAGTGGATTTCTTGACATTCCTTTCCGCATCGGCATCTATCCCATACTTCAAATCAGCTGGCAGTCGAAGATCATTGCTAAAAATTACCTTTGCGGGAGTTTGGCCCGTTGTGTCATGTACTGCCGATCGGTAGGCCATCAAGAATAATGATATGTGTGTATCTCAGTCCTTATGGTATTTGTCTACTACTTTCCTTAAATGCTCCTCCAATGTTCTATTGAAACGTTCCACCATTAACATCGGACTGAGGATGCAATGCACTTGTCCGTGTTTTTCGAGTGCCCAACTTCTTGCACATTTCTTGGAACACAGCTGATTCAAAATTCCTGCCTTGGTCAGAATGTAACTCCATTGGTACACCATACATTGCACCCCATTCGTTTTTAACCACTTCTGCTACTGTTTCTGCTTCTTGGTTTGGGATTGGGTATACCTCTGGCCATTTACTGAAATAATCCATAACCACCAGTACGTATTTGTTTCCGCGGTTGCTAGTAGGAAATGGACCTGCGACATCCATGGCGATCCTTTCAAATGGTGCACCTGAAATATACTGCTTCATCTGGCCTTGACCTCGGGTTTTGGGCCCCTTCGCTCTGTTGCATACCTCGCAGTTGGCAATCCACTCGGTGACCGACTGACGGCAACCAACCCAATAGAATCTCTGCTTAATTTTCTCGAGTGTCTTCGTGATTCCAAGATGACCTCCACTTGGACCATTATGCAGCTCGCTGAGCACGTCAGGAATCCTCTTTCTGGGAACAACTATCAGTTTCTTCTTGCATTGACCATCATCACTCTCCCATACTCGATGCAAGCAACCGGATATCCATTATAAACTGTTCCACTGTGCCCAATATGACTTCGCAATGGGACTCTCTGCTGGCATCTCCTCTCTGCTTGGTCTTTCGTTTCTTCCGAGCCCTTGCACAACATGTGACAGATCTGTATCTTCTAGCTGACACTTTCTTAGTTGTTCCTTGTCCCATTCATCCGTACACGTTATAGTCATTAGCCGGACATCTATAATGTCTTCTTTGAACAGTGCTTGCATTCCAAACTACATGGTCTTCGTGACATTGCATCCGCATTTCCATGGGACCTACCTTTTCGATGCTCAATGGAAAAGTCATAGCTTTGTAGTCGCTCGATCCACCGTGCCAATTGTCCTTCCGGATTACGGAACTGCAGAAGCCATTTCAACGCTGCGTGATCTGTCCTGACACGGAATCGCTGGCCGTAGAGGTATTTGTGAAAATGTTTAATGCACTCTACCAATGCCAACAGCTCTCCCCGCGTAACACGGTAGTTCCTCTCTGGTTTTCCAATCGAACGGCTGTAATATGCAACTACCTTCTCCTGTCCATCGACCAGTTGTGATAAAACGCCTCCTATAGCATATTCACTCGCATCTGTATCTAGAATAAATGTTGCTCCTAGAATCGGATATGCTCACATTGGGGCAGTGCACAAACGCTCCTTCAATGTTTGGAAAGCCACTTCTTGCTCTTTCTTCCATTCAAAAGCTTTGTTTTTTCTTGTAAGCTCATGGAGGCTATGGGCTACGCTGGAAAAATTTGGTACAAATCGGCGGTAATATGTGCACAGCCCAAAGAAACTTCTCAATTCATGTAGGTTCTGTGGTCTTGGCCAATCCTTTACAGCCTCTATTTTTTAGTTCGCAGTGCAGATGCCCTCTGTCGTTACCTTGTGACCCACATAATTGACTTCCATTTTAAACAGCGCACACTTTTTGGGACTTAACTTCAGATCAGCGCCAGCTATTCTCTGGAAAACTTCCTCCAAGTTCTTTAGATGTTCATCAAAATTCTTGCCCAATACGATGATATCTTCCAGGTACACCAAGCATGTTTTCCAATGTAGTCCTTTCAGTACCTGGTCCATAAATCTCTCAAAAGTAGCTGGTGCATTACAAAGTCCAAAAGGCATCACTGTAAATTGCCACATACCATCACCGACACTGAAGGCCGTTTTCTCTTTATCTTCCTCCTTTACCTCAACTTGCCAATAGCCGCTTTTCAAGTCCAGTGTGGAAAACCATTTCGTACCAGATAGCGAGTCCAGAGTGTCGTCAATTCTTGGCAATGGGTAGCTATCCTTTTTCGTAACGTCATTCAACTTCCGGTAGTCCACGCAAAACCTCATTTTCCCATCCTTTTTCTTCACAAGTACCACAGGTGAGCTCCATGGACTAGCTGATGGTTCGATGACGCCGCTGTCGCTCATTTCTTGTATGATTTGACTCACAACTTCCCGCTTCGCCAGTGGAACACTACGTGGAGCTTGACGGATCGGCCTTGCATCTTCCGTGTCAATTTGATGTTTCACAACATTGATGCTGCCTGGTTTGGAACCATTTGGTCAAATATGTTCGCGTACTTTAGGAGAAGTTGTTTTGCCTTACTCTGATAGGCTTCCTCTAGCCCCTGCGTCCATGCCGTGATGTCATTTGAAAGATTAGTATTACTAGATGAAACGTGTTCCTGGAGCTGTTCACAGTTAATAACTATTTCGGCCTCTTGGCATCTTCCCAAAATAGCTCCTTTGGTCAAATTGAATGATGACTTGAACTCATTGAGTACTCTTACCGGAATACGTCCATCTTGTTTTGTCATAGCCAGGGTTTTTCCTACAAGTGTGTTCAGTGCTGATTTATTTGCTGCTCCGACAACCCACAATTTGTTTGTCCCACAATCTCCATCAACCTTTGCCCAGATGACTGCATCTGATTTTGGTAGTATTTGCTGACTCTCTTCCACCAGAACTCGTTTACTGCTGTAGCCTCTCTCGTAGCCGAAATTAAGTGGCACATCCATGTTCTTATATCGCATCGTCTTGCTTTGCATATCGATCTTGATGCCTTGGTTGATTAAGAAGTCCACTCCAATTATGATTTCATCTGCAATACCTGCCATTATAAAATTGTGTAGTACCGTGACGTTCCCAATTGCTACTTCACATTCTACTTTTCCAATTACCTGGGTCTCCTCTCCCGTGGCTGTACGTAATCTTGCTCCAAGCAATGGTCTTATCTTCTTGTTGGCTAAATCTGATCGAATGATGGAATGGGATGCACCCGTATCTACAGTCAGTAAACGTTCCTTTCCATCCACATGTCCTCCGACAGTAAGATTGCTTAACCTTCTTCCAATTTGCGAGATAGAGATTATGGGACATTCAATTGAGGGAGCCAGCTGTCGCCCCTTGCGGCTGACTCGCTTTAGTTTAACGATTGAGTGGATTTGGAGATTTGCTCGTCTCCTTCAGCTCTGCATTTACGGCCACCCACATTGCTGGAATTTTTAGGATTGGTACTGCAATAACGTGCAATGTGCCCTGGCTTCCCACACTTAAAGCATTTGACGGCAGCATCGTTTTTCTGCTGCGTTCCTTTTAATGCTTCCAAAATTGTGTCTACCCAGTCTGGCCTTTCCACTTCCACGCGATGAGCTTTGTATGCGGGCTTACTCAAAAGTGACGCTGTTTCCTGAGTCAGTGCGTGGGATACCTTTTCAGCAAATGTTAGTTTTGATTCGCATATGTAGCCCGCTTCGTTTCCACATCTCGTATGCCATTTATGAAGCTCTGGATTTTTACCCTTTCAGTGTATTCCACAGGTGCGTCCGCATTTGCCAAATGAGCCAACCTTTCAACATCCGAAGCAAACTCTTGCAAAGTCTCATTAGCTTTTTGGTAACGGTTTTGCGATTCTATTTGAAATATCTGTTTCCTGTGTTCGCTTCCATATCGCCGTTCTACAGCAGCCATCAATGCGTCATAACTGTTCCGTTCGTACTCTGGAATAGTCTGTAAGATTTCGGCAGCTGGTCCTTCCAATGCTACGAAGAGTGCGGCAACTTTATCTTCCACATTCCAGTTGTTCACTGCTGCGGTCTTCTCAAACTGTAGCTTAAAGACATGGAAAGGAACAGAACCCTCAAAGGATGGTGTTTTTACCTTCGTATTGCTTGCTGAAATAACTGGGCGATTTAGTTGCAGCTCCTGTATACGACCTTTTAAAGCATCTACCTCAGCCTCGATTTTGTTCACAAACTGCATTATTTTTTCGTCCATACGGGCTTCTAGTTGCACAGAGATGTGCTGAAATTTGTCCCGACATTTCGGATATACGTGCCTCCTGTGCTTCAATCCTGGATGCTATTTGTGACGACATTTCGGATATACGTGCCTCCTGTGTTTCAATCCTGGATGTTATTTGTGACGACATTTCGGATATACGTGTCTCCTGTGATTCCATCTGTGATGACATATACGTTTTCTGTTCTTCTAGTTGAGATGGCATTGTCGATGTTTGAGCAGATGTTGCAGCCAAAATCATGTTCAAGTCTGTGCTCGTAACTGTCTGCGATGTTTCGTTTTTCTCTTCAATTTTGTTGTTGTCTCGTCCCCATCAGGATAAAAGACATACTCGTCCACATCAATTCCTTCTGCTTCCATTGCCTCTCGTAGCCGTGCCTGAAGTTCGAGTTTAACGCCGCTTGTATTCAATCCACGGCTCTCCAACTCCTTCTTCAGTTGCTGGATCTTCAATTCACTGAACTTTGCCATGTCCTTGTTGTCCTCTGGAATTTATTCAACAATTCCTCTTCTGACACCAATTGTAACGAATTTACGTGCAAATCCTCTTATTTGCCCTTTTGCTAAGTTCGTATAACTAAACTGTTGAATAAATGACTCCAATATTGTATAATGGAAAAATGGCCTTTATTAAACTACTTCACAATAACACTTATACTTTGCTACTAGCTGGCTTAATAACCAAACTGATTTATAGCCCAAATGAAACTGAATTCTCGCCTCTACTGTTCTCGCATTTTTATACTCTTTGATTTCCTAGTTGTATACTTCTAGGCTTTTCCATTCCAGAACTTACTAGTTGCTTTCTCAGCTACGACTACAGATGTATAATTTGTATAGCTTCTCTCACACCCCATGCGCTTGTATGTGTGAGCGACACTTCCACAATTATAATTGTCTACATTTAGGAGCATCTCAATAAGATGTCTGCATGTGTTTGGGCATCTCATCTCCGCTGCGTGTACGTACATATGTGTAGACATAATGATTGAATTATTGATGTGTGTACAGTCACTGCTTAGCATCGGCTTAGAGATGGCAGTACCCCTTAGTGTTGCAAATATTCGTAACACTTTTATTCTCTCTAATTTCAGCAATGCTGACGAACCCACGGTCTGCCTCGAGCGAGGCAGTAACGAATTGTGTGTGGTCTCAGCGTATATACCCCGTGGGGACGTAACGAGACCACCACCTGTGATACTGGGCGAAATCACCGCTGAAGCAAGGCGGAGAGGCGTTGGCGTAATCATAGGTGCCGATGCTAATGCACACTATAGCATATGGGGTAGCTCGGATACGAACACCAGAGGTGAGTCTTTATTTACTTTTATTGTAGATGAGGGACTTTGTATATATAATAGGGGGAATGACGCGACTTTTATTACTGCGGTAAGGGAGGAGGTCCTGGAGCTCACCCTGATTAGCAGAGAACTGGAAGATCGGATATCCGGCTGGAGGGTTCTCAACGAGCACTCCTTCTCTGATCACCGATATATTCAGTTCTCGGTGAATGAAGAACGTCCCGGTAAAATATCTTTTAGGGACCCTAAAAGTATCAACTGGGACTTGTATTGTAGGAAGTTGGGAGAGCTATTGCCTGAGGCGCCTATCGTTGGTTCGGACCTCTCCGAATCTGAAATAGACGGTCTGGTGGAAAACTTCACCTCGGCAAGCAATAGTGCCTTTCAACTGTCCTGCCCACTGAAAACTTACAGGGGGAAGGGCAAGCCGCCCTGGTGGTCTAATTCTCTTGACGACCTCAGAGCGTCTAGTAGGCGGCTCTTTAACAGAGCCAGGAGGAGTAAATTACCCTCGGACTGGGAGCTCTATAAGGTGAGTCTGGGGATTTATAAATACGAAATAAGGATAGCCAAGCGAGATTCATGGCGAAGCTTCTGCGAAAACGTAGAAGGCTGCAATCAATCCGCGAGGCTTAGAAAAATACTGTCTAGGAATCCCGCCCCTCGGGGGTATCTGAGAGATGATGGTGGGGGCTGGTCGATGAGTAGTGAGAAGTCCCTAAGACTTTTACTGGACAATCATTTTCCCGAAGTCCCAGTTGCACAGGGATCTTCGCTGTGTGGTCGGCGGTTGCCGGCCATGCAGAAATGCCTGTCATTCCACTTCGGGAATTTCAAATATCCTGGCCTATAAGTTCGTTCAAGCCCTATAAGTCACCCGGCCCGGATGGCATCATTCCTGCGCAACTTCAAAGGTCTTTAGGGATTTCTCGCCGCTGGTTGGCCATCATCTACACTAACTGCCTCAGGCTTAACTATATTCCTAAGTCGTGGCACACGGTTAGGGTCATCTTCATTCCGAGGGCCGGCAGGAGCTCTCATGTATCACCTAAGGATTTCAGGCCAATCAGTCTCTCGTCGTTTCTTCTTAAGACGTTGGAGCGGTTGATTGACCTGCGGGAAAGGATACCTCGGGGGTTACTGTCGGCTTCACAGCATGCGCACTGCTAGGGCAGATCGACGGAAACGGCTCTCCATTCGATTGTAAAGCAAATAGAGGGGTCCCTAGAACACAAAGAGTATGCTCTGGGTGCCTTTATAGACATCGAGGGGCTTTTAACATTGTCTTACCGGGGCCAATCGAAAGAGCTCTGGTGGGTTTAGGAGTCGAAGCGGCTCTGGTTGAATTTATTAGCAAACTTCTTTGCGGCAGAATTGTCGCAGCGGAGTGGGGACGGGCCATAATTAAGAGGAAGGTTTGCAGGGGCACGCCACAGGGAGGTGTCCTATCTCCTCTGCTCTGGGTTGTGGTAGTCAACGAGCTTCTTGTGGAGCTGGAAGCCAATGGTTGTCGGGTGGTTGCCTATGCAGATGACCTCGCTATCCTAGTCAGAGGCACCCTGTACGATGTTCTGCAGGGCTACCTCGATACTGTGGCTAGGTGGGCTGAATCATGTGGATTGGCGGTCAACCCGGGAAAAACAGAATTGATTCTTTTTACAGGGAGATATAAGATACCCGACTTCAGAACTCCTTCGATTGGAGGGATACCGTTGGTATTTACTGACAGGTTCAAATATTTGGGAATTGTTCTGGACAAGAAGCTGTCCTGGAGGTCCAATGTGGAACATAGGGCCAGGAAGGCCGCGGTTGCCTTGTACTGCTGCAGGGGGGCTATCGGAAAGAGGTGGGGGCTCTCGCCAGGAGTAGTACACTGGCTTTATGAGATGGTGGTCAAACCTATTCTGCTCTATGGGGTGCTGGTCTGGTGGAAAGCACAGGACACGGCGAGCACCTCCAAAATTTTAGTGTCAGTGCAACGGACGGCGCTTACTGGTATCAGTGGCGCTCTGCGAACAACACCTACCTTGGCACTGAATGTCATGCTGAATATACATCCAGTAGATATTGCGGGAAAGGCAGCCGCGGCCCGGTCGTTGGTCAGGCTTCGGGATATGGGGTATATGCTTTCTGATTTCGGACACTCTAGCCTTCTTACTAGTTTCGACTTTATCCCGGACAGGACGGACTATTGCATGCCGATAGCCGCTCCCTATGCAACCTTCACCCCAGTCATTCCCCCGAGGGAGGGGTGGGGAAGAGGAATTTTCTGGGGCATGGGACCGGTTAACTTGTTCACGGATGGGTCGAAGTTGGACGGAAAGGTTGGCGGGGGAGGGGGGGGGGGGGGTCTTTTGTCAAGAGCTAAATGTAAGCCGCAAGTTTAAGTTGGCTGATCACTGCAGTGTATTCCAGGCGGAAGTTGCTGCGATTAAGGATGCGGTGGATGAAATGCTATCCAGCGCTACAACGGTTAGGGAACTTAACATCTACTCTGATAGCCAAGCGGCGATAAAGGCCTCCAGCTCAACTACAGTGCGATCGAGGGTGGTCTGGGAGTGCCTGACCTCACTTGCGATTGCATCGAATTATTTTACAATTAAGATTATCTGGGTCCCGGGCCATAGTGATATTCCGGGTATCTGTCAAGCGGATCTCTTAGCCCGAATCGGAACAACTGAACGGGATGAACATGTCTGTAGGGATTTCGGGATTCCGCTAGCCACCTGTGGATTGCTCTTCCATAGCTGGGCCTTGAGTCAGCTCAGCAAACGTTGGGCGGACACTACGTCTTGCAGGGTAGCAAGACCTTTCTGGCCGAAAGTGGATGGCAGGAGATCTGCTGAAATAATTGGGTTCACTAAGGCTCACCTATCAATGGTCATTGGGGTTTTGACAGGGCACTGTCCCATGGGTATCCATGAGATATGTCTCAATATATTGGAAACTCCATCCGGCTGCAGCTGTATGGAGGATGATGAGGTGGAATCACCAAATCACTTTATGCTTGATTGCCCAGCTTTTGTCAGAACTAGGCGAAAGTATTTCGGTCGCGACTCACTTGGATCTCCCGAGGAGCTATGCAAGGTTGAGATCGGGATCATTCGGAACTTTATCGTTGCTACCCAACGGTTCTCTAAGTAGTTATATCTACGTCACCGTTATTTTAGTTTATTATATGTGGTATCACAACGGACCTTCATGTTGTCCAAGTGAGCTTCCCCTATCAGGGAAGCTACCACCCAACCTAACCTAGTGGCGTTTATCGCGGTGGTAGTGCTATATCGAAAGCCATGCTGATGATTGGCAAGACGCAAATTTGCAGAGAAATAGGGAAGCAGAATGGCTTCAAGAATCTTGGCTTCTGGCGATGGGAGAGATATCGGACGATAAGAATCTCGTATGTAAGCTGGTTTCCCAGGCTTTGGTAGCGGAACCACCCTGGCTATTTTTCTTTTCATTTTCGGGGATAGCGAAGGTTAGATAATTAAGTCCCGTTTTACCTAGTATGAGGTGGGATTTGTCTAAGGCTGGGGTAACGCTCAGTCAATCCAGAGGCGAGTAAAGGTCCCAGAAACCCCTACTGCAGCAGCTTTTCGTTCAAATATGGTATGGGATGGAGGAGAGCGGCGGCTACCGGTCGTCGTAGCAGAGGGGGATCGGTAGGGCCGTTGAACGGTAACGGACGGATTAGTACGGCGGTATGGAAGTAGTGGCGGGATCAACACAGTGGCTGAGCAGCGATGTAGTAGCGGAGGGATTGGTACTGCGGTATGGAAGCGGTACCGGGATCAGCACGGCGGCTTAACGGCGGTAGGATAGCGGACGGCCAACGGGCGTCGCAGCAGCAGCGTGATGGAAGCGGCGGCGGGATCATCACGGCGGTGGGATAGCGGATGGACAACGGGCGTCGTAGCAGCGGCGGGTTCAGCACGGCGGCGGAACGGCGCTAGGATAACGGACGGCCCACGGTCGTCGTAGCAGCGGCGGGATCAGCACGGCGGCTAAAAGGCGGTAGGATAGTGGACGCCCAACGGGCGTCGCTGCAGCAGCGGGATATAAGCGGCGGCAGGATAAGCACAGCAGCTGAATGGCAGTAGGATAGCGGACGTCCAACTGGCATCATAGCAGCAGCGGGATGGAAGCAACTGCGGCACCAGATAAGCTTGCTTAGTCTTTCGACGTCGTGCCACTCAACACCTAGGTGGGGGACGGAGGGAGAAAGTCCGAAGACACCACTCCTGTCTGCCAGGCCAGGTGAAGGGTAACCCGCGCCATGACAGCGCCTTCTTCCGCTCAGCCCGAGCCTTTTCGAGATATCGCCATAAAGATGGACCAGGGGTGACTCTAGAATTTGTTTGTAGGATATGAGTATCAAATGAAAGGTGTTAATGAGTATTTTAAGAGGGCGTGGGCTTAGTTCTATAGGTGGACGCCTTTTCGAGATATCGCCATAAAGGTGGACCAGGGGTGACTCTAGAATGTGTTTGTACGATATGGGTATCAAATTAAAGGTGTTAATGAGTATTTTAAAAGGGAGTGGGCCTTAGTTCTATAGGTGGATGCCTCTTCGAAATATCGCCATAAAGGTGGGCCAGGGGTGACTCTAGAATTTTTTTGTACGATATGGGTATCAAATGAAAGGTGTTAATGAGTATTTTAAAAAGAAGTGGGCCTTAGTTCTATATGTGGACGCCTTTTCGAGATATCGCCATAAACGTGGACCAGGGGTGACTCTAGAATGTGTTTGTACGATATGGGTATCAAATTAAAGGTATTAATGAGGGTTTTAAAAGGGAGTGGCCCTTAGTTGTATATGTGTAGGCGTTTTCGATATATCGACCAAAATGTGGACCAGGGTGATCCAGAACATCATCTGTCGGGTACCGCTAATTTATTTATATATTTAATACCACGTACATTATTCCTTCCAAGATTCCAAGGGCTTTTGATTTCGCCCTGCAAAACTTTTTCATTTTCTTCTACTTAATATGGTAGGTGTCCCACCCATTTTACCAAGTTTTTTCTAAAGTTATATTTTGCCTCAATAGACCAATACAATTACCATGTTTCATCCCTTTTTTCGTATTTGGTATATAATTATGGCATTTGTTTCATTTTTCGTAATTTTCGATATCGAAAAAGTGGGCGTGGTCATAGTCGGATTTCGGCCATTTTTTACACCAATACAAAGTGAGCTCAGGTAAGTACGTGAACTGAGTTTAGTAAAGATATATCTATTTTTGCTCAAGTTATCGTGTTAACGGCCGAGCGGAAGGACAGACGGTCGACTGTGTATAAAAACTGGGCGTGGCTTCAACCGATTTCGCCCTTTTTCACAGAAAACAGTTATCGTCCTAGAATCTAAGCCTCTACCAAATTTCACAAGGATTGGTAAATTTTTGTTCGACTTAAAAGTATCCTAGACAAATTAAATGAAAAAGGGCAGAGCCACGCCCATTTTGAAATTTTCTTTTATTTTTGTATTTTGTTGCAACATATCATTACTGGAGTTGAATGTTGACATAATTTACTTATATACTGTAAAGATATTAACTTTTCTTTTAAAATTTGAATTTAAAAATTTTTTTTTAAAAAGTGGGCGTGGTCGTTCTCCGATTTTGCTAATTTTTATTAAGCAGACATATAGTAATAAAGGTAACGTTCCTGCCAAATTTCATCATGATATCTTCAACGAATGCCAAATTACAGCTTGCAAAACTTCTCAATTACCTTCTTTTAAAAGTGGGCGGTGCCACGCCCATTGTCCAAAATTTTACTAATTTTCTATTCTGCGTCATAAGTTCAACTCACCTACCAAGTTTCATCGCTTAATCCGTATTTGGTAATGAATTATCGCACTTTTTCGATTTTTCGAATTTTTCGATATCGAAAAAGTGGGCGTGGTTATTGTCCGATATCGTTTATTTTAAATAGCGATCTGAGATGAGTGCCCAAGAACCTACATACCAAATTTCATCAAGATACTTCAAAATTTACTCAAGTTATCGTGTTAACGGACAGACGGACGGACGGACATGGCTCAATCGAATTTTTTTTCGATACTGATGATTTTGATATATGGAAGTCTATATCTATCTCGATTCCTTTATACCTGTACAACCAACCGTTATCCAATCAAAGTTAATATACTCTGTGAGCTCTGCTCAACTGATTATAAAAAATTAAAAATAGATGTGCAAAGAATTCGCAATGGTTTTTTCTTTCCGACTATTAGAGAATACTTGCGACTATAACATATGTAAAATTTAGCCCGGATGTCCGCGGATGTATGTAACTTTCTTGTCCCTAAAATTAAAAATATAGAGAAACAAGTAAGGAAGGTTAAGTTCGGGTGTAACCGAACATTACGTACTCAGTTGAGATCTATGGTGACAACATAAGGGAAAATAACCATGTAGGAGGGAATCCCTGGAATGTGTTTGTATGACATGTGTATCAAATGAAAGGCATTAAAGAGTATTTTATGAGGGAGTGGGCCATAGTTCTATAGATGGACGCCATTTAGGGATATCGCCATAAAGGTGGATCAGGGTTGACTCTAGAATTTGTTTGTACGATATGGGTATCAAATTAATGGTATAAATGAGGGTTTTAAAAGGGAGTGGTGGTCGCCTTTTCGAGATATCGCCATAGAGGTGGATCAGGGGTGACTATAGAATGCGTTTGAACAATATGGGTATCAAACGAAAGGTGTTAATGAGTATTTTAAAAGGGAGTAATCCTTAATTCCATAGGTGGACGCCGTTTCGAGATATCTCCATAAAGGTGGACCAGGGGTGACCTTAGAATTTGTTTGTACAATATGGGTATCAAAAAAAGGTGCTAATGAGTATTTTAAAAGGAGTGATCCTTAGTTCCATAGGTGGACGCCGTTTCGAGATATCGCAAAAAAGGCGGACCAGGAGTGACCCTAGAATTTGTTTGTACGATATGGGTATCAAATTAAAATTATAAATGAGGGTTTTAAAAGGGAGTGGTGGTAGTTGTATAGGTGGACACCTTTTCGAGGTATCGCAATAAAGGTGGACCAGGGGTGACTCTAGACTTTGTTTGTACGATATGGGTATCAAATGAAAGGTGTTAATGAGTATTTTTAAAAGGGAGTGGGCCTTTGTTCTATAGGTGGTCGCCTTTTCGAGATATCGCCATAAAGGTGGACCAGGGGTGACTCTAGAATATGTTTGTACGATATGGGTATCAATTGAAAGGTTTAATGATTATTTCAAAAGGGCGTGTGGCTTAGTTCTATAGGTGGACGCCTTTTCGAGATATCGCCATAAAGGTGGACCAGGGGTGACTCTAGAATGTGTTTGTACGATACTGGTATCAAATTAAAGGTATTAATGAGAGTTTTAAAAGGGAGTGGTGGTAGTTGTATATGTGAAGGCGTTTTCCAGATATCGACCAAAATGTGTACCAGGGTGACCCAGACCATCATCTGTTGGATACCGCTAATTTATTTATATATGTAATACCAACCAAGATTTCAAGGGCTTTTTATTTCGCCCTGTAGAACTTTTTCATTTTCTTCTACTTAATATGGTAGGTGTCACAACCATTTTACAAAGTATTTTCTAAAGTTATATTTCGCGTCAATAAACCAATCCAATTACCATGTTTCATCCCTTTTTTCGTATTTGGTATAGAATTATGGAATTTTTTTAATTTTTCGTAATTTTCGATATCGAAAAAGTTGGCGTGGTCATAGTCGGATTTCGTTAATTTTTTATACCAAGATAAAGTGCGTTCAGATAAGTACGTGAACTAAGTTCAGTAAAGATATGTCGATTTTTGCTCTAGTTATCGTGTTAACGGCCATGCGGAAGGATAGACGGACGACTGTGTATAAAAACTGGGCGTGGCTTCAACCGATTTCGCCCATTTTCACAGAAAACAGTTAACGTCATAAAATCTATGCCCCTACCAAATTTCAAAAGGATTGGTAAATTTTTGTTCGACTTATGGCATTAAAAGTATCCTAGACAAATTAAATGAAAAAGGGCGGAGCCACGCGCGTTTTGAAATTTTCTTTTATTTTTGTATTTTGTTCCACCATATCATTACTGGAGTTGAATGTTGACATAATTTACTTATATACTGTAAAGATATTAAATTTTTTGTTAAAATTTTACTTTAAACATTTTTTTTTAAAGTGGGCGTGATCCTTCTCCGATTTTGCAAATTTTTATTAAGCGTACATATAGGAATAGGAGTAACGTTCCTGCCAAATTTCATCATGAGATCTTCAACGACTGCCAAATTACAGCTTGCAAAAGTTTTAAATTACCTTCTTTTAAAAGTGGGCGGTGCCACGCCCATTGTCCAAAATTTTACTAATTTTCTATTCTGCGTCATAAGTTCAACTCGCCTACCAAATTTCATCGCTTTATCTGTCTTTGGTAATGAATTATTGCACTTTTTCGGGTTTCGAAATTTTCGATATCGAAAAAGTGGGCTTGGTTATAGTACGATATCGTTCATTTTAAATAGCGATCTGAGATGAGCGCTCAGGAACCTACATACGAAATTTCATAAAGATACTCAAAATTTACTCAAGTTATCGTGTTAACGGACGGACGGACGGACGGACGGACATGGTTCAATCAAATTTTTTTTCGATCCTGATGATTTTGATATATGGAAGTCTATATCTATCTCGATGCCTTTATACCTGTACAACCAACCGTTATCCAATCAAACTTAATATACTCTGTGAGCTCTGCTCAACTGAGTATAAAAATACCTTTTCTTCTTAATAACGGAATGTTAAATATATTGCAAATACTCTAATTGCGAAAGAATTACTATTAAAAAATTTATTTACCTTCGAGCTTAGAATCCATCAAAAAAATTATATAAAAGTGTTCAGTTAAAAGAAATATGAATCTTAATATTCAACAAGAATTTTGCAAATTAATCAATGCATTTTACGGCCACTCCTGCCTTCTTACTTCAATTACTCAATATATATGAGCAAAAATATCAAAAAAAGCAAAAATCCCGTTATTTTGTTTGTTTTCTTTCATTTCTCATTACACTTTTCTTGGAATAAGAACTTTGTTTTTGTCCAGCTAGCTGGTTCTACACGAAACACTGTGCGCCGTACCAATCCGTCCGCTACTACACCGCCGCTCAGCCGCCGTGCTGATCCCGCCAGTACTTCCATACCGCCGTACTAATCCGTCCGTTACCTTATCACCGTTCAACCGCCCTACCGATCCCCCATTTGCTACGACGACCGGTAGCCGCCGCTTTCCTCCCTTCCATACCATCTTGGAACGGAATGCTGCTGCCCCTCTAACACCTCCAGCCGTGTGTTCTTGTGGTCGTAACATATAAATATTGTGGTTTTCTTCAGTGGGGGTTTGTGGGACTTTTACTCGACTCTGGATTGACTGAGCGTTACTCCAGCCTTAAACAAAACCCACATCATAAATGGCGCCGGAGCAGAGCCCTTCCTCCGCAGAAGACAGTGGAAAAACAATTACAATAACCACCAATACTACCGGGCGGGTTCGACGAACACCCCACCAGACACAACAACACAGCGGCTCCCGAATGTACGACGCTAAATACCGCCTAACTCAATTGGATATACTTACTGAAAAGGGAGTGGCTGATAGAGGAGTGCAAGGAGCATAGGATTCACGTGGAGGGCCAACCCGTAGCCGATCTGCACCGCGCACTGAGCACGTACGTGCAAGCAAAACGCATGAGGAAATGAAGCGAATATCTACTGAAAAGTTGGAGAAGGAAATAAAAGAGGACGAAGGTACACCATCTAAACTACCAACACCGACAGTAACCATTATGGATATCACTCAAACAGCACCGACCAAGTCAATACCCACAATCCAGGTACAAAGTCCTCCCTCGCATGCGCATGAGAGAGAACGCGCGCAAAACGAGACGAAATGAGCGTCTGTGAGATAACTAATACCGTCCGCCACTGGGATTTACATTTTTCGGGAGAGGAGCCGCTGCCGAATTTCTTGAGAGGATAGAGGAGCTCGCTGAATGTTACCGCTTCCCCGTTGACCGCCTCCTCCCAACGCTGCCAGAACTTCTACGAGGCAAAGCACTCCAATGGTACCGCATCCGTAAACAACAAATCAACCAGTGGAGTGATTTTCGAACGGAAGTGCAGAATATTTTCCTGCCTGAGCGTCGTCTTCGACATTTAGAAGAGGCCATCCGAAAACGCAGGCAAAAAAGCTGAGAAAAATCCAAGGACTACGTCCCCGCATTGGAAACTCTGATCCGCCATCCCCCGACAATGTGCATAGAATACTACCTCGAGTCTACGATGGCCTACGTGTTGAATACCACCTCTTCTTTAAGCATAGCGTGTTTAGGACGATCGACGAGCTCCTGGAAATAACGCTGCTAAAAAGCGAGGAAGCGAAACAGGGCAGACTGGCGATTCACAGCCTGTATCACCTTCAAACGGAGTATAATAGAAAGGAGTGCTGCTGGCGCTGCAAGGAACGCGGACACCGACGCTTCCAATGCAGGCGACGCTGGAGAATGTTCTGATCCAGGTGTGGATAATACACCATCCTCTCCAGGGACTGCCCATGCCCCTCGACCAACCAATCCACCGATTATAACACACCGCCGTCAAACTGTATGAGAGCAAGCATCATTGGTGCGGTCACGGAAGCCAATGGAACCACCAGCCAGCGAGCCCACCGCCGAAATGCAAGAAGATGGCCGTTTCTACATACCAGTAATCATCGAGGGCATGAGCGTGTGCGCACTAGTGGACATTGGCGCCACTCTATCATACGTCGAATAGTCAGTACGGAACCACCTTCGCAACCAGCGAAGCATACAACGGGCAGACCAGACGTGTGTCTATAGCTCGAACTCCTACCCAACGAGGATTGTATACCAAGGACGAACCACTAACACAATGATGTCCAGTCATCCCAACCTGGCAGAGCGGATGATCTTGGGAATGGACTTTCTGCGGGAGAATGTAACGAAATTCTCCTCACGACGCTGCTCAAATAAGGAAAATTTAGAAAGGTGCGATTGGACGGAAGCGAGGTGGCATATCTAGCTATGCTTCAGCTTAGCTCAGGGAAATTGGGGGTGGGGGTGCTTCAGCCTCACGCAACGAAGTCGCACAGAAAATATTTAAATATATGCCTACGGTAACAAAGGGGTATTCCACGCGGAATTGCGCCAGCAAATTGACAATGCAAAACAAACAAAAAAAAAACCGAGTGACTAGGAAAATGAACAAGGCAGGAAAGAAGAACGAGGAACGTTTCACCAATCGTCGTTTATGGGGAAGAAAAGCTGGAAAATTTCCCCATGTCTCTACCTACCCGACCTGTTAACCAAAAAAAATTTATGTTAGTCGCTTAACCCTCTTAATACTTACTTCATCTCAGCCACCAATATTCTTATATTTCTTCAATGGGCAATAAAACCCTAGAATTCCTTCTTTAGCAATTCACAATTTCTCATTTTATTCATAAGAAAATCTTTAACAAAATTTCCCTGCTTCCTTATTACTAGCATTTAATAGTTATCTATTTAAACGAAATACTTTGGATTCAATCAGCTTTCTCATCATGTTCAAAACAGATAGCCTATTAGTTTAAATAACCCAAAAGGTATACGTATTAACAAACAGAAATTCAACATAATTGTAGTTGGCATACTAGAATGTATGTATGGCGGCCACCGTGGTGTGATGGTAGCGTGCTCCGCCTATCACACCGTATGCCCTGGGTTCAACTCCCGGGCAAAGCAACATCAAAATTTTAGAAATAAGATTTTTCAATTAGAAGAAAATTTTTCTAAGCGGGGTCGCCCCTCGGCAGTGTCTGGCAAGCGCTCCGATTGTATTTCTGCCATGAAAAGCTCTCAGTGAAAACTCATCTGCCTTGCAGATGCCGTTCGGAGTCGGCATAAAACATGTAGGTCCCGTCCGGCCAATTTGTAGGGAAGAATCAAGAGGAGCACGACGCAAATTGGAAGAGAAGCTCGGCCTTAGATCTCTTCGGAGGTTATCGCGCCTTACATTTATTTTTTTATTTATACTAGAATGTAATTAGAACGTAGGTGTACATTGGATTGATGTGAGTATCGCTAAATATGTGGACGAAGTATGTTAAGCTTACTACCATAATTATCCTTGTAGTGTTTTCCTCAATACACATTTAGCTAACTTGGGTGTGCAAATTGTTTCAACAGTGCGATTTTTAAATCGACATACATATGCGATCAAATGGGCAAATCAATGTAAAGGTAATATCTTGGAGATCGTGGTTAAAACCCAAGGATTGAAAATTTTAGATTAAGAGGCTATTGAAAATAATATCCTCTTGAATTTACAATAAAAAATTGACATAAAACATGTGCATACATATGTAAAATAGAATGTGAACGGACTTACTTACATTCTTACTCGGCTACACCATCGATGCGACGTTGGTACCAGCGACGACGAGGTTGCAAACGCGATAGGTTTATGCTTTAATCAAACATGCGTGTAGTTGAAGAATCATAATCAATTCGAACCAGGGGTTCGATAGCTAAATTGGTAGACCCAAGTTATACCTGTGTACATCACATACATACATGTATATGCACATCAATTGTTTTGCACACACACTGATAATTAGAGATGTATGATGAAGCGCTTTAATGCGCATGAAACTCTATCTCACGAATAGCCAAGAATTTGATATAATTTTTACATACGAATTTACATATAAAATTTGAAATAATTTATCACATTATTATTTATGCAATATGGCGTAACTCAATTAATTGTCTTTTAATATATACAAATTTAGGTGCAAGAAACCTAAAGCCAATCATTGAAATCACCATAACGGAATGCTATAGCAAATAAAATTCTGCTCAATGGAACTAATCAAACTTTCAATTGTTAGTACATAATTACTAATAGCTACGCCTTAACAGAATTGCACTGAAGCCCCCATTACTGATACTTAGCATAGACTTGACTTGACTTGGCGTAAACTTGGCAACTTAGCCACGATTATACTCCACTTGGCGCATAAAATCTGGCATAATAATCAGCGTTGAAATTTATTTTTAAATAAATGTCAATTTGTATGACAAAATGTCAAAATGAAATGGAAACAAACAAATGGCATCTCAAAATGTAAACGTCACTTAGAACTTACATAGAAAATCAAAATTCAACAGACTTCTAAGTCAAGTTAAGTTTTAAGTAATCAGTAACATGCAATGTTTATTTAACAGAACTGTAAGTGACAGTTCGCAAGCCAAGCCAAGTCTATGCTAAGTATCAGTAATGGAGCCTTAGACAATAATTATATTTATGTATATATTAACAAGAATGGATATATTAGCAAGGCTATTGCACATTTGAAATATAATTCCCATTACAAATTTGTTTTTTTTTTTTTGTTATTTAGTTATAAGAAGGTTATGAAACCCGATATGTGAAGCATAACAGGGTGGAAAAATAATAGTCAAAAAAATAAAAAATTTATAAAAACGGGGAGAGGTTTTCCCAGCAAGAAAAACTCGCCTACGGTCCTAAGACAATCTATCAAATCAACATAAATGATACCTCTTCGGGGATATTATAGGTATTTAAAGTCCGATGTTTTGGTCATATCGCATGTCTGCCAGTATCCATAGAAAGGCTGGTTATCCTTTCCCTCCCAGATGGGTTGATGAAACACCAATAAGTTTCGTGTTAAACTCAAGGAGACTCTTATCGCAAATCGACGTTTTGATTAGCTGTTTAAAGACGGTTGGATGTCAGCCCTTGTGGCAGCTTCAAATGCACGATCTCTATTCACAGTTTTTACTGGACATTTATGCTTCCATAACTTGGTGCTTATGCTACACATGAACGTATATATATTTTGCAATTTCTCAGCTATTGCTTGTTGTTGCACTGCACTTTTTATTAAAGTTCGATTAAAGTTTTAATTATATTTATGGAAGGTCGATAAATTAAATATTAAGGTTTGCTTTTATAGTCCGGCCAATTCCGCGGTAAAGGACAACTAGCTACACTTTACATTATCTATGTTTGTGTGAATGTGCAAGTTTAAAATTTTATTGTATTTATCATCGTCATACACTGCAGTAATTGTTTTCATGTTTTTATATGCACGATAGCGCATTTAAATTTTTTTATTACTAAAAGTCAATCAAATAAATTGCCAAATTACAAGCAATCATCATAATAACCAGTGCATCACACAGCAGAAAAAAGCAAAAGCACACTTCACTTCTTAATACCCGGAGCGACTTTTAACCAGGCATGCTTAACCAACGAACCGATATCATTTCGTTACGATAATTAACGTTAATAAACGAAACAAAGTCATTTCGTTTCGTTTATTAACGTTAAGAACGTCAAATTAACGAAATGATTTTGTTTCGTTTTCTGCCCTATCAAAACTAAATCTAATCGTTTATGTTGATTACTAATTTCAAAGCTGATTGATGGCGGAGTCATTAAAGGTGAAAGCATTAGCCAAGCTGATTGCAACTTTTCTCATGAATTTTGACAGTACGAACATTTCCCAGAGTATTTTTGACATTACCACCAACGAATTACACAAACAAATTACATGGAGTTTGTGTGTGTATGTCCGCTCGCTGTTACCACCTTACGGCTTCACCATGGCTATAGCATTGCCAGCACAATTCGAATATAAAGTATCACGTTTTTGTTAACGTTTTTAACGTTAACGAAAGCTTTTCGTTTCGGTTAAAAACGAGATATAAATTTATCTTGATAATTTCTTTATCGATAATATTTCGAAGAGTTTTAAGAGAAACGGTGGAAATTTTTTGATACACGATTAGCTTAACGTTAAGGTGCATCCCTGCTTTTAACTATCATTGCTTATCAGGAACTAACTCTTGTTTTGCAAGTCAGCTTGAAGTTAAGCTTAATTAATTGCCCAGCATCGATTTATTCTGTATCCACCTTCACGCTTGTTGGCCAGCCGTTAGAAGCCGCTAGAGCTGGATTTCGATTCGATACTTAATCGATTTAATCGATCTTTTTTTTAGAAATGTAGCCCTGACTTTTTTGTTTTTAAATCGTTCGATTCTTTAGGCAACTATCTACATTACGGATGCTTGGGGAAATACATATTCTGTAATTTTTGTTTTTATAAATTTAGCGTTATTGTGTTCGTGTCTTCCAGAGAAAGGAGGAAGATGAATAAATTTCTTCGCATTTCTGGTAAGCTATATATTGAACATGTGTTTGTCTATTTTGTGATACGATATTGTGTTCAGTACGAAATTAACA
This sequence comes from Eurosta solidaginis, assembly GCF_040869045.1. Taxonomy (NCBI): domain Eukaryota; kingdom Metazoa; phylum Arthropoda; class Insecta; order Diptera; family Tephritidae; genus Eurosta; species Eurosta solidaginis. Next base: position 143,662,446 of record NC_090319.1, on the reverse strand, counting down.
CCACAGTTTTAGATTCTAGTAAGCCAATTGGAAGTGACTGAAGGGGAATTAAATCTTATAAGTAATCCAAAGTTTCGCAGATCTGTTGTCTGGAAGTATTTTAGTTAAGTGCAGGGCCATTCTGCGAAATGCAAATAGTACGAAAAAAAAAATGCAAAACAGGTGGAAATACAACCAATTTGTTAAATCACTTGAAGCAGTCACATCCAACGTTGATGGAAATGTCTTCATCAACAGCTCTTATAGAATCCTTTTTTGAATCTAATAACAACAACATAAGGAAGTTTCAGTCTGTAGATGAGCGAAAAAAACAACTGGATTGTGCTTTGATTAGAATGATTGCCACAGATATGCAACCCTTAGGATTGTCGAAGATAACGGATTCAAATCTTTTACACAATGCTTGGATCCTCGGTACGTTTTGCCTTAACGAGTAACATTAAGAAATACACTTTTAACAAATATATAAAATAAATACTTTTTATGACATAGACAGCAGCAAACATGAAAACAGAGGTGGAAATTTTTATGAAATTTCGTCAATTAAATTCCTTATTCCTTTTTATTTTCAGTAAGCTAAGAAAATACTTCCATAAAGTTTTTAACTGAAACTACGCAAACTATGACACAAATTGCCGTATGTTGTCAACTGAAAGTTCCGTATACCTCATTGGTTAAAAACAGGCATGCTTAACCAACGAACCGATATCATTTCGTTACGATAATTAACGTTAATAAACGAAACAAAGTCATTTCGATTCGTTTATTAACGTTAAGAACGTCAAATTAACGAAATGATTTCGTTTCGTTTTCTGCCATATCAAAACGAAATCAAATCGTTTAAGTTGATTATTATTTTCAAACTATGCTGGCAAAGCTGATTGATGGCGGAGTCATTAAAGGTGAAAGCATTAGCCAAGCTGATTGCAACTTTTCTCATGAATTTTGAAAGTACGAACATTTCTCAGAGTATTTTTGACATTACCACCATCGAATTACACAAACAAACTACATGGAGTTTGTGTGTGTTTGTCCGCTCGCTGTTACCACCTTACGGCTTCACCATGGATATAGCATTGCCAGCACAATTCAAACATAAAGTATCACGTTTTTGTTAACGTTTTTAACGTTAACGAAAGTTTTTCGTTTCGGTTAAAAACGAGATACAATTTATCTTGATAATTTCTTTATCGATAATATTTCGAAGTGTTTCAACGGAAACGGTGGAAATTTTTTGATAAACGATTAGCTTAACGTTAAGGTGCATCCCTGGTTAAAAAGCTGCAAACGTATACTGAGAACATGTTACCTTACGTATGTAATAAATACTTCCTTTTTATATGACCCTGAACATAGATCGATTCTAATGGCGTAAGCGAAGCGAGAACATTATACATATTTTAAAATTAAGTATTAAAGAAGAAAGTGTATTTGTTAATGTTCCCCAGGTTGGTTTCCCTACATTTTGAAATAAAAGATTCAAAAAAGCGCAAAAAGTATGACATTTCGGTAAAGACTATACTAATTATCTCACTCCGATGAAAGGATCAAGTGAAGACCCACGTGGCATTCCTTGATGCTTCCAATTTTGTCGGCAGGCAAAGGAACGAGAGAGAAACTGTCCAGCTTTATTTGTCGGAAAAATCGTATAAAATGGTTAAGTACGTAAGAAAGTACATTATTACAAAGAATAAGCAAAATTTAAAAAAACTTTGTTTGATTCGATTTAATCGATTAAATCGATTTTTTTCTAGAATCGAATCGAAGGAACGATTCTTAAAAAAATCGAATCGAATCCAGCTGTAGAAGCCGCCCTGACCAGGAAATCAGCCGAACTAGACACACTATGTGAATTGACCAGCCGGGAACACGTCAACAATGGTCAAAATTCGGAGCACCACCAGAAGCGATTGAGCAAAACCGTTGGCCCAATAACCGCAGCTGAACATCCGTAGGCATTACCGACCGCTGAAGCAGCGCTTCTACCCCCGTTACCCGGCTATAAAAAAAAAATTCAAAGGGTACCAATTTTTTTCGGGCCATATTTTACCGAATACCTTATGGTCCTGATGAAATCACAACCCAAGGAAGATGGGAACAACGAAGAAGAATATTGATCACAAGTTACGTATTATAATAAATTGTATGAAATATACTCTGCTAGTTTTAAGAACAATGAAATGTAATTTTTACGTTGTACAAATGAATTAAACCAGATATGTACACATTAACTGTGCTAGATATAAGTGGAATGACTTTGTATATTGTTAAGAGAAAAGAAAAAAAAAGTTAATAGTGTGTCGCCCGCATGCATACCGGCATGATATCTAGGCCATGCTTGGAGATCCATCTTTCCCTACAGCAGCTTTCCGTCACCCGAAGTGGGAGGAGGACTGTAACGTAGGGTTCCAATAATATAACCCCCCTGTACCTCTTTTCTTACTTGCACCTGAAACGATGCCTGTGTAGTATAGTCAAAAACCAACAGCTGATGGTAAATGGCAATAACAGTGCATCCAACACGATCCATGCCAACAACAAGGCATCCACCATATGGTAAATAGCAATAACGGTGCATCCACCACGGTATATGCCAATAACAAAGCAACCAGCAACCAGCTTTGGTAAATGGCAATACCCTGCAAAAATCGCGAGTACTCCATGCATGCGTGTATGGAGTACTCGCTATGGATCAACCGAGTACTCCAAAATTAATCACAATTCATACAAAAAATATGGTCCAATTAACATTGCGATGTCCTATGACTGGACCATATACTCCACCTCCGCATAACATCAGAGTAATCTATGGAGTACCCACAGCCCAATAAACATCGTGTAGTGATTAAAATCGTTAAAAACGAGCAATGATCGGCTTACAATATGTTCGTGTAGAAACATGAGTTGGTCCATTGCTGCATTACAGTGGAGTATAATGGTAAGTACTCCAGTGGACCACATGATCCAATGATTTTTGCAGGGTTTTTCCGATTGACTTAAGTAGGATATAAAACAAATCGCTAGGCGCTTCCACCGATTAAAACGATTGTGGCTACCGAAGAAATCGGATTTTTTCCAGAAGTCCAAACCCTCCATTTAAACATTGTAGGTATAATGAAAGTGAAGTTTAACCTCTGGCATTGTTTTCATTCCATTACTACAGGGCAAGCTGTATTTCGAAAGTGAAATGTAAGAACAAAGCAGATTAGTATCAAGCATACTCCTGTAGTAATGAAAACGGCGACCTTGTAACTGATGTCCATAGAGTGCTTAGATTATGGAGGGAACACTTATCTGCTCTCCTAAATGGAGGCAGCGATTCACCGCGCAGAGATGACGAACCCGATCCGGCAATCGATGATGATTGAATATATGTCCCCCCACCCGATTATGACGAAGTTAGAATAGCAATAACCAGATTGAAAAACAACAAGGCCGTGGGCGCCGCTGGTTTGCCTGCGGAGCTATTCAAGTACGGCGGCGATGAGTTGGTAAAGCGCATGCAGTAGCTTCTTCACAAAATATGGGCAGACGAGTGCATGCCCGACGATTGGAATCTAGGTGTTCTTTGCCCAGTCCACAAGAAGGGGGATACTACAAAGTCAGCCATAATTTTGAAATAGTAAAAGACTTCGTTTATTTGGAAACCAGCATCAATACTAGCAACAACATCAGCACTGAAATCTGGCGAAGAACCAATCTTGCCAATAAGTGCTACTTTGGACTAGATAGGCAATTGAAAGGTAAAGTCCTCTCTCGGCGAACGAAAATCATACTCTACAAGTCACTTATCGTACCCGTTCTGCTATATGGGGCAGAAGCATGGACCATGACAACAGCAGATGAAGCGGCTTTGAGAGTGTTCGAGAGAAAAGTTCTTCGAAACATTTATGGACCTCTACGCGTTGGCGATGGCGAGTACCGAAGAAGATTTAATGATGAGCTGTACGAGCTATACACAGACATCCACATAGCCCAGCGAATTAAAACGCAGCGGCTGCGCTGGCTAGACCATATTATGCGAATGAAAGATGATGCTCCGGCTAAGAAAATATTTCTATTGGAACTCGCCTATGGAAGCAGAGGTAAACGGCGGCCCCCACTCTGTTGGAAGGACCAGGCGAACAACGTTTTAAACTCCCTTGGTGTGACCAATTGGCGCCGGTTGGTGGAGCGAAGGAGCGCCTTGTTGGACGGCCATAACCGTTTAGACGGTTAAGTGCCAATTGAGTAAGTAAGTAATACACGTTTTTGAAGATAGAACGGTGTAGATTAATATCAAGAATACACGTTCATGAAGGAAGAATCTCTCAATATGATAACAAGAACTACCGCGAGAACAAGCCTCACCCAACCAACCTCACGGCCACTCGCCCCGGTACATCCACAAGATGCCACACCTCGTTGAACAGAATGCAGTCGCCCCGAGAGCGGTACGATGCGTAATACGTTGGAACGGAGACTTCGGCCTCTTCGCCCAGCCCAGGGAAACTCCCTTCATACAACTATTCACAAGGTAATATTGTTAACTTGTATAATATTTATCTTTATCCAATAAATCACATATATTATAACGAGAAATCTCGTCTTCTCTTATTTTATTCCAACCCGCCATATTCCCAATGAGATCGACCTCGGTGCGCCCACCGACTCAGGAGCAGACGCACCCCGGCCGAACGTTTGATGGCATATGTTTGTGCCCTTTTCTCCTCAACGGACGTTTTGTATTCGGTGTCTTGTGCTGGCCAGTGGGAATTGTCTTCTTGCAGCCAAGAAGGTCCTGAGTTGATTTTATCTCATTTCGGGATTTTTTCATGTCGGGACTCTTTAGTTTCGGGACTCAGATTGTTTTTGTACCGATCACTTAATCATGACTGTTTGTGATGTTTGTTGTTGAAAACAACAAGTCCTGCCCCCAGCCAAAAAAACAAGCAGTACCGATGGCAAAAAAAATCCCAAAAACAGAAAAAAATTTTTTTGTTTGTGTTTTGTTTTTTTTTTTTTTTGTTTTGTAAATGAGAGCATAATTATTTTTAAATGAGGTTTTTGCCTTTATTTTTGTGCGTAAGTATTTTTTGGGACTGCCCGAGGCGTCAGTATGGGTCAAAAAGCCGATCCCGATTTTGTTTCTCTTGCGGGTTTTCGGAACCAGCTTGCGTCATTTGAGCAGCACTAAAAAAATCTGTCAAATATATGTACATAAGTAGGTATAAGCATAAACAAATGAGCCAAGATCTAGCATTCCGGAATTGTTGTATTTCTAATCGAATTTGAAAAAAAAGTTTGATGACGTAGCGCTTTTGAACTTTTTCGACTTATTACATTTCTCTCGTATTTCGCTACCAGTGTTCGGAGTATTTAAAACTATTATCTGGGTAAACGACTACGCCGGAGTAAAAATTAATTGTTCGGAGTATATTTTTTCTTCCTTTTTGAAAGCGGGCGAACAACTAACATCAAATTGATTTGGTGGCTTAGCAATCCCTTCGATTGTGTTTTTGCCATGAAATGCAAAAAAGTTATCTGCCTTATCAGATGCACATGGAGTCGGCCTAAAACGTGTAGGATGACTAATTAATGCTCCCATAAGCACACCACATTCTGGAAGAAAAGTGGGCTCTATATCCCCGGATATTGATCGCGAAAAAATATTGTTATTATTTTCGGTTAACCACACATATTTCATGCTCTCTTATTGACAGACGGTTTAAAGCCCGGGGCACATTCCTGTAGGAACGATAATGGCGACCTGGTAACTGACGTACAGAGTATGGGGGAAGACGAACCCGATACCCCGATTGCCAATGATGAAAAATACGTTCCGGCATCCAAATTCGGCGAAGTAAGAATAGCAATATCACGGCTAAAGTTTCACAAGGTGCCAAGTAATGACGGGGTACCCGCCGGGTTGTTCAAATATTGAGGCGAAAAGTTGATATAAGATGAAGAGTCAAAAAAAGTGGGTCTTGCAGTAAATGTGGACAAGACGAAGTACTTGCAGTCATCGGGGCCTTTGTAGCCACGTCACTGTTGACCGATATAAATTCGAGACTGTGAACTGTGAAGCAGCATTAAAAGCAAACACAATGTCGGCCTAGAAATCAAACGGAGAATAACAGTTGAAAAGTAAAGTTCTCTCTCAACGAACGAAATTCTCGCTCTACAAGTCACTCATCGTACCTGTCCTGATGTATAGCTCGGAATTATGGAAAGTGTCGAGAGATGATGAGATGGATCTTGGAGTATTCGAGAGAAAATTTCTCCGAAAGATTTATAGTCCTACCCGTGATGTCGACGGCAAATATCGAAGTAGGTATAATGATGAGCTCTATAAGCTTTTCGCAGATATGACGATAGAAGAGCGCATAAAAACAGAAAGCTTCGCTAGCTATGTCATGTTATACGGATGAACGAATACGCTCCGGCAGTTTGTAAACAGAGGAAAGAGAAGACCTTTACTGAGTTGGGGGAGACAGTTGGTGCTCCCAACTGGCGACTGTTATCGCAAAAAAGGGTTAGCTTACATCACTGACTCAGCGTACTTCATTATATACATACAATTTCAAGAATTGCTGTATGTTGAATGTTGGCGGGATTTACAGATCGCGTCCGGACACATTTTTTGCTTACATTTTACTCCTTCTATTCTCATTCCGTACGAAAAAAGTACAAAAACTGTGAGTAAAATGTGAACAAACATGTCTTAAGACACGAACAATGAATTCGCGTCATTTCATCTAATCGTCACTTGGAAACAATTAGCTTTTCATACGTATGCAATGTAAAACTATTTATTTTTCAACTCGACCCACATAAACCTTTGAGATAAAAAATGTAGTGGGAGGGAAGAGTGGAGTAAAATACTGCGATTGGAATAAAGTCTGAACACTGCGGCAGCAATTGTACATATTGTCAAAAGCGTGACGTCACGCTGAGAAAATTTATTTCCCAGCCAACTATGATTTTTTGCTCTCTCATTTTTTAATGCGGGATCTGTTTATTGGTTCATGAGGTATAAGTATATCAACGTCCAGTGTGCGGACTTTACCGCATTGGTAGATTTACCAACTTTTTGACCCATTTTCCTTTTCTGCTACTTTATCACAACCTCCAAATAATCTAACAACATCTCAATCTATTCACATTGAAACTAAATACTGTGATCATTTGGTAAACATGTTTAATTGCCGAGTGCACCCAACTAATATTAAGAGGTGATACTGACCCAACCCGTCAATTTTGAAAAATTTGTGAACAAATTTAAAACAAGAAATAATTTGTTTATAAAATAAAAGAAGTAACTGAGCACGCTAATATTTTTCTGCGCTATTTGCATCAGTTTTTTTTCCCTTTTTTTATGAATAATTTTGAACGAAAATAAAAGGTTTTAAAGTAACGATAACGCCGTTGCTTCATTCTTGTCATTTTTACGCGTTGGAGTACGATATTGGTGATCATTGAGGAGGAAATATGGTAAGGAAATTTTAATATTTGTTCATTTGATATATTCTTTTATTTTAAATTATTAATTACTATTCTTTTTATTTTCAGGTGGCTGGTGGTGGAGATCCAGGAGATGGAGCAGATTCAGGACACCGGGTTTAACGAGTTTTTGTTTCTCTTTTTTTTTTTTTTTAGGTCACCGGCATCGCAAAAGGGCGTCGGCCGCGCCGATAGTTGTCACACATTTGCGTTGCCCGTTGGCCATTGATGCGCTTATTGATGGATTATTTTTTTTCTTTCTTTGCAGGTTTACTTGCAAGACGATATGGGGGACGTTGGAGAAATATAACCTGCAGTCCGGTTTCTGTATGTTTTGTACAGGTCAAGCGCATAAGCCAAATTAATAGTTGCTTTCCGGATATAAAAGTTTAACAAGTAAAGAGACAGCCAATTATAATTACATGTGGTACAGCATTGAGTATCGTCAAACAGCATTAACATGCTGCTATATAAAGCAGGCTCTCTGTATGCACCATCTTGTGCATTTTACTACCGCTAGTATCCAGTGAAATATGTACCAACTTGAAAAATACAAGTTTGTTACTTCAAGCGAGTAATAAACAGTTCTTAAGTATAGTGACTGGTGCAGAGAAATTTAGCTTAAAACGTTTTGTAAAACTTGCCGCAGCTAATGCGTTGAATGGGCTAGGCACTGTGTTGCACCTAAGTCAAGAGCGACCCATACTGCGACAAGCATTCAATGTAGTGCAACAATTTTTGCCATGCAAGAAACCCACTGTGCAGGTGGAGAATTTACAGGCAATTTATTATAGCATATGAACAAATTAGTCATGAGTGCAAAGCACACTGACGTCTTGTCACTCGGCGTGGGTGCAACATTTAAACTTTAACAACACCAAAGCAACTGTGAACGCCATCAATACTGCAGTAAGCACAGAAGCGAAAGGTTTAATAACAAATGCTATTTTTAAAGACTACATAATAGATGCGAACTTATTGTTGACTTCAACATTATACTTTAAGGGTCAATGACAGTTTCCTAGCGATAGAAACGATACAAATAGAGAAACCTTCTACGATATGAACGGCATGCCTCTTGGGGAAGTAGAGATGATGTTCCAAATGGCACCATTCAATTATACAAGCATGCCTGATTTACAAGGACATGTACTACAACTGCCCTATGGTAATGAGAATCGTTTGTGTATGCTAGCAGTCTTACCGAATAAAGGCATCTCGGTGGCACAAGTGGCACCTAATCTGCAGACGATTGGCGTACACCCCATTTTACGAAAACTTCAAGAGGAAGCCTTGGGCTATGATGAGCAAGAGGTTGAAGTATATTTGCCTCTCTTCAATACAGCAACAACATTTGCATTGAGCGGTCCACTAGAACAGTTGAGCCTAAGAGAAATATTCAATCCGCAACTTGTAAACGTTTGTATGTGAAAGATGTTGTGCAAAGCACTAAGACAAGATACTAAAAAACAAACTTATAATTTTTATGCGACCTCTTCGCAGTCTGACCAAGTAATTCTTGTTTAATACTATATTTTCTCGACTGGAGCCACTGCTCTAATTTCCTGAGACATTTTAATTTTGCTACTTTCCCGACGATCTAGATTTGTCGCGATACCGTGGTCATGCGGTGTTTCTTAACATAGTTTCCATAACCAGAATGAAACCCAGTCTGAAAATATTAACCTTTCTGAAACTCTTGCACATTTTCCATGTTGTTGTTGTTGTAGCGATTAGATTACTCCCCGAAGGCTTTAGGGAGTGTTATCGATGTGATGGTCCTTTGTCGGATACAGATCCGATACGCTCCGGTAACACAGCACCATTAAGGTGCTGGTCCGACCATCTCGGGAACGATTTATATGGCCACATTGAACCTTCAGGCCATCTCTCCCTCCCCACCCCCAAGTTCCATGAGGAGCTTGGGGTCGCCAGAGCCTCGTCTGTTAGTGAAACGGGATTCGCCGCTCGAAGGTGAGGTTGACAATTGGGTTGGAGGAGCTATATGTTGCGCTACACAACCCCTTGAATCCCACATTTTCCATGTCATGATCGACTGTTACAATCAAAATTTGTGTTTAAGAGTAGGAAGGAAGACCTCGTAAAAATCTTGTAGACCAACTTGTACGTATCCGCTGTAAATTTGGAGTTGCTGAATACAACTAACAACTAGAAATCGAAATGCGTAGGCGAAGTGAACATATTATAACGTGTTTAGTGAGAAATAACCCAAGGGGTACTATAGTTTTTGGATAAACTATCGTCAGGTGAGCGTGTATTTATGGCGATATGTTCACTTAACATAGTGGTACTTCGTCTATGGCGTATGCCGTCATTACGTAATACAGGGATGCCTTAGTTTTGCTCACTTCTGCCGGCCGTGCCGTTTGTTGACAAACGTTTCTGGCGGATATTTAAAACATCTGAATTTAATTACAAGTTACGGGTATATATTGAAGGTAGTATTTTCTTGTAATTTATTAGCCTTACATTAGTCTCATCGAATACAAAAATCGTGGTATATGTGATGTCTGTGAGGTGGTGCACGGGTGGCCGAACTTTTTCGGAATTGAGAATGATGTAAGAGGATATTTTGGCTTAGTAAGTCCAGATCAACGTATCTAAGAAAGGTTACAACTATGCAATTGCCCTCTTCGTTGCCAAAGTCTATTTAATAATACAAACAAACAGAAACGAGCTGGCAGCCACACGCTCAAGCGCTGCTTAGCGTAGAGGTCGAGCCGTAGAGTTCAGCAGCAAGTACGCATACAGGCTTCACGATTATCTGGAAAGGGGTGCACTATCGTGTGATACAGGTGTGATACCGTTAATAAGCAGGTGAGTTAAAAACGCATTTCATATGTGTAATATACAATACATGTCTCTCCCCCAAACACCACAGATGCTAGATACAATTCGGCCTCAGAAAGAGTTACGGGGTGTTCATTGATATAGAGAGATTAAAAGAGCTGTGGTTGAAGTAAAGCAGAGAAAATTATAAAACGAGAAATTTTGCGACCGGAAGGTAAGTAACATGCCTTCTTCGCCCTTTTTGTAAAACCAGGTTATGACATTAGGTTGAGGCGGGAGTCTGACTTCCCAACAAGCATTTCTGAAAATGCTTCGAATTTAACGTAAAACTCTAGGAAATAAATTTTGAGCAGTCACAAACAAAACTCTAAGATAATGATTTTGCAACACTACAATACGCACAGGAACTTTAGCGCAAAAAAAAAACTAATTTATAGCAATCTTACATTGTGCTTATCTACTCATAGTGGATGCTTATCAGATTTTCCAACCCATTCACAATTTAGGAGATCGGATGATTGTTAATAAATTTTGTTGCCTCGTGCTTTGAGCCGAGTGCATATGTGTTCTGTGGCAGATAGAATATCTGCGGAAGGGTTCTGCGATGGGTTCTGATCGGGGTGAGAGGGTGAATTTGGGTTTGATTTTGTAAACATTAAAAAAAAAATCAGTGTTTTGAGGCAGATGCGGGATCTGCATTAGTTGTTGTTGGCCGCGTTCCGTTTGAACGAGAGCTGGGTTTTGAAATTTTGAAAATTTAAAAATATAATGGGCCGAGTTCCTTAGTTTTCTGTGGCAGATAACCGATCTGCATTAGAGTGGTTGGTTGGCCTCGTTCCGGGTGAACGAGAGCTGGGTTTGATTTTTTTTGAAAGTAGGGATATGGAGGAACGGAGGGATTGTTAGGTGGAGCTCTTCGCCTTCTCGAAATCCGTGTCTTCCGTTGGGAGAAAGATCAGTTTGACCAAAGGTCGTCTGACTTGATCCTTCTCGGTTTTGAGGTCGACTACGCGTACTCGGTCATCTTCGCCGGGTGTACGTTGACAACTCGACCTAACCTCCATTCGTTGGGAGATAAGTTGTCCTCTTTGAGGACAGCGAGATCTCCCACTTGTTACGTAGCTGGCTTTCAGTGGTAAGACAGAGGTAGCGTGTGGAATGGTGGCAAGCCCCTGCTAGCTCGTCGGACGGGGTGGGGTTTTGCGCATCAGCCTTACCAACAACTACACTAACAAAAAGGTAGAGTTCATGCCAAGTGCTAAAAAGAACAGGGGACAGCTGAAAGAGATACAATAGACGTAAGGGGAACAGAGAGAGAAAGGAGGGGAACTCATAAAAAAAGGGGTAAAAAAGGCGGAGGCCTGTCTATTCAGGTGGAGTCTACCCACCCTCTTCGCGTATCCTACGCGAAGCCATGGGCGCCGTGCTGACTCCTCTAATTTTACGTCGCCCCCAAACCTGACTCAAGTCTGTCTGTCTACCAGTATATTAGGTCATCACCCCTACGTCCCCTCTTAAGCCCAGAGCAACACCCGCATCAAAGATCCTACAATCAGCCCTCCATTGCATTTATCAACAAAAAACTCAACTCGTGAAATTCCAAATCGTTATAAGCATATCTTTATTTATAAATCTTAAATTCAAACCTATCTCCTACTAAGAGTGATTCCTCAGGTATTTTCACAAAAAAAGGAAATCTATAAAAAGCTTAAATTCTAACAATTCCTTAATATAAGAATTCCAAAAATATGAATTATCAAAAAAATTAAAAAATTTGAAAATTAGTCGAAACAACAATATGCTAATCAAAAATCCAACGTTAGCTATCGCTTTAACAACTGATATACTAGCAAAAACCCGTATATTATCTTAACTTAGTATTTGATACCAAAAAGATAAGACAAATATATTTGATCAAAAAGAAGTTAACGAGAAGCATAATCTGATGTACGCGAACAGGCACACCCTAATGGTTGCCGTATCTATCTATGTCTTTTAATATCTTTAAAATTGCAAGAAAAAAAAAAAACAAGTTTATGTATGTGGCAAAAATTCAAACGCTAAGCAAAAAGTAAAAGTATATCCCTGAACTAGGCTAAGGCATTAGGTATATCGATCATTGATATATATGTAAAGAAATGGAACACCAATAGTATTGTCAATTTTCTCACTCACCTGATCTCAGCTCATCAGCATTGTAGGCACCTTCAAGCTGCGGGGACCTGTGAGGAAGGGAAATTTACATACATATGTCTTTGCCTCCTCATAAAAAAAATACCTTTTACTGCCTGAGCAAAGGTTCAATGGAGTTTTTAAATGTCACCGCGATCGCTCACTCGCGATAGCGGGCGGCGAGTGGGTGAATTACGCAAACCTAACAAAATTACAACCCGAGAGAAAAACGCGAAAAAAATGTGAGTGGCCAAAAAAAAAAAAAATTAGAAAAGAATACAAACCGAAAAAGAATAGAAAATTTAAAACGAGATCGGTGATTAACGTGCTAATGTATATGAGTTGAATATGAACCTAATTAGGCGAACTTAAGTGAAATTGCTACGAACTAGGTAAAAAAAAAAAATGAAGTGAACAAAGTAACTGAATATATGCTACAAAAAAACTATTGACAAAAATTAATAACCAAAATTGCAAGAAAATTCACGTGTTAATATTAACAATAATAAATAATCAAAAAAAGGTGAGGCAAATTAGTGATTAAACTCATTCAAAAAGAAATTTCAAAAAAAAAAAAAACATGTGCAATCAAATGCCCTTTCATGCCATCCTTGGGCGTTCGATGCTAGTGGCGTCGACGATGGTGACGTCGATGTGTTGCTGCTGCTGCTGTCGCTTCTTGACGTTGCGTGGGTGCTGGCGGCGTCACTGTCGTCGCTGCTGCTGTCTATCGGCCACTTTTGGTCACTTTGGCCGATCCTCTCTCTTGCGCTCTCTCTCTCCCTTCTCCGAACTCTACTGATCGGCGGTCCCAATATTCCGCCGTTCCTACGGTCGCTCTGGTTAATGATGTATGCGGGTAAGTATTCTGGCCCGTTTCCTTCGTCCCGCCAGAGAATTCTGCAAAAGAAAAAAACCAAAATGACAAAAATCAAAATTTACAGCTGGTGTCTTTGTACATATGTATATACCTCACATAGCCATATTTTCCCAAGTTCGGTTGAGTATCTTCGATACCGAACTTTGGCTTATATGTCTATATGTCGGTATGTACATATGTATATCAAATGCAAAAAAAAATTTCACTTTCATATTGGCTAAACCTCTTGTTCTTTTCAATTTTAGCTGAATACACTGGACCACGAATTTCAACTTTTTCTCTTTACCAGAAACGCCATTATGAAATTCGTATGTAAAATCACCCCCCCCCCCCCCCCCCTGATTTCGAAAATTGAGTTCATTTTTGATTCTATGGTACGGTTTTTGAGATATTTGCAATTTACCGTTATTCGAAAAAACCAAAAAGATGGCTCCCTTTAATTACGTATATCTCACGAACGGGTAAAGCAATTGCAAAAGTTTACAGAATCGGAAAGACGATAAAATTTTCTATGAATACATCATACATTGTTTTTTGATCAACCAGACAGTTTTCGAGATATTAGCTTATCATTTCAGATTTTTGTTTTTTTTATGAAAAAAATTACTTTTTGCGAGGGTAACATTCCAAAACCACAACTTTTTATCCAGATATTTTTCCTTTGCGTAAAGCTCTGTTTAATTAGAAAAAAGATAAGCTATCATTGAATAAAATCGATGCAAAACTACATAAGTTATAAGCGATCAAATAAAAATACCCAGGTTGCGCAACTTCAATGTATGTATACATACATATATTAAAGGTATAAAGTGCAAATGGGATATTATCCGGATAAACGAATAACACCATAACAATGATAATACTTTTTCTTTAAATAAATCAAATAGTACTTTTAATACTCGAATTGTTTTATATTAGGTAGAGAGGTTGCATCGAAAGGAAGAGTGATTGGGTTCGAAACCTGCTATAGGCATGTAGTTATAA